>NW_026067949.1:41909478-41987079 GCF_014885135.2 Alexandromys fortis
ATATATTGCTTTCGTTAGGACACTCATGGATTACTATTTCTAAACTCACAGATATCCTCAGTCAGCTTCACATCCGTCATTACCCTTGCAACTGTCTTAAATCATGTGCTTATTTACTTCCTATCTCTGCTATCAAATACAAGCTTCCATAAGATCGCATACTATATTCATACTGCAACTCCAGCATCTTTAATACATAGTACATATGCATTAATAACTGAGAGACAATGAACAAATGCATATGTTAGACAAGAAGACCCTAGACTTAGGGCTGGACACTTTCCATTCATTTTTCTAAGATATATGACAATTATATTGCTGCTTCTTAGTATATACAATTTAATCTACTTTTATTAAATGTTATTAAGATAAACAAGAAGAAATATGTAAAGCCCAACTTCTCAGAAAATATTCTATGCTTATGAGGTGAATTGAAGTTACTTAGAGATGGAAACTGTTTTGAGTCTATTTAACCAAGCGTCCTTTCTGTTGGTTCCCTTTGCACCCCAGAGAGCAGTTACAGTCAGACACTTCTTGATGATGGGGACACCTTTTGAAAACTGTGCCACTGGGTGATTTTATTACTGTATAAATATAGTGGAGTGGATTTACACAAACTTACAGTTTGGTGTCCTACGAGTCTATACGCACCCAGGTTGTGAGGTACCATCCATCACTCCTACAAAGCCTGTTACTCTACTTAATAGTGTAGACAATTACCATACAAGTGTATCTGTGTATCTAAATAGACACCAACAGATGACTGGAAATTTTCAACTCCATCACAATCCATGGAACCACTGACATTGATGCAGATCACCACGGATTAAAATATTCCAATGACTGCTCACTACCTACAGAAACCAAATAGATAACAGTTACATTCAGCAGTCCGGAATTGGTGATACTGAGCAAATGAGAATGCCCCCCCCAATCTAAAAGGGCAGCTACTATCCTATAGCTGTTGATCTTTGCCTATTGGCTAGCTGGTGCCATGTTGCCAGTTTGCTGTTTTTAAGAGAAATATGACTGCATCAAATATGGGCAAATACTGTTGCCCAAAACCTTCCAGTCTAAACAATAAAGAAAACTTTACTTTCTTCTACAAGAGAATTCATGAGTTAAACAAATTTGGAATAGCTTCCTTAGCTTTTCCGTAACCTATGTCTATTTAGCCAATTTTACTAAACTATAACTATTTATATTACAAAAACATTTTATTATGCTATGACCATGTTTGAAAAAGCAAACAAAAAATGACCTTAAGAACCCACTGAGTTAGTGCAAATATTTAGGATATAGCTGAATTAAGGAAAACAACAGAAAAATCTAAATTGGGTGGATAAGTTAGACAGCCCCCTGGTAATGTATTTCTTCCTACGGCATCTCATCCAGACCACATTTCAATCCCACCATTTTATGTATCGTTAAGATTACTGGTTTCAAACTTCGCACAGGACATCACATATTTTTGATGCCATAGACTTGGAAGCCATTCAAGATATATATCAAGTTATACTGAGACTCATTAATGGGAAATTATTTTATCCTGGTCAAAAGAATCAAATTTACCTTGAACCTGGTTAAGAGAAGAGACATGCATCATTCCGATATGTTCCCAAGATTATAACGTTATACTCTACAGTCTCTTCCCTTTAGAGCTAACTCAGCTGGGCTTATCAAATACTTGGTCTTGAGACGAACCCTCAGGAAGACTGATTCACCTAAAGCCACGGTAAAGGGATGGGAGCAGTAACGACCACAGTGAGATAATAAACTTTCCTTCCCAGAAACCCCTCCCCCAAGCCATTGCTGCAGCCTACCCAGAGCTAGGCCATGTCTTTCCTGATACCCAGGCATTTGCACTCCCTTTTAGGAAACTGTTCTCCCTCTCCTTCTGCCATGTAGCTGCTTGGCAACAGCATGCTTTTCTGTCTTCCTCCTCCAGGAAGTCGTGGAGATTTAGAACTTTCTTTCCCTGTTATTCTCCTCTCAATTGACATAGTCATCAAGCTCCAAGTTTTGTTCAGTTCCTCTATTAGTGAGACGAGGAACGTATGGGAGGTAACCCTGATTTCCCCCAGGAAGGTACAGTTCCCTGTGGGAGCCCCCCCAAAGCCTCCAGGAGCACTGAGCACATTCTCCACCTTTCTGCCATACCTTCTCCAGTTGGCATTGACTCTGGTGTTTATTTTCCTCATTGCCATATCCAAATAGCCAACCAGAAGCAAATTAAGGGAGGAAGGATTGATGTGGGTTTATCCTCTGAGGATATGTCAGCACGGTAGGCAAGGTATAGGAGCCAGAGGAGCTCTTGGATGTGGCAGTGGGGCCGTAAGGATCCTTCTCACGTGTAAGTTCATCAGGAAGCACAGCTCTCCAGGGTTTCTTAGAGAAAAGCAGAGTGTGTGACAACTGAAAGAAAATTTCGCCATATACTGGAGGAACATAGATAGTCATAACTAGTTAGCTAAGGTTCACATACTATTTTAACCAGAGCTCACTAGAGAAATAAAAGAAAGAAATTGGCTCATATAGCTGTAGGGACTAGAATCTGCAGTCCAGCAGGCTATAGATTCAGAGGAAAGTCAACATTTCAGTCTTGAATCTGAAGACGAGATTGCTTTCTTCCTCAAGGGATCTGTCTTTTAAGGCCGTCAACTGATAAAAAAAAAGGGGGGGAGGCTCATGAAGGATGGACTGCTTGACTCAAGATTTAGCTTTCAGTGATCATCAGGTATACAAAATAAAAACAAAACAAAACTCCTTTATGATAACCTCCGCCTTGTTTTGACCAAAACCTAGGAGCCACAGATGGCCAAGCTGTCGTGAAATTCACCATCATCACACATTAGCCTTAAAGTAAAATCTATCCTAATGCTATTGTTCCCTAACCAGATTGGATCAGCATGGACCATGAATTATGAACATATTATAACAGGCTCCATAACTGTTGATAGAGCAACAAATAAATGGAAAATATCAGCAACTCCTGCACGCCTGGGCCAGCCTGGCACAAACAGCTAACACTTGGGGACTCTTTAAATATAAGACCCGTGAATGGGAAATAAATAAACAAACAAATAAATAAATGGACATGGCTGCTCCAGGGTAAGGTGGGGGAGGTTTAATCATAGCCAGAGGCAGAGACATCTGGGAAAATCCAGAAGGAACAAGGCCAGACTGAAACACAGAAGAAAGAGCAGCTGGAGGAAGTGCAGTCCAGCCCCTGGGCTAAAGAATTCAGGGCAGGGGCTGGGGCACATCAGCCAGGAGGACTCCAAACCACTGGGACTGAGGGATGCCAATGCTTTGATATGTTAACAGTTGGCCCTTGGTCCCAGGCTTGAGACCTAACAACCTGAAGAGGCTAGCCTTCTGACACCCTCCACTAGCCATTACTAGGTTGGCAGTTTCTTTCTTTTTTCCCCAATCCTTAAGAATATTTACTAAAAGTTCTCAGTCACAAGTCATCACACCTGAATTTGATTTCTTCGGCAACTATTCTCCAGTCCTCTCAGAAACAACCCACCTTTATGCTTTTCACACTTCTTATCTTTTTAGCACCATGTGGCAGAATTTTATTATGAAGCAGTAAGTGAACTCTAGAATAATCCGAATAATTCTAGAAGTATCACAATATGTATCTAGTAACTTCTTTTTTAAAGTATTGGTTAAAACATGAAACAAACTGGTTCTCAATTCCAATGATAAATTTATGTTTGTTGCAATGATGCATCTTTATCTTAACTTGGTGAGCCCTTTCATCTACTCCACAATGAAAATGTGTGATTAATTCTTAATACTTTAAAAAATGAATTTGAGTTTTCACAGTAACTTATCATCTTGGAGATGATTCAACTACTTTCATAACCACAAAAAAAATTGAGAAAAATCACACACGAAGCATGAAAGATAAACCCAAAGATAACCTTCACTTTATACATCTGCAGCATATCAGAGACTCTGACACACAGAACAACCCAGTCCTTCATGGATGCCATTGGTTCCCTGTGATAACCAGGTCCATGTGTATACTCTCAAATGACAAACTAAGGAATATAAAAACCCACTGATGCATCTCCATCTACAAATCAAACATTGTAACAAACAAAGATGCTGAAAAAGCTATTATCATCTTCACATTCAAGCAACCGAAAAGAAAAATCCTAACCACTGAACATGAAATGTAATTTGTTCCAGCCTACAACAGATCCTTGGAGGATAACTCCAGCGGTATGGGGTGATGAAAGATTCTTAATTACCAAAGATACATGCTGTGGGTTTATCAGCACTTTCGGCCACTGACGTTGATAAAAGTTGACATATTAGTACATGAGGAATTGCTGTGGTACACGGAAAGAAGTTGTCACTTGACAGTTGATAGCAGGCTGGGAAATACATAGGAGGCAGTGCCCAAAATAAGAAATTGGGTCAGTGGTGTTGTGAGTTAGCAGTGGAGACATGAAGGCAGCCTGTTGGCATCTAAAATAATTTCATAGAGCTTTCATTTCTATCTTTGCATGTATATGATACACATCAGTAAATGACATCAGGACAACATAAATAAATATATTTTTGACATTGATGCCTTTCAGTAAGAAAATCTGGTTTACACTATAAAAATACTGGCTGTGTGCCAGACACAATCCAAGATGCTTTATGTGCAACAACTTATTTCCTGCTTGCTATAACGCGATCAGACAGGAGATAACTTTGTCCTCATCTTACAGTTGAGTAAATTAAGTCATAGAGAAAATTAAGTGATTTTTTTTTCATTATCCAAAAGCTGGGAAGGTAGAGTAGATGGAAGTCACATAATTATGTCTTGGTATTCATATTAGAATGAAGTTATAGGAAAGAAGAGATAATATTTAGTCCTCTGCTTAATTTAAACTAATTTCAGAATCCATTCAAAAGGATGTATTAAGTAGGGTCTGGTCCAGTTTAGACTGTAGACAGGAACCACAATAGATGGGGCGTAAATTTCTTCTTGAAAGTCATACTGTTGTCAAAGAATAAACATAGATATTTGTCTTGTCTCTATTTGTTTTGTGTGCATGCTATTTTTTACAGTAATTTTTATTTTTGAAATTATAACTACATAGTTTGTCCCTTTCCCTTTCTTCCCTCCAACTCTTTCCATGCAATTTACCCTTGCTCTGTCTCAAATGTAATTGTTTTACACATACATACACACACGCGCACACACACACACTTAAATATAACCTGCTCAGTATATAGTGTTACCTGTATGTATAGGAATTCAGGGCTGACCACTTGGTATTAGACAGCTAGTTGTGGGGCTCTTCATTGTGGAAGACCGTTTCTCACTCTCAGCATTCCCCTGTTGCTTGTAGTTCTTTGTGTAGGGTTTAGTCCCCATGAACTCCCCTACTTCTGTGTTAGCATGCCCATTGGTGCTTTCACCGTTCAGGGCTCTTGTAGGCAGCCCTGTTGAGACTTCATGGGTGTAGCCTCTCTGCCATTTCTAGGAGACACAGTCTCACAGAAGACTTCTTCTGGATTTTACAGTCTTACAATGATCCCTGAGCCGTAGGTTCAGGAGCTGTTTTGGAGACGGATGGATCAGCTAGGACTGGGTTCCTCGTGATCTCTTGCCCTCTGCATTTTGATTGGTCACGGTTTTCTGTAATGGTCTCCATCTGTTGCAAAGGGAGGTTGCCTTGATGAAGGGAAGAGACCGCATTTACCTGTGGAAAAGAAGATAAATATTTAGAATATAATTAGGGCTTAGTGAAGTGCTGGTTGTAGGTTTATCTTCAGGAATCAAGACTTCACAAGCCCAGGCAGCTGGCTAGGTTTCTAATACCAGACAAGTTTTCCTTCCCATTGAATGGGAAGGTCAACTGGTCCAATTGGTAAGCTGTTGGTTTTCAGCAAGGTACACACACCACTACTGAACGCATAGGATTGTCACACCTTACTGGTCTTTGCTGTGGGTCCTAGATTTTGTAACTAGGTAAGACTATTGGTTGTTTCCCTCCTTAAAAGCTTGTGTTTCATCTTCTAGTTCCATAAAAGCTAGTTCTTGAGATGGAAGTTTCAGGCATCAGAACTAGCTCATATCTTCTTGGCCCTGTCTAATGTGCTTGGTGTCTTCAGTACTAGAGACTTGCCTTTGATGTCCATTTGCTTTACAGAGGATTAGTATTCTATAATGTACATGTACATTTCCTTTATCCTTGTGTCTATTGAAATACATTTAAGTCATTTCCATTTCCTAGCTATTGTGAGCAGAGCGACAGTGATCATGGCTGAGCAGGTATCTGTAAAATAGGATGTGGAGTGTCTGGTCATTTGCCAAGTAGATTTATTTTTAGCTTTTTGAGGGTTCTCCACAATGGTTTCCAGGATGGCTGAACCAGTTTGCATTCTGAACGATGGTTCTGTTTTCCCCATATCCCCTCCCACATATGTTGTCAGTTGTTTTGTTGGTCTTTGGCATTCTGACATGGGTAAGATAAACTCTCAAAGTTGTTTTGATTTTTATTTTCCTAATTGCTAGGGACAATGGACACTTTTTGAGATATTTCTTGGCCATCTTTTCTCTTTCTTTTTAGAACTCTCTGATCAGACCCAAAACCTGAATGTGTCATTTGTTTTTTGGAGCTCTTTATATATTCTGACACTAATCCTCTGCCAATTTCATGGCTGGTAAATATTCTCTCCCATTCCACGGGCTTCCTCTTCCCTCAGTTGGTCATCTCTTGAGCTGTGCTGAAGACTTTTAGTTTTGTGAGGTCTCATTTGTCAATCGGTGGCCCCAATTCCTGGACAAGTAGGGTTCTGTCAAGGAAGTCTATTTCATATCATAGCCTGGAATGTCTTTAAAAGATATTGAATAGGGGCCGGGCGGTGATGACGCACGCCTTTAATCCCAGCACTCGGGAGGCAAAGGCAGGTGGATCTCTGTGGGTTCGAGACCAGCCTGGTCTACAAGAGCTAGCTCCATGACAGGCTCCAAAGCTACAGAGAAACCCTGTCTCGAAAAAAAAAATGTTGAATAAATGTCTTTTAGGCATCATTGTTCACAGATGGTGAAGGAAAAAAAACCCAGAAGTTGAGAATGAGGTACACACAAGAAAAGGGATGCAGAGTGGAGGCAGAGCAGGCTGGCACAGACAGGAAAAGAAAGGCAGCTTCTGAGACTGGCTCTGCCACACCTTCTGTGGATGGGAGCACATCTTACATCACATCTCAAGAAACAGGAATGATATCTGAACAATGAAGAACATTTAGCATCCTACATTTTAAAGGTTCAGAGGAACTCTTAGCACTGTAACCCCGATGTAGTAGAAATGAAAATTACATAGCCTCGCTTATTACATGCATAAGTATTGTTACTCAGGCAACATAGAGACAAAGCCGGAGAAAGGCAGGAAAGAGAGGTGGAGCTCTGGAAGATAACAGGCTCTAATTAATTTGTATTGAATTATGTAACTGCCTTGCACGCTAATATTCTCACTCACTGATCAAAAATAACTTTGTGTGCTTTAGACTGCAGAATTGGCTTCTCAGAATTCTGCTAGGGTTCAGATTACTTTTATTTTTTGAACTTTTCTTCATTTTTTAAAAAATGAAATCATAAAACAGGTTTCAAAATTTGAATTATAAGTACTGAGGAGACACAAAATATCATCTTTAACAGAAAACAAAATATAATACAATTATACTATTCGCAAGCTTGTACATTTCAAGAGTAAGGTAAATTGGCTGTAAGTAATAGTGGCTAGTTAAAGGACCAAAGTGTATTACTCTGTGTGGAGTATAACTTCTTCATTTTTGTTTAAACTTCTCCATTTAAATGTACAGGTTACCTAAAGAGGATGTCTGTATGCCCTTCTCTGGGTTCCTATAATATGTTATCCATAAAGGTGTGAATTCTACTTGTTCCTGTGTAGAATCAGCTTAATCACACCCAGACCCAACCGCCTTCATCCACTTCTCAGAAATGAATCTTGGAATAGAGAAAAGAGTTGTTGTGTACTTAGTTGAAATATAATCTATTGGGGGGGGCAGTGAGCGGTGGCACACACCTTTAATCCCAGAACTCAGGAGGCCGAGGCATTAGGATCTCTGTGAGTTCAAGGCTAGCCTAGTTGACAGAATGAGTTCCAAGAAAGGCTCCAAAGCTACACAGAGAAACCTTGTCTCAGAAAAATCAAAGAAATTAATATAATATAATATGTGGGATGAATATTCTCCCAGAACATTTTAAGGATTTTGATTGTCAGTTACATCATCCAAAATAGCCTCTGCAGAGCCTCTGATGAACTTCTAAATTTAAGTGGAGTTTTTAAATCTTTGAAGTCTGAGTTAATTGCCAAGTGCATTCTAAATTAATCACAAATGGTAGCTGGTTTCATTGCTCTTGTGATAAGAATACATCAAAATAGTCACTGCACTCATTTCTAAGTGTTTGCCATCTCTGCTTTTAGTAGCTGATGAAGAGGTGTCTTTCTGAGAGCAGAGAGCTTGTGGATTTCTAGTTTATCAAAATTAAATTCTGTTACAAATGCAGAGAATTATCTTTGTGTTCTTACAGGGTTTAGCTAGAAAGCAAACATCCCATTTATTTATCTACTAATTATATCAGCTCATATAAGCCTTAGAGAGGGAGAAGGAAAGACTGGAAGTCTCCTTTTCGTCTATTTAGGAATCAGAATTTCACTTGTCATAATCCTCTCATCTACCCTCATGAGAGGAATACATGAGCAAAGAGCCAGGAAGGAATCTGTCATATCCAACACAGAAAGTCAACAAAGCTCTATGACTAACAGGAGAGGAAGAAAAGAACAAGCAATAATCCAGCCATCCAAAAAAACAACAAGCAAAAATAAAGGAATTGAAATCTCACTCCGTCACAACCTTAAATATAAATGGTTCCAACTCAGACTGTTTGAATTTTAAAAAGCAACGCCCACATGGGAGAGCTGGCTCTGCCCCTCCCCTGAGCAGCTTGGGAGAGTGGCCCTGCTGATATGGGCATGGGAGACCTGGTAGGTGAATCAACTCAACTACCACCCAAGCTCAGATTCAGGGCTTGGAGTTGTTCCATTCCAATATCTAGCCCGTTTACGATCTCCTGGAGTGCGTGAAAGGGCTGACCCTACAGAAGCATGGCCTAAGGATCTCCATGACTCAGGATAACAGCAGGGTATATGAGAGGGAGGATCTAGCAGAAGCCGGAGGACTCGAACCAGACCAAATGACTCATTGCCGTGAGCCTTTGCAAGTAAAGCTGTCTGGGGGAAAGGGTACTGCGTGACACACCACAGCTCCCAAAGCCACTACAACCAGTGAATGTGTGAGGAGTGATGGAGGAGCGGAATGGAACACGCATAGTAGAACTGGAGGAGCAGCTCATGCCCAGAGGAGTTGGCAAGATGGTTTTATTATTATTTATTTTCTTTTGTGGGAGAGGATTCAAGACTGAATGGTGCATATGGAAGAACCAGGAAATGAGTGGTATGGAGTGTATGATGTAAAATTCCCAAAGAATCATTAAAAATATATTTAAAAATAAAATAAAAAAATTATCTGTTGACTTCAAGGAATATAGCTCACTGACAAAGACATCCTTAAGCAGAGGGTTAAATGAACCAAAAATGTCAATGAGTTAAGTGAATCAGCTGGCATGTCTATTTTTATATCTGGTAAAGTGAACTTCAAAGCAAAATTACAAGTGATAAAGAGGTCCATTTTAAATTAATAAATAAATTAATTATTTAAGATGATCTAGCAGTTATAAGTATTACTGAATGTACACACAATTTCATAAAGCAAACACTAAGTGGCATAGGAAGTCAGATAGGTCCACTAATAGAGGATGACTTTGCAAGTTTCTACCCAACTTGAGGGTAGAAAGGGCATCCAAAACTAAAAATACAAAGAAAAGAGTAAGTTAACGTATACCATAGATTGGGTGGATTTAATGAATATACACATACTATTCCATCTTATAAATACAGAATACACAATATTCTTAGCACCTCATAGGATCATTGAGTGGTTTTGAGTATAATAGGACCACTCGTGTCCTGGTTGTGTGAGTCACAGGACCTAAGACACTGAACACTTATGGTCATGGAAGACTGACCTGGGACAGTGTACTGTGTTTCTTAAACCAATGAAATGTAAATATGCACACCCATGGGAGTATGTAAAGCAAAAACACAAGTTCTTAATAATTACAGAACTATGAGACATTGAGGAAGAGTGAGAAATTCCTTAGTGCCATAGCCAACACAGCCCTGGGCATCAGAAGGAGAAGAAAGGAGGGTAATGGCAGACAGAAACACAAGACTCTGGGCTCACTTGAGCAGTGAACCATTTTTATTTTCCCCACTGCTGTTTCTATATTGTTTAGCTACTACTAGAGATGGTATTGCAAGCCGAGCTTGAGCAAACAGTATCCTTGATACCGTTATCGGAATTCTTTCTTCTCCGTTGCCCTGCAGACGATATCTTTGGGCCCCTTAACTGAGTACTTACTTCCCTTTGAGTTTCTTTGCTCTTGTGGCCTCAGTTTACTTGGTGGACATTCTTCCTAGGCTTCATCTCATACCTGTAGTCATGGGGCCACATCTGGTTCATGATTTGTCCCTGAGAAAGGAACGGCAGACTATCTGGGCTCAACACCTTAGAAATGGAAGAGTTTCCAAGAAAGAAAACAGCTACTGAACTCCTTTGTCTTTGTCTTGTGGTTTCTGTAGGATTATGATAGAAACTTGATAAAAGCTGAAATAATCTCTACTCAGGTTAGTAAATTCTCTGAGCTATCATGGACTGAACCAATGGAGGACTCAAATACTCTGTGCCTGTCCCCCTGACCCAATTAGGGAGGTGATCATTTATTGGTCCTACACTGCTCACCCAGTTAGGGATGACATATGTATATATCCTTTGTCCATCTTGGACTGTGGTCTTACCAGTTATAGACTTTGGCTGTCTGCAAGCCGTTGGTTACTTAGCCAGTGTTGCTATCCTCTGACCTTTCCAGAGACTCAAGTGTTATTCATTATAATTCTAAGCTCTTTGTTATTAGATGTAGCTGCATTGGCTCTTAATTAACTCCTTGTCTACAAGATGGTCTGCGGTCTCTTTCCTGAAGCAGATGGGGCTTCTTATTAGAAGGTATCATCTCTTGTAATTTAGCCTGTTACGATTAGCTGCATTAGAATCAAGGATAAATGAAAAGACAAAAGGTATTGCATAAATTCCTCAATGGCTTCAGATGCCATCCAGCCTGTCATCACTTGCCCAGAGCCTTGTCTTTCCAAATTTCTGTCTAGTTTGGCTACCTTATGCCCAGCTACAGGCCCTCTTACGCATTTTTCTCAGTGCCTCAGACTATGTGTCTTAACCCTAAATCTTCATATTTATTGAAAAAATTGTAGAATTTTTTGACCATATTTCCTTTTCACTAACTCCTCAGAGGCCATTCTTTCCATCCTCCTGTTTACCTGATTTCACTGTCCTCTACAAAAAAAAAAAAAAAAAAAAAAAAAAAACTGGAATAGATTTCTTGATATATAACCTATTAAAATTAAATCAAGACCAAATAAGCAAATTAAATAGACCCCAAACTCTAGTAAGTAGAAGCAGTAATTCAAAGTATCCTTTAAAAGGTAACCAATAAAAGTCTAGGACCAGATAGGTTCAGTGCAGAAATCTACCAGACCTTTGAAGAAGAATTAATGCCAATATTCCTCAAATTACTGTACAAAATAGAAACTGAAAGGATATTTCCTAATTCTTTTTACAAGGCCACTTACTCTGGTAATAAAACCACAAAAACTGAACAAAAAAGGAAATTATAGACCAATATCCCCTATGAATAAAGATTCCCAATAAAACACTTGCAAACCAAATCCAAGAACATATCAAAAAAAGATCATCCACTATGGTCAAGTAAAGAAGAACTTTGGGTGACTGTCCAGGCAGAGAGATATCTCTATCATTTCTAGAGTTTTGGAAGTTGCTTACAATGCACTTCCTGTTTACTTAGGTAATATTATATCCTTCTGCGGTCTTTCATGGAGTTAAAGAGTCAAAGACCAAGTCATCTAAATTCATAATCCTATTGGTCATGCATTTTAATGAAGCACACAAAGAAAAGGAATGTCTTCAACCCAAATAAGGGAGACTCAGCACACTGACTGTACTATGAAGATTTCTTTTTAATTATTGTTTTGCTGATCACATCTAAGAAGGACCATCTCTTTTCCCATTTGGAAGGACAGAAAGCGGTTTGATGTCATCACTACCCTGCCCTCCTCCAATGCTTTACATCCTCTGACAGCAGCAAATAAGAAAGCAGCTGTATGCAATATAGATACGTTTGTGTACTGATTTCAGTTAAGAGCTCACCTTTGAAGCATCTACGACTCTCCCCTCAGCATAGAAACAAAAAAGGCATTTTAGAGTCTACGTTAAAGCCACAGTCCATCCACAATCCAATGAGAAAGGCTCAATGAGAAATCATTTCCCAGGTGTTGAAGATGGGGTATTCTTTACCTTAACACCGAGTTCCTCTCCCACGCTCCCCTTGATGTCACACCACCAAAAATGCCAACAGTCATGTGGGTACATTGGGAAAAAAATTCTCAGCGTTGGCCTCCAGCTTGGGAAAGATGATATCCAAAACTTCTGCGCAGAGATGCTTACAAGCCCATAGTCAGAGTCAGTAGGCAGTAGGGACAGCAGTGGCAAGCAGTTCGCCATGTCTGAAAGGAAGGAACACTTCACCACCAGTCTAGAGGTTTTAGAGGCTAAGAAGGTAAAGCCGGAAGAGCGGATAAATGAAAGAAGAAAGAAGTAGATGTTGGTCTGGGTGCAGCTCAGGTCACCTGGGTTCACTGTGAGATGGGCCAGCTCCACACCACTGCCCTGCCATCTAGTGGTGAAAGGTCCCCCTAGCCTTTTACTCAGCTCCGTATCCACGCAGGAGCTCATCAGGGTTCTCTGCCTGGGACTCAAGCGACCCTTTCAGAGTGCCAACATAAGACCATGAGAAAATATGGTCTCATTTAAATTACAACTCACAACAGTAGCAAAAATTACAGCTATGAGGTTCCAACAAAAATAATTCTACGGTTGGGGGTCGCCCCAACTTGAGGAACTGTACTAAAGGGTCGCAGCATTAGGAAAGCTGAGACCCACTGGCTCCATTTATACGGATTTCCCGTCACTGTCTCACTTCTCACGGGGAAGCTATGAGGTAAACGTTTCTGATTTTCAGATGAGGAAACTGAGACAAAGATCTTGAACTGATTTGCATATGGCCAGGCATCTCTAAAGGAAACAGTAATTGTCCATAAGCCCTACGGGCGGTGATTGACGGCCCCACCTCCCCTGGGGAGGTAAATATCCAAAAACGTGCACGTGACAACTGAAGAATGAATGTGTTATTCATGACGTTCACCTTCAATTCAGCTTTTCAAAAAAATTTAAATAGTAATAAAGTAAAACAACAATTCAGGCAAACGGGTCCAAATTACAAGAGCAAGAACCTGGAGAGTGGCATCGGCATCACTTTGGCGACATTACACCACTGCATCAAGGGAAGCAGAGGCAGACGGTGGGAGCTCCCTTAGACAGGGCTTCTTTTTTTTTATTTAATTAATTAATTTATTTAAGATTTCTGCCTCCTCCTCTCCACCGCCTCCCATATCCCTCCCCCTCCCCCAATCAAGTCCCCCTCCCTCCTCAGCCCGAAGAGCAGTCCAGGTTCCCTGCCCTGTGGGAAGTCCAAGGACCACCCACCTCCTTCCAGGTCTAGTAAGGTGAGCATCCAAACTGCCTAAGCTCCACAAAGCCAGTACGTGCAGTAGGATCAAAACCCAGTGTCCTTGTTCTTGACTTCTCAGCAGTCCTCATTGTCCACTATGTTCAGCGAGTCCAGTTTTATCCCATAGACAGGGCTTCTTAAACATTTTCCACGCACAGCTCCTTTGGTACCCAAACATTTTTCTATGACCACTAGCATGTGAGTATATAAAATAAGCATAAACACCAAACATCTACTGACAGTATGTCGATTGCGTTGGGTGGGTTACTCAGTCTAGAGGTTGTAACCCACCCTGCAATCAGTTATTCCAGGGTCTCGAAGGGGCACTACCTGGAAGGGAATGAGCTAGGACAGAAGAATGAGGCTAAGCAGATTTGTCAAACCCCCCCTTTATTAGGATCATGGTTGCTGCTTATATAGCCCTGGATGAGGACTTGGTGGGCAGGGCACGGGATCTCGCCGCGTGGCCCCGGTCACGTAGGCCAGGTTCGTCAGGTAGGCCAAGAGGTTACATTCAGACAGGTAGGCCAAGAAGTCACAAGTTGCCACACCTGGTTCCCTGGATAGCTGGAATGTGAGGTGCGTTCTGCTAACAGATAAGTTAATTGGGTGTGAGGCAGGTTCTCTCAATAGAACATAATTATGGGTGTGAGGTTCCCTGCAGATTCCCCAGGGTGATGGTTCCTGTAATGATTTTTAGGGGGTAAATGGCTCGTGACAACAGTAAATTATAAATAAATTTATAATTTTACAATTCTTCGAAGTCGACATTATTTTACCATTTATTAAAGACAAAGTAAGTGTGTATACACAATAAGTAGACATGCTTATTTATTTTTACATAAATGATTAAGTATTGGCTGAACATTCACTACTGCAGGGCATAGAGTATCTTCAAAGCTTTTCATGATTAATTAATACTTCAATTTTATAACCATCAATGCTGAGAACTCTTCTTTGCCTAGACAGTGCAAAGTGACAGAAATGTATTTAAGACCACTTCAAAAATTGTTGAAAATTCTGTACTAATCCCAAATGAAAAATTCATTTAATATTATTTTAATTCTATTGTTAGGGGGGTTGAGACTATCATGTATGAGTATGTATTTACATCATTTTCACCCTCTTCTCTTCCCCCTCCAACTCTACCTATATCCTCCTACCCCCTTACAAATCCATAGTGAATTCTTTAATTATTATTGTTATATTTATATATAGATTATATATATTATGTCTATGACCTACCATGATCCACTTAGTGTTGCTCAGTATACATGTGTTTAGGGCTGGCCAGCTGGGATAGCCTCTCAGGGGCCTCATCTCGGACTCTCCCTCTCTCAGTAGCCATGGGTTGCCTGGAGTTCTTTCTTTAGGAGTGGTTTGTGAGACTCCCCCATCCGTATTAGCATATCAGCTGCAGTCTAGGTAGATCCTGTTTAGGCTTCTGTACTTAAACAACTATATTCTGAGAAGAGTGGACACTTTTTACGCACGATAAAGCATTCCAATTTATATTACACAAGCTGGAGCTGCTCCTGGTCAGGATGCTTCAACACAGACACGGAAAAGTACCCAACACAGAGGCTGCTCCTGTGAAGGTGTCCCTGTGAACATCCCGAAATTCTGTCTCCTGGAGGACTGGGGGAGACGTGGGATGTCACTCTAGAAGAGCCACTGAATACCGTAAGCCGAGCAGGGCGTAAGGGAGCCTGGGAGACAGTGGTGCTGAGAGGGATGTGGGCCTTAGAGACCCAGTGGAGGGAGCCAGAAGCCCTTGTGCTCATAGATAAGCACTGGGGGACTAAGAATGTTAAACACGCAGGGTTGTCTGTTCAAAGGAAGAGATATATGACCTGTTTTCTGCCCACAAGGTTGGGAATGGATGTGGTTAAGCCTAGTGACCTCTGAGCTATCTGTATGCCCTGGCCACAACTGGCTACTCCAAACTCTTATGTTTATCTCAGTGATCCTTTCTATACCTCTTTCTTGAGCATTGTTTCTCAGAAAATACATAAAATCCATTCTCATTGAAGATGTAACATATACTTTTCAAATGGAATGGAGGTGGCTAATGGCCTGGCTGACAGACAGACAGATGATGGATGGATGGATGGATGGATGGATGGATAGATAGAAAAATAGATGATAGATGGATGGATAAGATGGATGGATAGATTAGTTAAATAAATGGGTAGATGAATGGAGAGATGGTAAATAGATAGATGAATAGACAGATAGATAGATAGATAGATAGATAGATAGATAGATAGATAGATAGATAACAGAACAAATACAAGTTATGCTTAGGGCTGGGGTGTGCTTGGCAATAGGGTGATTGTTGAGCACACAGCAAGGCCCGGGTTTGATCTCCTACACTACAAAAAGAAAAAGAGAAAAGGGAGGAGAAGAAGGGGGAAAAGAAGGAAGAGAATGAGAGAAAAGAGGAAAATGAGGGCGGAAAAGGAAAGGAGGAAGAAGATAAATTATAGAGAAGAGTTATATAAGAGCTACAAATGGGAATGCAAAGCTTTGAATCATTGCTACAATCCACTAAAGAACAAAAAGGCCCATGAACCAATCTCTAAAAGGCATTTAATGAGATGTAATATTAATTCAAATTTTTGAACAAAACCTCTCAGAAAAAAAAAAACATAGGGTTATTTTATAAACTAATATTCCTACATCTCACAGAATATCTAATAGGGAAAGACTGCATTCCCTACGTCTAGTTCAGATCAGGCAAGAACGCCTGCTCTCCACACTCCCTTTGAGCATGGTCCGAGGAGTCCTGATCAGGGCAATAACGTAAACACGGAATGAAGGAAGAAAGGTATTCCAAGAACTTTGCTATGTGGGGGACTAGAGAAAGTCTACCCCACTCCTAAGGGCCCAGTGACAAGCCAAAGCTCAATTCCACCAGAGTTTTCCTTGGGGGAACCAATGACTTTATCAGGCTTACAGGAGTATGGGTGACCCTAAAGCGATCACACTGCCAGGTCTGCACCCAGGCACTGTAGGTGTACGCTCTGGTGAGGATCCAAGGGCCTTCCCTCTCACTTCCTTTTGTATGAGAAGGGCAACAGCCCACAAGCCCAGCTGTGGGCACAAGTAGACACCACTGAGCTGACGAATAGGATGGCAATTGACTCAAAAGACAGAGTTGTACTAGCAGAACACTACAGGACCCTGGTGATCGGAAAAAGGTTTGCCTCTTATTTAAATCAACACAGCTTGTCAATTACACTTGAAGGATCCTTCTCAAAATCACAAAGAGACTTGAAAAGATCCACGTGCCCTTTTGTTGAAATAACAGCCCTCTTCAAGAAATCGCAAATTCTGTGCAGTCTCCTCTCTTTAAGAAAATACACGTACCCGAGGCACATGCCAAATGTGAATTTTCCACTTTTTTGTCCTTTGTTTGTTTGTTTTGTGTTTAAAGACAGAGTCTCACTTTTTAGTACTTTTGAAGTGGTACATAGGCATGTAGAAGCTAGTGTATCTGGGTCCTAGCTTCTGTTCTTATGGGCGTTAAGGATAACTTCAGCATGTTCCAAACCACTAGCAGCAGAGAGCTGTCTGAATTCAGACTGTTAGCTCATGACATTGGTGTTCTACCCCAAAATCATAGGTACATATCTTTATTTCATGCAAAAAGTTTATGTATCACAGAAGTTAGGATTATTTACCATTGTCCCCTATTTCAGAAGAGACTCTCCAGCACTGTCAGAGGTACAGCTCTGTCCCACACAGTGTAGGAGCAACAAAAGAGCCTTGGATAAAACATACATAGAGATGTAAAACGTATGTGATGTAAGGACACTCAGATATACCCTGTCACCTTTAAAAGCTGTCTGATGTCAGTTCTAAACTATGTATATCATTGATTTACTCTAAAATAAACGAAGGAATACACAGTGGGCGCAGTAGTGCATACCTCTAATCCCAGTGTTTGGGAGCTGGAGGCTGGTAGGATCGAGAGTTCAAAGCCGAGCTCAGCTAGAGAGAAGGAGGTGAGAGAATGGATGGGGGCAATAAATCTGCTGTTCTAGAATAATGTAGAAAACATAACAATATGTTACACTAGAACAGAGGATCTGGTCTTGGTCCAAATCCCAAAAGAACAAAATATTGAACTGGGAGGAATATTTAAACCAACTAAGATTTCTATTTTACAAAGGAACTTGAATTAAAGCCCTTAGAGTTTAAATGCTTTTACCAAAGCTACAATCAATGTCTGTATCTACAGCACCGGAATGGATACCCATGTTATAAGGTGTTTAGGATTTCCTTCAGGCAACTCTTACTAGATACTGGACAGCGCTGCTAAATTGACTTCCTTGTTTATGGGTGACACCAGATCAGCTATTATAGTCTAAATACAGAACACACTGATGTGCTTTACATTCTGTTCCCCCAAATCAGTTACCAGCCCCCCCCCACCACCAATTTACTTTGCTATTATGAAAAGAAATCAATTTCTTTCGAAACAGATTCTCTTCAAAACAAAACTTCAAAGCCCGAGGGGGGAAAGTAGGAATTTAAATGTAGGCTACAGTATATTAAAACTAGAAAGGACTTGAGTATTAGTGCAGAAGAAAGAAAATCTTAGAGGTCATTTTATCTGGAGATGCTGATGCCCTGTGCAGCCTATGACACTGGTCTGCAGGCCGTAAAAGAATTTGCCGAGCAAAACAGAAAAGGGCAAGAGTAGAGAACATTATGAAAAACATGGCGATGTAGGCAAAGCGGGCAAGACGCTAGCAATTGTCTGTACAGAGGAAGTCTGGGGGCTGCTTTTATGAAGTGACTTGTGAGTGAACAGTCAGGTGGCATTCGGGTGACATCTGCCCTGAAAGGATTGCAGTTGGGTCTTGTGGTGGGTAACTCCGCTGAGATGACAGCTGTGACCCGAGACCAGCCTGCTCTGAAACAAGGTGGCCATTCTGAGGTGTGACTGTCTCATCTATCCAACATCTACGTCCATCCTAAAGAGCTGGGTGACCTCGGCTGTGCCATGCAGCTCCATGGGGTTTGGGCTCTCTGAAGCCAGTTCTCTGGATACCTCCAAAATGAAGAAATATTCTCTTAAATTGCAGACACGTGTGTGACATTTCCGACCAAACTAGATAAAATTGGGAAGATCTGGTTGTCTCTGTAGTTGGGAAAACAAACAAAAGGTTGTACAGCAAAATGTATAAACTTCTTGCACATATTCAGGCTACCACCATTCCTGACTCCCAGAGCTCAGAGCAAAACACCTCACATCAGTGACTGAAACCAGCCAGAGTCTTAACCTTAGCTTCCCCAGCCAAGTTCTGCTGAAGAGATGCATCATTACCACTGATATTTTTCCAGGCAAGGATTAAAAATTTCACGGGGAATTGCTGCACGCACCACCCAGATTCTCTTACACTGCCAAATGGAAGTGGGCCAGATTTAGTACTCAGGTTTCATTTCAACATCCCAGCAAATACACTCAGCCCTCCATTTCACACCGCTCACTCGCCATATGTTCACAAAATA
Source organism: Alexandromys fortis (assembly GCF_014885135.2). NCBI lineage: Eukaryota > Metazoa > Chordata > Mammalia > Rodentia > Cricetidae > Alexandromys > Alexandromys fortis. The sequence goes on from NW_026067949.1 coordinate 41,928,818, forward strand.
TTAAAAATAATTTCTCCTGTTTAATTCTAGTGATTGACTCCGGCCCACTTGACAGACATTCTTCTCGTTTTGTTTTCAGTAGATGTGAATTGTGTGTGCCTGGTATTGCTTTTGAATTAAATAGCCCATGCATTAACGATTGCTGGGATACGAGGTGCAATTACATGTGTCAAAGCTGCAGCTGGCTTCCTCCTCTTCCTTTTCACTCAAGAAAAAGCACAGAGTAAGGTTTTGCCAAGGCTTCTGGGACAGAAAGTATGAACTACATGCAAATGAGGCATGCATTATAATTTTGTAAAGCAAATTCTTGGAAGGCGACTAGTGAGTTAAGTCCACTTTACTACTGACATACGAAGTGATGTATTTATTATATTCTATAATACTTTACCCACTAGTCACCTACTAGCTTAAAACTTGAAGGGGAAACACAGGTGTGGTGGTATAATGCCAGCACTCAGAGAGCCGAGGCAGAAGGATCTTCAGTTCAAGGCTGGCCTGAGCTATTAATTTTATTTAAGAAAAGGGAGAAGAGAAACATAAATATCAAGGATAAGACCCTATCAATAAACCCAGGTAGAAACAAGAATGTCAATCATATTTGAAGTACCGTATTTTGACAAGCTTCTATTAATAAGGTTTCTTTATATATTACATGCTAAAACTTATCCTCACACGACATGGATTATAAATTTTCTAATCATTTACATGTGTTATGTTTCTTGAATGACAAAACAACTTGGTGAGTAAGGTGGTAGCAGGGTTATACGCGGATGAGGTAACATGTGCCCAGAGTACAGCGCCTGGCCCCAAGTGAGTGTTCAGCAACAATGCTGAACCCCACAATACGTTCTTCGGGGGCAGGGTAAGCCTGGCCCTCGAGTGCTCTGACTCCCATTCCAATGTTTCCCATGCTCTCTATGGCACACAGGCAAGCATCAACTCTGAGACGGATGAGTGTGCTAACCACAGCAGCCCACGTGCAGGAGACCTGGGATGCAACTATCTCTCTGCCATCTTTAGCAGTTTTATGAAGAGCTGAGCTGCAGGTTCTCTCTCCCTCTCAATAGCACAGGCAGCTTGAAGCCTGGCACAATAATCAACAGGAAATAAAATCCCCAGAGCAAGCCCCTAGGTTCCCTATTGATGTGGGAGTGATTTCTTATTAATAAAGAAACTGCCTAGGCCCCTTGATAAGGCCCACCCTTAGGTGGGTGGAGAAAACAGAGGAGATTTCTGGGAAAAAGAAGCTGAGTCCAGGAGTCGCCATGATGCTCCCACTCCAGACAGACGCAGGTTAAGATCCTCCCTGGTAAGCCAGCTCATGGGCTACACAGAATATTAGAAAGAAATGGGTTAGATTAATATGTAAGAGCTACCAATAAGAAACTGGACCTAGCTGGGCCAGGCAGTGTTTGAAATAATACAGTTTCCGTGTAATTATTTCGGGCATAAGCTAGCCATGCGGGCGGCCGGGTGCCGGGGACGCAGCCCTGCCGCTCCTATTTCAACAGATGGCGCCCAGACGTGATGGACTAAATCCACTTAAAAACCTGAGAAGGCTTAAAAATAAGGGAAACAGAGTTTAACACAGAGTTTTGCTCTCTGTTGGTGGCGTGCCATAAAGAGATTTCCTGATTCAGCAATAGCAGCAGAAAAAAAGCTGCGTCATTTTAAAGCGCGGCTTCCTGGGGGCTGTGCTGCCAGCGTGAACTCTGGCTTTAAAGCATTTCAAGGCTTTTATGGGACTGGATGTTTGTGTTCCCGCTTGGGATCTGAGACCATGCTGATGGCTCAGCGCTCCCGGCCTGCACCTGGGCAGAAGGCAGAATCAGGCTTAGGCAGGCGGAAGAGCATGGCGGATTCCTGCCGCCATACAGAGACGCGTTTTCAGACTGCGCAGTGCTCTGCATGTCAGATTTGGCTGTAACTTGGATGAAAAGAGTTTCTGTGCTGCACACTCAGTCTCAGAATTAAACTGCTGATTGCGGCTCCAATGTGAACTGCTGTGTGCCTGGAACTGTGCTCAGCTCAGAAGCACCAAATGACTCTGAGGCAGGAGCGGCTGCTCCATGCTGAACTGTGCTGATCTCAGGCAGGAACTACCGTAATTACCTTAAAACTGCGCAGTTAAGGTTTAGACTGGGCAGGACACAGGCAGTACCGTATTACCTGTACATGGTGCAACTTAAGTTTTTAAGAAGTGCTTAACATTTTCAAAAATGCTCCTGGATAGTAAAAAAATTACAGATTCACAATAAAACAGATTCAGACACTGGTGGATGAATGTACGTAGGCTTGGGAGAAAGAAGAAAAAGAATATAAAGAATAAAGTTAATGTCTTAAAAAGAAAAAGGGTAAAGTCTTTAAAGAGACAGAGTACAGAAGTACAGATAGGTATAGATTAAGAGAAATAAAGTAAAAATAAGCCACGTAAAAATGGAAAATTCACAGAGAGTCTGGATTATGTACATTGTATTTTCTTTAAAATTTTTGACTGTGAAGGAGCTAAGTACAGAGAGACATTCCATTATATGGGCTGCTAAGCTGAACCTGCACATATGTTCTAAAGGTATCTTGACTTCAGAATTTGGATCTAAGGTTATGATGCTTTGGAAAAGTCCTTCTTTTGTTTTCACAGAGGATGTGACCCTGTGGATTGCATCTTTCCCGGTATGGTATGATAGACCACGCCCTCCTGAAAGGTTGCTGTGAACACCCTCAAAAAATTGCTTCGCTCAATTGCCAACTGAGATGAACCTGGCACACAGGTTACACCCTAAATGATCTGATTAACAGCGCCCCTATTCAGCAGGAAGCAGTTTGGAAAGAAAAAACTACGCCCATGTTCCCAAATATTGTTTATAAATGTTCTTTTACATTTAAAGGGGATATGATATAGATATGAATAATTTGCATTGGTATGGATTTTATGGTCAATTTTGTTATATGTATATGATTTTTGATCTTGATTAAGGTATTGTGATTGTGTAGTTCATTTAAAAATGTAATGTATAATTAGGAAATATAGGTTGTTAATGGATAATCATTGCTAATAGTTAAGCTTGTAGTCATGTTAGTTAGATTTTCTAGATATATAGAGATATATTTCAGTTAGATAGGCATTCTTCATATCTCTGAAAGACTGCAGAATATGGCATTTAAAATATTTTAATAACTAAGGACTTTTCATGACAATGAGACACATCTGCTCCTGGCAGCACCAAGCTACTTCAAGAGGAAGATGGGCATTGAAGAGGATCCTTATGGAGTTTGATAGCCATTTGGGCAAGAAACTGTTCTTGCCTGGACTGTTGCATAAACTGGACACAGAGAACCCGCAGAGAGAGGACTGCTAAACTTGCCTAAAGGTGAGATGGTCTTTCGGGGTTCCTGATTCATGAAAGAGTCTACGAGACATTCTGCAGAACACAGCAGAAAGTGACTGAACTGTCTTTAAAATTTCCTGCTTCATGGAAATGTCTCTGGATACCATGGGCCTGTAGGCCGAAGATGGATGCCCCAACGGTACAAAGGAACATTGGGTGACTGTCCAGGCAGCGAAGTGTCTCTGTCATTTCTAGAGTTTTCTTATTTCTTGTTTGATAGGTAATATTATATCCTTCTGGAGTCTTTGATGGAGTTGAAGAATGGTTAGTTATAGTTTTCCTTAGTTATGATAAGAGATAAAATAGATATAAATATTGTAACTGTAATTCTTACTTGATAACTATTTTGTTATATGTAATTTTACTATGTTAAAGTTAAAGCCTTTTTTTGTTTAAACAGAAAAAAGGGAAATGATGTGGGAGTGATTTCTTATTAATAAAGAAACTGCCTAGGCCCCTTGATAAGGCCCACCCTTAGGTGGGTGGAGAAAACAGAGGAGATTTCTGGGAAAAAGAAGCTGAGTGAGTGAGTCGCCATGATGCTCCCACTCCAGACAGACACAGGTTAAGATCCTCTCTGGTAAGCCAGCTCATGGGCTACACAGAATATTAGAAATGGGTTAGAACAATATGTAAGAGCTAGCCAATAAGAAACTGGACCTAGCTGGGCCAGGCAGCGTTTGAAATAATACAGTTTCCGTGTAATTATTTCGGGCATAAGCTAGCCATGCGGGCGGCCGGGTGCCGGGGACGCAGCCCTGCCGCTCCTATTTCAACACCCTATAGCTGTTTTTTTTTATTATTTTTTTTCTTATTTTATATCACAACATCAGTTTCCCCTCCCTCCTCTATTCCCAGCCCCTCCTCCAACTCCTTCTCTGTTCCCCCCCCCCAATCCACTCCTCCTCCATTTCTATTCAGGAAAGGGCAAGCCTCCCATGCATATCAACAAAACCTGGCATGTCAACTGTAGTAAGATTAAGCACCTCTGGCATAATTGAATATCAACACGTAGAAGAACGAAAATAGATCCATATCTATCACTATGCATAAAATTCAAGTCCAAATGGATCAAAGGCCTCAATATAAAACGAACCACACTGAACCTCATAGAAGAGAAAGTGGCAAGTACACTTAAATGCATTGGCACAGGAGACCACTTCCCAAATATAACCCCAGTAACACAAACACTGAGAGCAACAATAAATGGGACCTCCTGAAATTAAGAAGCTTCTTTAAAGCAAAGGACATGGTCAACAAGACAAATCGGCAGCCTATAGAATGGGAAAAGATCTTCACTAACCCCACATCAGACAGAGGGCTGCTCTCCAAAATATACAAAGAACTCAAGAAATTGGTCATCAAAAAAACAAATAATCAATAAAAAAATGGGGTACAGACAAACAGAGAACTCTCAGCAGAGGAATCTAAAAGGTCTAAAAGACACTTAAGGAAACGTTCAAAATCCTTAGTCATCAGAGAAACGCAAATCAAAACAACTCTGAGATTCCATCTTATACATATAAAAATGGTCAAGATCAAAAACATTGATGACAACTTTTGCTAGAGAGGATGTGGGGTAAAGGTAACACTCCTGTATTGCTGGTGGGAGTGGAAATTGGTACAGCTCCCTTGGATATCAGTATGGTGATTTCTCAGAAAAATTAGGAAACAACCTTCTTCAAGCTCAGCAATACTCAAAGGATGCTCAATCATACAACAAGGACATGTGCTCAACTATGTTCATAGCAGCATTGTTTGTTATAGCCAGAACCCGGAAATAGCCTAAATGCCCCTCGACTGAAGAATGGATAAGGAAACTGCGGTACATTTACATAATGGAGTACTACACAGCAGAAAAAAAAAACGACAACTTGAAATTTGCAGGCAAATGGATTGATCTAGAAAACATCATATTGAGTGAGGTAACCCAGACCCAGAAAGGCAAATATAATATTTACTCATTCATAAGTGGCTTTTAAACATAAAGCAAAGAAAAACCAGCCTGCAATTTACAACCCCAGAGAACTTAGACAACAAAGAGGACCCTAAAAGAGACATACATGAATCTAATGTACATGGGACATAGAAAAAGACAAGATCTCCTGAGTAATTGGGAGCATGGGGATCATGGGAGAGGGTTGAAGGGGAGAGGAGAGGAAGGGAAGGGAGCATAAAAAATATTTAGCTCAATAAAAACATTTAAAAAAAAGATTAAGCACTTCACCTTTTATTGAGGCTGGGCAAGGCGACCCTGTATGAGGAATAGACTGTAATTCCGGAAATTTTCAAATATCAAAAAAAGGTAGATAATATTAAATAACTCATGTCTCCTTCTCACCCAACTTCAAAATTGATGACATTCATTTATCTTTTCTTCAGATACTCTGTTCAGGATGTCTAAAGTCCCGTGGCTTCAAGGTCTCTATAAGGTGGAGAAACTGGAAAGGAAACATGACCCTCATCCCCATTCCTGACAATATCTATCACTTAAGGCATCAATTGTTTTCCTTCCCAAGAACCAATAGGCATCTAGAAAAATAAGTAGCCTAGTTCTCTGAATAATCCTGATACTGTTATTGCTTTGTTGGTCCCAAGAGTGTTCTAACCTGGAAGTGTCTTCCACTTAAAGACAAACCATCCACTTCTGAACTCCACGGCATCTGAATTCTCTGCATTCTGACATTTTGCTTTACACAATACTGACTTCTGAATGAGTTCTTACTTGTGCACAGTTTAAAAAGTATTTTTGCATTCCTCTCACAACTGAAAAGTGAGATCTTGAAAAGTGTTTATGAAATATTGATTGAATCTGTCATTTGAATCATTTGTTACTTTTCCTGATAAAATCTAGAAATTTACCTTGAATTACAATAAATTGTGGTTACACCAATTATATCCTATGAAAGTACAAGAGAGGACAGTAGCTTTGAAAAATACAGCTACAAGAAAAGAAGAACCAGCTCTCAACACTCACACTGACAAAAATAAGTGCCCAGCCTAAGTCCTTAGCACATAAATAAAATCACTGCTCAGGTGTGTTTTTATTCCTCTGTTAAACTTTATGCTCTCATCAGAATATAAAATGGTTGTTACATAAGTGACAAGTACTGACATATAAAGTCAAAGTGGGACCTACATTTGACATGTAATCTAAAATCATTTTACTCAGCCAGCACATGAAACCATACTTCCAGCATTCCTTTGAATACTTTTGGGAAAAGGAAAGGCATATTGCCTCGAAAGTTAAGAGCACATAAAGGAATACACTGAAGTTAAATCCCTGCCAAGTTTACAGAGGAAATTGGTGGACACCTAAAGGTCTCAAGGGCCAGCTTTTCGGATCATTTCTGTAGCCAGTTAACAAACTGTTACCGCATCCATACTGTGAGCTACATACAAAGATGAAGAATACTCTGGTCTATGCTCAAGGGACTTACAATTTAGCAAAAGGATACAAATGTTTTATATCAAAAAAGAACTATTACAACTATTATAGGTATTTTCCTATTTAGCCATAATTGTCAACTTGACACATTCGAGAGTCATCTGAGAGGAAACCCTTAAATGAGGCATTGCCTGGATCAAATTGGCCTGTGAGTTGGGAGGAGGGAATGTCTTGATCATTAATTGATGTAGGAAGACTTTTTGCTAGGCAGGTCGTACTGGGATCTATAAGAAAGCCAGCTAGGTATGGTTTCCCCTTCAAGTTCAGCTTGAGTTCCTGATCTGACTTCCCTCAACAATGAACAGTGACCTGGAACAGTATGCTTAATAGACCCTTTCCTCTACTACTTTGTTTTTGGTCAGGGTATTTTTCACAGCAACAGGAATGTAAGTAGGACAGGTATTATATTATAATTAAAACATGTAAGCTTGAGGATGTAGCCCATGGGTAGAGAGAGTGTTTGCCTGGTATAAATAAAAGTTTCTGTCCCACCCAGTCTCACAGCTGTTCAGTTCCAATAAACACACAGAGGCTTATATTAATTATAAACTTTTAGGCCTATTAGCTCAGGCTTATTATTAACTAGCTCTTACATAATTCTTGTCTATGTTTAGCCTTGTGACTTGGTACCTTTTTTCAGTGCAGCACTCTCATCTTGCTTCCTCTGTGTCTGGCTAGTGACTGATTCTGTCTTTCCTCTTCCTAAAATTTTCTTCCTCTGGTTACCCTGCCTATAATTCCTGCCTGACTACGGGCCAATCAGTGCTTTATTAAACTAATATGAGTGACAAATCTTTACAGTGTGCAAGAGCATTTTCCCACAGCAGCCTAGCACATTAAAGGCACTAAGATAACTCCTACCACTATGGGGAAACTGATTCTACGGCAACACAAAGCTAAGGATTGGCTATTTTACTGGGGCACAGTAGGAAATTGCCTAATCAACTAAATCTTGGAGATGACTGAGCTGTGGGTGAAGGGGTCCAGAGCAAGGAGCCCCTAGTGACTCTGTGCTGCTTTCACGCAGCACACTAGGTGCTCAGGGATCCACATCTGTTACTTTCTATTTGTTCATGTGACTTCCAAACAGGGAGCCATGCCTCAGGTGAGAACAGGTTCAGACAGTTGTCTGTGATTGCTTACATTCTCCCATCCCTTTCTGATTGCTGAGCTCCTAAAGAAATACCAGCCGTTTCTAAAATCTATCATTCAAGAAAATTAAATTACAAATATATCAAGTAATTACTGTTTCAGTTCCTGTTTTAAGTACATTGTGTTCCTATGCTTATTAATTCTATGCACTGGAAATCATTATTTACAATTAAATAATTGCACTGATTTAGTCTGGGCAGAGTTTTAAAGCTTTCTTTTTATTGTGTTTATCTGAAGTCTTTACAGTGTCTCCTCATTCTAATAAAACGTCACACCGATAAACAAAATTATAAGAATAATCTAATGTTGATTCTAGAACAACAAATGCCCCTTTCTCTATCCATTGCTGATAAAATTTGGTAATTTGTCTTACTGTCTAAAAATAAGTAGTTGATTACTATTTAGAATGTCACCAGTTACAGCTTTTCCTTACATTTTTCAAGCACAGTTAATACATGCTAATCATTGAATGTGGAAATACACTTTCTTTTTATGGTCACATGCCTCTCCTTCCATCTGGATATTAGTTTATTTCTGCTTTGTAATAATACTGCCCAATGAATGCTGTCAGTGAATTTAATGCATGTGTGCAGAATATCCTTGGCTATCATTCAGATAACTGATGATAGCATTAAGAGTGTCTGCCCATCAATCACACTGACATAACTACCCACTCAAGTCTAACACATTGTCCGTGTCTACAGAAGCATGGGGTCCTACAAAATGCACAAATGGTGCTGTGACTATAAAACAATACAGAAGTATAAGCAAAGGATAAAATTTTTGTCATTAAGAGCAAATAGAAAACAGGACAATGTTTTAAAATGCTGTAAAAACTTCTCATTAAATATAATGGATAAACTCATATTTGCTCAAGAAATTTCACAAAATGGCAAAGTGATAAGAATGCCACAAGAATCAAGGGAATGGAAGAAGAATCTATAGGAAAAAGTGATAAAGAGGTAAATAAATACTGACTTCTTTAATAAACTCCTGAAGAAGTACTGAAACGAAAACACACCCTGCATCCCCAACTCTCAGGACTATGTGTCATGCCAATAAACCAGTAACAAAGTGGAGTCAGAGCTACATATTTTACTTCAACAAAGCAGATCCCATTTACAACTGTCTTCCACAGAAGACTAGAGTTTTTTCCCCCTCTGGAAAGTTCTATCAGTTGGGGGCACACCATATAGAGAACATGCTACATATTGAAAAAGGGGATTATCTTTCCAGACAACAATCTAAAATAGTCTAAAGACTCTTCCTTCCCAAGGGAAAAGTCTAAAAAGTCTTGAGTCTCTAGAAACAGCTCTGACAAGGGCAACTATCTCTACCATACTTGACAGAGCAGTCAGCAGACTTGGCCGGCAGTCAAAATCACAAGACACTGTAAAGAAGGTCTCTAATGTGAAAGACAGAAGGCCAAACAACAAAAAAGAAAGACACAGGCTATGCAGTAGTCAAATCCATCACCGACATCCTCTGTGAATGAGGGAGAGTGAAATAAAGACAAGGGCACCACAGTGAAACCTATTAGCTATCTACAATAAATAGGCAGCAACAGCATTAGTTAGCAAAAAGTACTATGGCTCATTTAATTCAGAAAATAAAAAGCAATCCTTGAAAACAAAAAATATAAATGCATAATTGAAAATTTTGAGAGCATTTGGAAGATGAGTTAGAGACTATTCCTCCCCCCCCCCCAATGTAAAGTAAAAAGACTGAGAATAAAAGACAAAGGGGAAAAGGGAAAGTCAAAATTAAACAAATAAATTTAAAAATCAGCATTCAAGTAATAAGAGTCTAACAAGTAAAACATGAAAATATCAGAAGAAAATCATTAATGAACTAATTTAAGGAAATTTCAAGATAACATGGCCTAGTAAGTGTTCAGGGCTGGCCAATTGATAGTGAATGGCCAACTGGGGGTCTTTTCCCTGAAGAAGATGCCCACTCTTGGCATTCTTTATGTACCTGTAGTTTTGGGTGTAGGGTTGAGGCCTCATATGCTTCCCCACTTTGGCATGTCCATTGGTGTCATCCTGGTCACCTCAAGTTTGCCTTGTCACATGAATGTGGCTTCTGACATAGTAGAAGACACAAACTCACAGAAAACTCCTTTATCCTCTGGGTCTTACCAACCTTCCCACCCCTTTCCAAAATGACCCCAAGCCATAAGTGTGGAAGTGTTTTCTAGCTATTGAGAAGGAGAAGAAAGGGAGAAATTATGTAATTACATTATATTCTCAAAATAAAAGAAAATGGCCTATTAAGTTATCAGAACAATAAAATATGTAATATTGTTGTAGGAGGCCGCTTGTTTGTTCCCAGCTGCTCAGCCCCGAAATAACCATACAGAAGCTGTATTAATTAAATCACTGCATGGTCCATTAGCTCTAGCTTCTTACTGGCTAGCTTTTACATGTTAATTTAACCCATTTCTATTAATCTGTGTATTATGACATGACTGTGACCTACCAGCAAGATTCTGGCATGTCTGTTCCTGGCAGCAGCTACATGGAATCTCCTAATTCTGCCTTCTTTCTCCCAGAATTCAGTTTAGTTTTCCCTGCCTAGCTCTATTCTGCCCTGCCAGGCCCAAGACATATTATTTATTTATTAACTAATAAAAGCAACACATATACAGAAAGACTTCCCACAACACAATATGGCACAAACAGTTCATATTCCACAAGAAAATTAAAAGCAAACAAAATTTTTCATCCTATTTAAGGATAGAGTACATGGAGAAAATTATTACATTATGATCAAGGTAAGAGATAAATTATAAAATAATAAAAATTGTTTTTAAAACATGTGAGAGAATTGCATATTCCAATTATGGTCACATTTTCCCAAGTGCCTTACCATTTTCATACATGTTGGGTCCTCTGTTTTAGAATCTGTGATTTTGGTCTTGTTGATATCCTTGACAATGACAATCTATAAGCCTCAAGGGTAACTTGGTGGATTTTTTTTTTCATTTGATTTCTGCAAGTAAGTCATCCAAGTACAGAGTTATCCCTTCCACTAACAGTCTACTGATTGGAGACAGGCTTACCCACTGATGTACTCTACAGCTATAATAAAGACGAATCAAAAAAACCGTACAGTCATATGAAATAATTGCCAAATATTTCTCAATAAAGCAAAGCAAGCTGAGGAATTTTGGATAAGCATATTATTGTTGGAAAATGCAAGAGTGGTAAAGACATGTGTGTACTGACTGAAGGTTGTGTTGGAGACATAACCGAAGAATGGAACCATTTGATCTGGTCAGAGAACCAGAAGACAAAAACTGAATGAATGAAATGAAAATTCTTTGTAAGTGACATTTGACTAATGCAGAAGGAAATCACACCAGACAGTATTTATGGAGGAGACAGAGTGAGGGCGATTTTATTATGAAATTGGAGCAATTCTTCATTGAGCAATGAAAAGATATTTTTTTTTCTGAAAAGGTTTGTCTTCTTTGATTGGCAGCACATAGTTTAGCTTAAAGAACACATTTCAGAATTCATTTTCCTGACAGTGCTGGGAACTCAATGCAGAACAGAATCACTGAAGTAGAAGGCATCTCCGGATCTTAGGTGTGCGGCCAGTTGCAGCTCTCAGCAAGGCTGCTTGGGCCTGCTGTGGCTGACAGTCAGGATTCCAAAGCATTCCAGGACACCCCGCAGGCCCAGGAAGACTGCTATTCTTCATTTAGTTCATCCTTTTAGCTGTTCAATATCAACACAGGGCCATATCCAAGATCTGACACGCCCAGAACCTTCCTATGTACAAACAGGGCAGCCAGTATCTGCCTGCATGGGGAAACACAGCAGAAACAGTACCAAGCAAGGACATGAGGCAGTGCCTCAAGGTCACCAGGTCTCAGAAACTTGTGACTTGAGGAAAAGACCATGCACAGCTAACAGATGGGACCGTCTGGATCCAGTCATAGGACATGAGTGCTGAATCATGCCATGGTCCCAACATATTCCATTTCTTTTCACTGTGGCTGTTTATCTATGCAAGTGTCTGACGTTTATTGAAATGTCTGCTGTGTAGATTGTGGACATTCCCAAACACAAACATGTACTGTGGAAGCATTAGAGTTTGCTACGAGCAGCAAGAAAGTAAAATATGTCCTTTGTCTTGGCTGATGCCTGAATCTTTAATTGTCTTTGAGACAAAATACACAAAGCCTTAGTGAGGACGAAAGCAAAATAATGGCGGGTCACTCCTGACTTCACAGACAGAATGCCCTTTCAAACCATGAACCGTAAGATGCATAAACCATGCAATACATAAAAAACAGTATGCCGCAAACAGTAAAACACGATCGAAGTTTAACTGTTAAAAGAATAAATCTGCTGAATGAATAATGGCAATGACCAAGCCGGGTATGATTTCATGCTTTTCCATTGTAAAATGTAAGAATCCATTCACATATAATAATTCCAGAGGGGAAATTCCAGAGTTTTAAGATATTTGCGGAGTAACAAGACAGCTTCGCCAGAGTCCTCCCCACCTGTAAGACAAACAAAGCCGGTTGATGCCGGCAAACTCATGAGAGAAGAGAGCAAACTCCCCAAGACTTAGGGATGCTTTGGTAGTTATCTGCTGCCTCAAGTCACCTGCTCCATGCAGAAACAAAAGACGGCCATGCAAGGAGATGCACAAACCCTGGGTAGATGGCCCAGTGGGTAAACTGCTGGCTATGCAAGCACAAGAACCTGAGCTCCGATCCCTAGCACCCACACAAAAGCCTTATGTGGTGGCCCACACCTGTCATCTCAGCGCCAATGGGCTCCCTAGGCAGAACGTATAGCCAAAATGGTGAGCTCCACTCCCAGAGACCCTATCTCCAAAAACAAGTTGGAGAGAGACATAATGACTCTTGACAATTGATCTCTACACAGACATGCATAGGCAAGCACATCCTCACATATGCAGACACATACACAAACGACTTCTTAAAAAGAAGGTACAGAATAAACATTTTAAATCATAAAGCAGCCAGCGTGCACACTCACAAAGCAGTTGGTGAACTCCACCACTCCTTGTTTCCTGTGGCGCACACCTTCCCTCAACAAGGCAAAATTAGTGCAATCTACAGATCATCATTCCTTCTGGTCCTTCTCTAACAAGATAGAACTCAACTTACATTTGGCAGAAATTACCAACTTGGAGCACTCTCTTAACTTCCCCTCTAATTCTCTCCGGCAGACTGAACTACTGACCCTTAACTCTTCATAATTTGGAAGTTTCTCTTATTCCTTAAGAGTTTATTTCTGTGCCCAATTTGACTTATGGTGAAAGAATGAGGCAGAAGTTAGAATGCCCTCTTCTGGATGTAGATGACAAGAAACCTTACCAGTTATTTCCATTTTACACATTCAAATCTCTTCCATCATCCCAAGAACCTCCTACTGTCCTAGCAGGATGGCCGCAAGACATACAGAGCAGAGTGATCTCTAGCGAATGTGGACAGGAAGAAGGCAGCCGAGAACAGTAGAACTAATCATACAGGTGAGTTCAGCCCAGATACGTTGACTAGAAGACTCATGAGGATAATACCTGATGACCATTTTAAGCCCTCTGTTTTGGCATAGTTTGTTACATAGCTTACTAGATGCTTTCTATTAGCGCTCTCTTTCCTCCTTCCCATTAGAATTTTCCTCCCTACCATATCATAAATTCAAAAGCCACAAGAGTTTACTACCAATAGAGTATTTCCTTAAATTAAAAATTCCAGTTGTGTCTAGAAATTGAAAACTTCTACTCCCTACAATACAACTCTTACAGCCATGACTCAGGAACCACTCGAGAAGAGGGGACAGGGGAAAGAAAGGAGGAAGGGAGGGAGAAAAGGGGTGGATAGACAAGACCTGGGAATGGGAGGGGCTAGCTGAGGAAAGGGGAGCCAGCAGGAATAGAAGGGGACGGAGAGAGTAAGGGGGTAGAGCGGATCAGATACTTTTCATGTGTAAACCTGTCAAAAATAAAATACATACACATATTATTTGGGGGCATTGAAATTGCTCCATTCATGATGACCTGGGTTCAATTTCCAGAACCCTCCTAGTGGAAATAGAAACTCTGACATCACATGAGTTCATGCACACACACACACACACACTCACACGCGTGCACACACACACATATTGAAAGCCAAATAAATGTGAAATATACATTCCAAAATATCTTTTTAACAAAATGTCTGTGTGCATGTAAGGCTACTATGGGCGCTTGCGCATGCTCGGCAGTCCCGCACCATGATGAGGAAACTCTCTTCCCCTCCAGGAACAACAAATTTACTGAAGAGTTCTAAACAATGTTCTTGATTGTCTAGGATAATATCGTTTATGGTGCACATGGTGCAAATGACTTATTTTCTAAGATTACGTGTATATCCTTCATTCACATGACAGCAAGAGTTACAATGTGAACAGAAACAATGGTGAATCCTGGGAAGAAGTCCCCAGCCCCCATGGGAGCCTCAGCAAGCGCCTTCCAAGTCTGTAATGCCGACATGTGACCAGCCCATGCTCAGTCCCAATATAAGGCTTAAATTTGTCACAAAGTCAGGGAACCCTTTATTTTTCAGTTCTAAAGGTTGAGCTCATAGCCTTATACCTTTTATACAAACCCTTACCACAGCTACACTCCCAATCCGCTCAACTCCCATACTTCAGAGGCTTCCCTTCCCCATAATCTCTATCAGCTATAAATCCACCATTTAATTCTGCGATATTCAGTGAAATAGGAACTGTGTCCCCTACTTCCCGAGCACCGAGGCAGCTTCCTAATAAAAGACTAGGATCAACGAACCTAGAAATTCTAATAAATTACTTGCGGTAAGCATTCCAGTAAAAATCATAGGCCAAAAACACAATAAAGCAGGAATTCTGTAAAAGTTTATTAGTTTTAGCACTTCCTACTAGGAATCTGAATTTTCAGAAGATTGGAAAGTTCCTTCAGAATACATTTGCTGTATTTAAAACCTTGCCACGCATTATTCATTTAGTGAGCATTTGTAAGTAGTATTAATCATCAATTCATATAGGCATCCTCTCAAATTCAAGCTGTACTTCCTCCTGGGATAAGTATCAGTGCACAAAATGCACAGCACATATAAGGACAGTAATCTCTAATCCACTGTAATTTCTTTAAATTTCTCATCGTATGTGTGTATGATGGGGCGCCTGTGCATGGTGTGCTTAGAGGTCAGGGGAGCACTTTTAGAGTTGCTTCTCACTCCCCACTATACGTGGGCTCCAGGCTTTGAACTCGGATTGTTAGGCCCACGCTTGTGCGATGAAAACCTTTACCTGCTGGGTTATCTGATCCGCTTTTGTTTAAAGAGTGTTAACAGACAAACTAGCCTGTTACATTTCTCAAAGGTGGCTGACCACATGAGTGGCCCTACTGGAAATATATTTTTCTAAGATGGTCCAGAGCCCTAGAGAGACCCAAAATCTTAGTGCCCAGAAGGCTTATACGTAAGCCTCACAATAACTATATTAGTGCTACTATCAAACTGATTCCACATGAGAAAACTAAGACCCAGAGAAGCTAAATGATTTCTACAGCCCATAACTATGGCTGTCACGTAGTCACTTAGCGTCCAGTCCAAGTTCTTTCATCACTTCCATATATTACTCCGTAGCCGTGGGACTCACGACAGACACTCTTCTTGTGGCATTCTCCCAAACTTTTAACTTGTGGGAGAAATCTCCTAATGTATAAAAAAACAAATGCTTGAATTCCTGAGTCTAAAAAGGGAGGCTGTTTATTGTGTTCCAGTATCAGAGACAAGATCCAGCCAAGAAATTCGATACACAGCACAGTCGAGTTCACCACTCGGTACAGCCATAACATTATATCTCTTAACTACAATAGCAGTAAGCTTTGGAACTTACCCTGCTCTTTGTAGAAAAAAAATTTAATCAGAAAAATTAAAACAAAAACTGGCTTTTATAAAGAATTTGGGATTTTGTGACCAGTCACAATTTCTTGATTTAAACTCAATCAAGAAAACTACTATTTTCCCCACAAAGTCCAAAGCTCCAGCAGCATGATGTTGGGGAGCCTGCCGCGCTGGTGCTCAGGCATCTCAGTTCCTCTAGGTCTTGAGCAATGTGCTTGAAATCTCTGGAATTCAGTCTCCTCCTTTGACAACCAGTGGCTGCAGCTGTGGAAGGATTAGGACCAAACAGAGAGGACCTCATCTTCTTCCTAAAAAGCGTGTGATCATGCCACAGGTCTTGCAAAGAACCTGTCTCTCTTGATTCATTTTTCTTTTACAGTTTTGTTATCGTGGATGAGAAATAAAAACTACGTGGAAGGTGGTGGATATGGAGAGAGAGCAAAGTGCAGAGAGTAAGAGCCTCCTGCTCGTGGCACGGGGACAATCGCAGAAGAGAGGACAGAAGGGTAATAAGAGTCAGAGGTCTGTGAGGGCGGAAACAGGACAGTGTCTTCCGGACATGACATTTCACTATGAACTCTGCAGGTGTGACTGTCAGCACAAGACCTGCATAAAATCCAGTCAGTCAAACATTCCCTCATGAAAAGGGGAGGGACTCGTGAGGCCTAACCCTTTGCTAAGCAGCTATGGAGAGCTGATGCAGGCTAGTAGGAGAGGCAATTTTCTTTACAGGTGTAGTCCTTGGTAGGTTGACAGTCCTCCAGTGGATGGTCCCACAGCCATGCATAAGTTGTCAGTACTCATTGGATTAGGTAGGTTATTTTGAGGGGGCATGATTTGGGGAAGGGGACAGGGAATAATCTGGGAGAAATTGGAAGGATAAATTATTGAGAGTGGTTTTTCACTGTGTCTTAGGGAGATGGGAATGAATGGTGCTCCTTTGTAATGAGCAGGGTGAAAAATAGATATTGAGAGGCTGACAGGGACGAAAAATATCTCATATAAACATTTCTCCCGACATTACAGACACAGTACACCTCTATAGTAAAACCAACTCACGACTACTCTCACTCGCTGTATCCCCTTAGCAATCGACACTTTGAACAAAGGAGGGGGTCTGGCCATCCCAAGCACAATCCAAAATAACTATGATACATTATATGAAAATCATCAACGAGCAGTAAGCACTCACGGTTTGTCATCAAGAAACATCCAAGGATTTGTACAGTTCCATGGAGAATTTTAACTTCAAAGCTGGAGAGAAGTCTCGGGATCAAGAGAGATATTTATAGGACAGCAGAAGAAAGACAAGGCAACACTAATTCCCCGCTCCCTCTGTTCCCTGAGTTGCTCAATGTGTCCAAGATGGGTAAAGGCAAATGATGGCCCCTTGAATCTCTAGCCTTGCCTGAGTAAAAGAGCTCTTGTCGGCTGCCAAATCCCCTTCCCCTACTTGTAAAAGCTTAGTGATTATGTGGTATGATGAGGTTAAACACGCTGCTGGCTTGACCAGACTCCCCTAACACTTCTTGCCCCTTCGCTTTTGGCTCGTCTAGCCTTTATTCTTGGCTACATCAGAGCCTTTGGTCTGGCTGATCACACTCAAGAGCATAATCCTGGAAGAAGGAGAAAACAATCAAACAAAGATATTGTTAAGTTGGGAGCGTATATGGTCAAAGCAAGATCATTCTGGTCTTGCTGCCTCAGTTCAACATTCTATGGACAATTGAAGGGCTCTTTGAGTTAAAAAATAATTTATTGTGGAAATATACAAATATCCAGACGAATAAATATGAAGGTGTCTTTACCTCACATAGTTCACATTGTTTCCCCAGATACAAACCATTTCCCCAACTTTTGCTCTAGGGATCTCACTTGGCTTGAGAGAAAACTACCATTCCATGTTGATGAGTTTCTAAGTTAAACACTTGTTACCCACCAATCCCAAACAATGACCTCACAAGCTAGCAATTATGTGACTCGGCACACAGTCCTTTACCTAGGCTGCCTTCCTTCAGGCAGACTTCTTACATGTTCTTTAAGACACATGCAAGTGTCTACTTTCCCCTTGAGCTCTCAAGGCAGCTGACGCCTTTGCCTTGTGATTTCCGGTTAGCTCTTACCCTACACCATCCTACGACTCCTAGTTTCTATGTCAGCTTTCCTCGCTAGAAGACTGATGTCTCAGAGTCAGTGACCTTCTCTTAATTATTTTTGTAATTCTTGTGCTTTGGACATAATCAACACTCAGTAAATTCTGTTGAATATATAGAGAAATAAGCAAACAGTTCTGCATCTATGTTAATGTTCTAATGGATTTCTTGAGAAAGAATTTGGAAAGAGTTGTACAGTGTTGCAAGCATGAAATGTAGACCCCAGATTTAGGTCAGGCACTGGAAACTCAAACTCAGTTCTACCAATTGCAAGTCTCTTTCCAACCGCCAAGAGAATACTCAGCTGGGTTATGTGTTCTTACAGCTCACCAATAAAGCATCCATGAAACCTGAAGGGAAATCCCAGGGACCACAAGAAGCTGAGTAGTGCTGCAGACTGAATAGATGATGCGTGTGTCCCAGCAGTTAAAGCATTAGCCCACATCTGAACGTATATTCTTGACACGAGAGAGCAATGACCACTAACTGTTCGATCAGAAGGCAAGCAAATGACAAGAAGGGGAAAATATGAACGGTCGTGCATTCTCTATCTCCCCACAGGGCTTGACTCATTCTCAGCACACAGGAGGAGCTCATTAAATGTTGGTTCATTCCCTAGCTATTGTTCTGCCTGCCAGACCTGAGCTGACACGAAGTCCTCATTGTCCATCCCTATTCACCCAGCACGGAGAAATTCTCTATCTTGCTGCATGCTGAGTGCTGCATCTCAGTTGGTGAAGAGCAATTCCAGTGTCGGGGAAGAAGCATGGATAGACTCAGATTTGCAAAGCCTTACAAGTTCAATGACTATCACCTAACCCAGGCTTGGAGATGGAGGTCATTCAGAATTCTCCTTTCACTCAACTGAGACTTTCCTGAATACTACACAATGTCCTAGAAGGACTAGCAGTCATTTTACTCAGAATCATAAGCACTGCCACATTTCAGAAGAATCCTCCAAACCAAGTTTGAAATGAGGGTCCCTGAGAAAACAAGGCATGATTCTAAAAGAAATGAGAAGACATCATCTTATTAGACTTCTTATGAATGTGCAACTTTAAAGAGTGTACACTTCCTAAGTTCTAATACTGAAAATACATGTTTCTAGGAATAAGTTCAGGAGGCCTAATTTGCAATATGGTGATTATACTTAATAACAATATATTGCATTTTTGACCACTTCTAAAACTAGATGTATTTAAGTATTCTCACCATAGAAAAAGATGAGTGTGAGCTATAATAAATGTTAATAAATACCATTAACCATTCCACCTTATACACACACATTTAAAATAATGTACCATTGATGCTAAATACATTACTTTATTTGTGTAATTTTCATATTTGTATTTATTAAAATAATAAATTTTATAGAATCAATTTTTCTGATTCTATTTTCCAAAATTGTGTAACCTGTAAACAAAAATCCTAGTTTATAATTTTCTGTCTGGGAAAGCTTTAAGGTACCAAACATTAGATAGAAGTTAGGTATAAACAAGCAGCACTGGGGCTGGGGTGACCCTCACCGGACCTGTGGAAAGAGCCGATGCCTTACTCTGTATAGAAGGAGGGAAATTAATTGCATTATGTCAGACAGTCCACAAACCTGGAGCATGTGTCGCACATGCTCAGAAAGTCCGTCAAGGAGGGATTAGTGATGTCTCATATCTGTAAAATGAAGTGTGGCCCAGTTTCCAGCCATTGTCCATCTACAGACAAGTTAGCTTACAACATAGCACTGGACACATATTCTTACTTCTATGAGAGAGAGAGAGAGAGAGAGAGAGAGAGAGAGAGAGAGAGAGAGAGAGAGAGAGAACTCCCAACCATACAGAGCCAAGATGGACTCTG
Source organism: Alexandromys fortis (assembly GCF_014885135.2). Lineage (NCBI taxonomy): Eukaryota > Metazoa > Chordata > Mammalia > Rodentia > Cricetidae > Alexandromys > Alexandromys fortis. Next base: position 41,948,729 of record NW_026067949.1, read on the forward strand.
TGAGCAAAGGCCCGGGGGTTTCCTGCTTTGCTGGACATGATTGGGTGGAAGAGCCCATCCAGTGCTACCAGAGATGTTAGTGAATTCACAAGCTGCACATCTGGTGGGACAGGCATGCGGTTCTCCAACTGCTGCATTGTCTGTCTCTCTACCGGTTCAGAACACACATTGGGAACGGATGGGATTATCACCCCTGAACCCCAGAAACCACAGTGTTTAAGGAAGAAGACATGGAAAAGATGACCTCACTGCTGAGCACTGTATAAAGTGTGTCATGAAAACCAAGAGAACAACGTTTCAAGGAGTTGCCAGGCAACCATCAAGTGCCAGGGGACTTTCGTTTCATGAGGATGACAAACGCCCAGTGGAAGTGGATATATAGAAAGTCAACCCAAAACTCACCCTTACTAATACGGTCAACTAGCAGCATCCATCCACTAGCTCTCGGGCAAGAAAGACAAATGCAGACAGGTGCTCCGAAGTCAATGGCATAACGAGTACAAGACTGGTCCAACTCCAATCCTGATGGCAAGTGCGGAGAAATTGTTAGTAGGACTGATTTACCACTTTTTAATTAACAAGCCTCAAGGAAACCACCTTGTGGTTGACACTGAGACAAACCATGGTGGAGAGTAGGGCCTTTGATTGTCCTTACAACAATAGAGAAAGGGCTGGTGCTAATTCCATATTGCTTGCTGATTTGGGGCACAGAAAAATTAGAGTCAGGGCTGGACGGTGGTGGCGCACACCTTTAATCCCAGCACTTGGGAGGCAGAGGCAGGCTGATCTCTGTGAGTTCGAGACCAGCCTGGTCTACAAGAGCTAGTTCCAGGACAGGCTCCAAAACTACAGAGAAACCCTGTCTCGAAAAAAAAAAAATTAGAGTCAGGCAAAAAATGTAGCATCAATCAGAAGTATAGAGAAGAATCATACAGCCCTGCCTGACTTTTGCTTATTATACCTTTAGCATTTCCATTCTGGGAACCAGGACTCGACTTTAGATTGCAAACACTCACCCTTGACTGGTTATTGCTCTTGCTACTGCCACGCCTCATAGTCTCTCTACGGTGCTCTACATAAACACATTTACTTTCTTTTCATCTTTTTTTTTCCTTTGTTTTTTTTTTTTTTTTGAGACAGAGTTTCTCTGTAGCTTTGGAGCCTGTCCTGGTACTAGCTCTTGTAGACCAGGCTGGCCTCTAACTCACAGAGATTCACTTGCCTCTGCCTACCAAGTGCTGGGATTAAAGGCCTCCACCACCACTGCCCAGTTCAAGTTTACTTTCTTTAAAAGGAACTCATTCCATATCACAGGAACAGTATGGTCTGCAGTGGGCTTTCCTGGTTATTTATAAATGGCCAACATGAAGCTTCTGGTGTGCACAGAAGTCAAATAGCATGCATTTGGAGTAGTCTTGCTCACTACTCTTGCAAAAATAAAAGCCAAAAAATAATTCTTTCCTTTTTCAAGAATTCAGGGAAGAGAATGAATGGGAATTGTCACACAGCTCTGTGCTGTTGTGTGACAATTGAGAGAGCGACAGCCCGTGAAGGAGTCTGATGCAATCTGAAGCTGACAGGAGATCCTATTTGGGGCATTTAGCAAAGGCATTTCCTTAACAGTTCTTACAACCAAATTTCCAGGAAAGTATCCACAAAGCTATAGAAGAAAACGTTACAACAGTGAAGATTAAGGAACATTACCAAATTGGAGGGTGAGACTAGATCCTTAGCTATGAGCTGACACAGCAAGACTGAGAAACAAAGCGAGGTCTGGTGGCTCATGCCTATCGTCTCAGAATGCAGGTGGTGGTGGCAAGAGGAACAAGGCTTTGAAGTTGTTTCCAGCCCCATAGTGAGTTGGAGAAAAGTCTGGGTTACATTAGACTATGAATCAGTCCACCCACTCTCTCCCAACCCCCTGGAAGCTCTGCAACTCAACCCAACCTTGAAATAGCATCATATCTATGTTTTCACAAGGACCCAGTTTGAGGAAATCCTTGTTCACACATGGACATCAAAGCAAATATCCAAATATGATTTGCTGAGGATTTAAAACAAGGTAAGATGCTAAAGCTGAATAATATTTGATTGTAAGTACACACCTCAGGTTCCTTATCTATCTGAGTGCCAATCAACATTGGGATCGTTTCCTATCTTGGTTATAATAAAAAAAAATATCAGAATGAACATGAAAGTACAGTATCTTTTCCAGGTAAGAGTTTTGTTTCTTTCTTACTTTTCAGTGTGTGTGTGTGTGTGTGTGTTTGTGTGTGCACGCATGTGTATTTTGCACATAAATGTGTGCACACATGCATGCTTGGGGACAAAATTCACATCCTTAAGTGTGGTGGCATGTGCCTTTACCCATGGAGCCATCTCTCCAGCCTCTAATTTTCATTTTTCAGATATATATGCAGGAATAGGATTGTTGAGTCTTTTGACAATTCTGATTTTGATGATATCCCATAGTCTTTCCTATAATGGTTGTAGTGTTTTACTTCCCTACAAACAGTATGTATATACTGATTCTAATTTCTCCACCTCCAAGGCAGTACATATTACCTTTTTTTTTCATAACATCAATTGTTTTAGTTACACTGTATCCACTTCAACTGTTATAAAGGAAAACATTTAATGGGGATGGCTTACATTTTCAGAGGTTTAGTCCATTATCATCATGGTGTGACATGGTGGTGTGAAGGCAGACATGGTGCTGGAGCTGAGAGTCCTATAGCATGATAAGCAGGCAACAGGAAGTGGGCTGAGACACTGGGTGTAGCTTGAGCATATATGAAACCTCAAAATCCACCCCTACAGTGACGCACTTCCTCCAACAAAGCCATACCTCCTAATAGAGCCTCTCCCTTTGGGAGCCATTTTCTTTCAAACCACCACAGCCATCTATAGGATGAGATGATATCATTCTGTGGCTTTGATTTGATTTATATTTCCTTACTTACACAAATTTATACAAAGAAGGATTAAAACAACAAAAATAACCTCTCTGCAGTCTGTGTAACACTATTTCCCCTTGATAACACTTCGGAAGACAAGAAAGCAATAAGAATAGAGCATCAAAGAAGGTACATTCAATTACATAAAGCCAACTGAAAAAATGCTTTACATTCATAAATGTACTACACATTTCCTTGTTCAATACAGTATTAAAATATACACCTCTATAACAGACATGATTGACTTGCCTACAATCCCAGCAACTGGGAGGTAAAAACAAAAGGATAGTCCTCAGTTTGAGAACTTTTATATGGGCTACATAATGAGGAAAGAAAAGTTGAAAGAGTGGCAAAAGATCACATCTTATGGGATTGTTTTGATGGTTAGAGAAAATGTAAATTTTAGTTAGGTTTTAGAAAGCATAAAGTACTGATGAATAAAACTCTATGTACATGTCTTTTCCAGTCATTTCAGAAAACTAGTAACCCAGCTCTTATTTCTACATAAAAAGACAGGAAATAGCTGGGCTGTGATGTGCCTGATGTCAGAGAATGATAGCACACTCTTTTAATCCCAGCACTTGGGAGGCAGAGACAAATGGATCTCTGTGAGTTCGAGATCAGCCTGGTATCTACAGAGCAAGTTCCAGGACAGATAGAGTTGTTACATAGATAAATCCTGTCTCAAAAGAAAGAATGAAAGAGAGAGAGGGGGAGGGAAGTAGGGAAGGAGGAAGGAAGGACAGGAAATAGTTACAAAAAAAAAAAAAACAAGAAAAACCAAATGGTACCCATGGGTTGAAGCACCAGTATTATTGCCATGCAAAAAGCAAAAACAGAAGTCATATATAGATGGATGGTGACCAAGTTCTGTCGAATTAATGACTGTGGAGGGAAAAAAGTTTACTTATTCTCTACTAAAGTCTAAAACAGTTTAGATGGAAAAAATAGTTGCTCTTTTTAAAGTCTAGATAAATACTTGAAAATAATAGCATTTTGTGCTCTAAGTTAAAATGCAGTTACAACAAAAACATGTAAATGTAGGTGCTTGAGTGATGACTAAGTTGTTAAGAGCACTGGCAACTCTTCCAAATGACCCAGGTAGTATTTCAGCACCCACATGGTCACTCACAAGAGTCTCTAACTTTAGTTCCAGGGCACTAGATCTAAAGGCTAGGGCTAAATAAAGGATTCAAATAATATAGTACAAATGGCAATTTTAACTTAAAAGTAATCAGATTCAATGTTTATAATTCATGACCAGAATTCCTACTTTGCAAACGGATATAGAATGTTTATAACTATTAGCTACTTGCCAATTTAGCTGACTTAATTCAAAAAGTAAAAGCTACACAGATCTTATTATATAACCACATTATCTAAAAGCAATAAAATAAGTAAATATAGCCTTAAATATGAAGCCAAAAATTTTAACCTAGCTCTTAAGAGGATCAGCAGAGATGAGAGGACAAGAGAAAATAATGAGTGTGTGTGAATATGATTGAAATATACTGTGTACATGTATAAAAATACCACAGTGAAACTTAATACTATGTATAATCGATGTGAATAGAAGATATTTTAAAAGCAAGCCACTTGAAATAAAAGTAGAAATAATATCATTTTCAGTGACTCTAAGGAAAACCAAATACTTAAATATCAATCCAAGAAAAGAGGAACCTGATCTGTGTGCTGAAAACCATCCATTACTAAGGGAAGGGAGACTTGGGCCATGGATAGAAATCTGATTCTGTCACACACTAGTGTGTAATAACAATGCTAATTTTCCCCTGCCCAGTGAACAGGGTTCAGGGGTTTGTGAGTTGCTAGAGACAGCAATCATCTCTGGGAAGATGGTTAAGTGTTACAGCTCCACATCATTCCAGGAAGAAAAGGAAATATAAAGGCTGGGTACAGTAGCTGGGACACCACCTAATTTGCATTAAGGGGCCTGCACCTATCATAGTAGGTGCAGCAAAGAAGGCTTCTAGTAGGAATCTGTGCCAAGGTTGAGGCTAAAGGAAAGTCATGAATCTGGCTCCTAGACAGATTTCAGATAAGGTCAGTCCTCCAGGCCCAGGGACATTCTCCAGAGAAGTGCAGATAGAGGCAGGAAGCTTTGCTGGGGAGGGAGGAAGGAAGCCCCATCTTGCTGAACTATTTATTGAGATAAGCTGCCAAACCATGGGAGGCTACAACCTGTACCAGTCACCAAAACCCTAAAAGGTTCAATACAATTTCTAACAAGATAAGTATCTCAGCATTTATATAAAAAGAAAACAATAAATAAATAAAATAGCACAGCTCTATACTAGTCAAGGGGCTCATCACTGTGACAAAACACCTTCTAAAAACAGCTGAAAAGGAAAAAGTGATTTTGACTCCAGTTTCACAGTTTTCAGCCAAATTCTGGAGGTTTTTGAAGTGTTTGAAGACATATATCTATTTAAAATCTGTTTGATCTTGAATATATACCTAAAATGATTTTAATTTTGGTTATTATAGATAACAAACTACCAACTGTGCTTTTTATTGTTCTAAATAGCTTTCAAGGAGTAGAACTTTACATTTTAAAATTACCTTAAACAAGAGTAGAAACATATATACAGTATAACACAAATAACCTTAAATTTGTATCAACATACAAAAATATATACTGATATAAAATATTTGAGATTAGTGATTGTTCAAAATTAGACTCAACAATTCACCTTTTTATCCCATCATTGTATATTGGCATTTTAAAATCAAAGAACCTCCATATGGAGCTTGCTTTCATTTGTGACAAAGTTATCCACTGGGCAAAGAAATCGCCTTTGCCTCAACTGTTGACAATATGCTATCCAAACTGGACAAGCAGGACACAAAAGAAGGCAACAGCCAAACTTTTCCAAGACAAGATACGACAGTCTTTCAAAATTCCTGCTTCATAGAAAAGTCTGCAGATATTTTAGGCCTGTAGGCTGAAGTTAGATGCCCTAACATTACAGAGGAACCTCACGGTGACTGTCCAGGCAGCTAGATGTCTCTGTTGTTTCTTAGTTTTAGATGGTGCTTTGCTCTGCACTTCCTGTTTACTCAGGTAATGTTATATGCTTCTTGGGTCTCTGATGGACTGGAGGATTAGATAGTTACAGTTATAGTTTTCCTTAGTTATGATAGGAAATGAATTAGGCATAAAACTTTAGACTCAACAAGATGTGATAGAATATTTTCTTTGAATTTGCCAGATACTAAGGGACTGGACATTGTAAATGTATTTTTTACTTAATAATTGTTCTTACTGTATATAATTTTACTATGTTAGAGTTTAAACCTTTCCTTTGAAAACAAATAGTAAATATTTCAGGAGCATTGTCCCTACAGTCATTTCACTGTGTCAAAAAAAGCCACCTTGAATCAAAAATTCAAGTGGAGTCAGTGACCATAATCAGCCATAGAGTTGCTGGAAAACTGTGAAAGTCTGCTAAAAAGGGACAAGAGAGAAAAGAGGATTTCCAGAGCTGGCGGATTGAGAAAAACATGGAGAGAGGGTCAGTCAATTGATTCTCTAATGTTCCTTGGATTTATCAGGTTTTTACCTCAATTTCTGACTCCTGAGTTCTTATTATACTGGAACAATTTAGAAAATTGTTTCATCAAAAGTTATAGTTTCATAGTTTTCCTTGTTAACAAAATCAGAAAAGGATTACAGATACACAGTAAAGACAAATTCAGATGGAAAAGAACTCTAAATAGGTCACAGTGTTGGATAAATGTATGTAGGCTTGGGAGAGAGAAGAAAAGGAATATAGACAGTTATAAGAAGAAATAAATGGCTTTAAAAAAGGTAAAGTCTTTAAAGAGACAGAGTACAGACAGTCATAGATTGAATGAATAAAAATAATAAAATAAATATTAAACTTGTAGAAAAGGTAAGAAAGTAAAAAAAATAAGCCACATAAAGATGGAATATGAGCAGAGAATCTGGATTATGTATATTATAGTGTTTTCTTTGAATTTTTTGCCTGTGAAGGAGCTAAGTACAGCAAGGCACTTCATTGTATGGGCTGCTAAGTTAAACCAACCTATATATTTTAAAGGTATCTTGATTTCAGAATTTGGGTCTAAGGATATGTTGCTTTTGGAAAAGATGTTCTGCTTTGGTTTTCACAGAATATGAGAACCTATGGATTTCTTCCAGTCTAATGTGGTTTGACAAACCAAAATCCCCTGAAAGGTCACTGTGAACACCCCCCAAAATTACTTTGACCAACAAAAAGCAGAAAGCAATTTAGAGAGAACAATGCCCATATTCCCAAATATTGTTTAAATGTTTCTTTACATTTAAAGGGGAATATGTTATAGAGGTTTTCATTGGTATGGATCTTGGTTTATTGATACAAATTTGAGGTCAATTTTGTTATACTGTGTATATGTATTTCTTCTCTTGATTAAGGTATTGTGTTTGTGCAGCTCATTTAAAAATGTAATGTATAATTAAGAAATATAGGTTAATAGGTAGTCATCTATAATAGCCAAGCTCCACACACCTCCAACATCCCCAATATCTCACACACCTCCAAGATCTCCAGAAACCTCTACACATCTTAACAAACCTCCAACATCTTCACCACCTCCATACACCTTTACATACCTCCACACACCTGCACATACCTACAACACTTAGACAGCTCCCCACACCTCTATGCAGCCTCCAACACCTCCCTACACCTCTCATGTCTTCCACACACCTCCAACAAACACAGCCACACTTGTAAATAGAAAGAACACATAAAAGCTGCTAAGCCAGAAAATTGGTAGATCAGGAAGGAGTGTGTTTGTATGCCTCAGTGCTCCAGTGTCAGGGAGACTAATATAGAGAAAGTCTGGGACAAAAGTCATATATATGTGGCCAAGAGTACTGATTTCTATTTTAAATTAGATCTGAAGATTTTAGATGAGTTTCAAACCACATGGACAGAACAACTGACGCTTTCCCCTGATGGTACAACTCTGCGGCACAAGATGTCGCAGGCAGGAGACCATCTTGAATCATTTCTCTCTTCACTGAAATTGGAGAAGCTATGGGGTGACTTAATCCAAGTGTTGGACTTAGTGTTGAGAAGAAGCTCAGAAATGGTGGGGCTCGGGGTAGAGAAAGGATTTTCTAGTAGAGTGGATGCAGCCTTCGTGGAAAAGTCCAGCTGAATCAGAAGTGTGACAAAACTGACTCTTCAGCTTTGCGCTCTTTACTTACTTTGGTTTATTGGCCCCCAAATATAAAAACTCAATTTCAAAAGAAGTGTCCCTTTAGCCTCAATACCAGGCAAGGCAGACACTATTTTCAAAAGGGGTGCTCTGCTACTCTGAAACTTGTGGGAAGCCATTATCAACTTTGGCATTTGCTCATATTGAAAGTTCAAGAGGTAGGAAGTGTTTGTTTCTCTCTAAACTAAAAAGCCATTTATGTATGGGCACTAACTCAATTTAATAAAGTGACCCTAAACTGAAGCACATTGTCATTGCCACAATGAGACAGACGGGTTTCCAGAGAACGTCGCTTGTTGACAGGCTTCCATTCCAGACTGTGTCGGCTCAGCTGTGGAAAGTATGATGACAATTCAAGAGTTGTGAAGATATATTTGGGTTTCCTCCTAGACAGCTGCAGACATCTGTGCTTATAAAACAGGTCTCACAGGCCCTCCCTCTAGAGACAGACACCTCTGAGTTCTCTCTAGAAATGCTACAGCAGCCTTTCTTTAAGGAAGCATTTGCAAAGGAATCTAGAGTGGCAGAAATACAATAGTATAAAAATACCCATTGCAAACAGTGAGAATGTATTTGTAATCAATCATGGCTCTTGGAAATCAAAACCGATTACTTCCAGTGTCTGTTTCCAGTGCCTCCGCAGCTACCAATAAACAAGGAAGATCATTCTGGGGGGAGTAAAAAATATTATAGCACAGAATTTTAATCTGTGGTCCCTGGGAAACCCTTGCCAAAACGAAAAAAAAAATCTCTCTTGCTGTTATTTAAAACTGTTGGAGTAAAAAGACTTTAATATAAAAATATACTAAGACTTTACTACTTAGATAAAGAACGGTAGCATGCTTGGCAAGCTATTTTTAGAGCAATTAGCAGCCTGGGTATTTGGATTGGAATTTGGTTTCACTGCCCATCCACTTCTGGGATGATTTTGACAAGTTATTGAATCACGATGCATTGTTTTAATTCTGTGTAAAATAAGAATAACAGTAGTACCTAACACAAAGGGCTGACAGAGAATTGACACAATGCTAACCACTAAAGTGATCAGATGATGATATGATGATGATGATGATGATGATGATGATGATGATGATCATGATGATGATCATGATGATGATGCAGGACTAAAACAGAAGGGAAGGAGTAAAGAGATAGACCAGTGGTTAAGAGCAATTTTAGCTCTTCCAGAGGACCTGAGTTCAGTTCTCAACACCCACATGGAGGCTCCAGAGGACCTGAGTTCAGTTCTCAACACCCACATGGAGGCTCACAGCCATCTGTGAGCCTGGTTTTAAAAGATCTGATATTCTCTTCTGACTTCCACAAGCACCGGGCATTCATGTTGGGCACAGGCATACACGCAAAACACCCACACACATAAAATTAAAACCAAACAAATAAAAAAAACAGGAAGAAAAGCAAAAAGCAAGGGAGGGAGGGAGGAAAGGAGTTAGGGAGGGAGGGAAGGAGGAAGGGAGGGAGGGAAGGAGGGAGGGAGGGAAGGAGAGAGGGAGGGAGGGAGTGTGCAAGGAGCAAGGAAGGGGTATGAGGGTAGTTCACTTATCCATTCATTTTCAGCACCTAACTTGAAACCGAAGTCATCAGTAAGTAGTAGCACCAAAGACCCTAAAAAGTCTCTACGACCTCTTTCTAAAAGCATTAAGATAGAGTGGGTTTCTGCTATTACTGAGTAGAAAATTAGTTTGAAAAGGCTACCTATTCCCTGCAACATCATTTTGTCACAGTGGCCAAAGCTCACCATAAAGCAAACTATATAGGTCCCCAATCACAGAGGATAGATCAAAGTCCCATGAGAGCATTATAGATGGTTGACATCTAGCCTATGAACCAAAGAATTGAAATCCAATATGTGACACTATAAAAACCTGCTACCCAATACAAAAATCAGTCAATAAACTATCAATAACTATCCACTCTGTTCTTAATTCCTTTTCTTCTGTCTTGAATGTAATCATGTATTAAAATCATTTCCTTCAACACTTAACAAAATAAAACAATTTACAGCCCTAAAACCAAGTGACTCTTATAAGAATTCTTATTCTGTGAGCCCCTTTTAGAAACTCCAAGGGCTGTCAACATGGCTTTCTTGCCAAGAAAAACTTCAGCTGAAAAAGAACTCTGGTATTCTCTAGGAAGATGGAGCACCTGTGATGCTTGGCAACCCAAGTTCTGTAGCCTTGGTGAAGAGAGAAGTATCCAGAGACACTGAAATGCTTTACACTGAAGGTTGCCCTATGCTGACATCAAAGACTTAGCCAACAACCATCAGAGAATCTTTCCCGGTTCTGTGACTGTTCAAATTCATCTCAGCCTTGAATTGCCTCCTTTTTGAGAGATTTATAAAATAAAATAAAAATAAAGAAAGCAGAGTAAGTGCTTATATTTTTTATAGTATATGGATACACACTAGCATTTCAGGAGACACGTCAATGTACTTGACTCAACTCCAGAGGAAAAGAGAAAAACAAAGGCTCACTCAGAATAATTTGAAAGGGTGATATTCATTCATTGCTGGCTTAGTTGGCCAATGATTTTGGCCATGCGTATGAGAGGGAAACCTGATCCAAACCCAGAAATATCAGGAGTGGCTTCTGGCCAACATGCCAAAGTAGTTTTTTTCCCGGGGAGCTGCTAAAATTGACAAATCATACTTGATAGTTCTTTAGGCATCCACAACAAGAGTCAGAAGACACATTGACCCTGGTGATGATCTCCTCAGCTTCTTGGACCTTAAGAGTGAAATGGGTGTTCGAATCCCTCCTTGCTGTCATGTCATCAGTGATGTAGATATTATCAAAGATGTCCATATTGCCTTGAGGGAAACAGGACCATCAAGAGTAAGGAATAAGCAGCCTCATTCAGTCCTCATGTGCCAACATCAGCATATTGTAACTTGGAAAATGGCACTTAGTAGTTTGTTTTTATGTGCATAAGTAAGTCCAGCCATTCAAAAATCTTGCCTTCAAACAAAACCAAATATTCATATGCAGTTTGAAGTCAGAGTTTTCCATGTTGCTAAGTTAAGGTTCATTTCAAAGCATTGCCACTCTGATTTTTAAAATATACTGGGGCCTAGTATGGTAGTGCAGGCCTTTAAGCCCAGCACTCAAGAAGCAGAGACAGGCAGATCGCTGTGAGTTCAAGGACAGCTTGGTCTGCATAGTGATCTCCAGACTTAGCTAAAGCTATAAAGTTAGACTCTCCAAAAACAGTCAAAAAAGGGGAGGGGAGGAATGAAAATATACTGTTAGAAAGATGTTTTATTTTCTCTTAATTTATATAAGTTAGCATTATTTCCCCATCATTTTTACCTAGTTACTGAAGTTTAAATGCTGCTTCCTGATCCCAGAAAAATGTACTTGAACATAAATTCATACAAAACTATTGAATTGACGTGGAATTTGACTTTCTGCTCAAATAATATTCATAAAATCTTATATCTTCTTATCTTTATCTGAATTTTTTAAATATTTATTTATTTATTATGTATACAATATTCTGTCTTTGTGTATGCCTGCAGGCCGGAAGAGGGCACCAGACCTTTTTACAGATGGTTGTGAGCCACCATGTGGTTGCCAGGAATTGAACTCAGGACCTTTGGAAGAGCAGGCAATGCTCTTAACCACTGAGGCATCATCTCTCTAGCTCCCTTTATCTGAATTTTTACCTAGCATCAAAACTGATAAATCCGTGAAGTTTCCTAGGATACTATGCTTGCTAATGTGTTGGTGAAGACTGCTCGTTAATTTCCCAGCCACCCAGACCCGAAATAAACACACAAAAACTATATTAACTACAATACTATTTGACCAATAGCTTAAGCGTATTTCTTAATAGCTCTTACATCTTAACCCATTTTGATTAATCTGTGTATGGCCACAATGCTGTGGCTTACCCATTAAAGTTCTGGGTGTCTGTCTCCTCCAGCGGCTACATGGCATTTCCCTGACTCCACCTACTTTCTCCCTGTATCTCTACTTAGAATTCCTGCCCTTCTCTATTCTGCCCTGTGATAAGTCTAAAAGGCTTCTTTATTCATTAACCAGTGGCATACAGAAGGGAATCCTACATCACTAAGGAGCCCTGATAGTTAGGACATGCAATTCTTTTTTTTTTTTTTTTTTTTTTTTTTTTTTTTTTTTTTTTTTTTTTTTTTTTTTTTTTTGTCATTGTGTAGCATGTTTTGCCTGAATGTATTCACAAGCTTGTTTGGTATCCACAGGTCCACAGGTGCCAAAAGAGGGTGTAACTAAAATTACTGACAGTTGTGAGACACCAGGTAAGTGCTCAGAATCAAACCCAGGTTTACTGGAAGAGTAGTCATTGCTCTTAACTACTAAGCTATCTGTCCTCTTTTTTGTTGTTGGTGGTGCTGGTCATTTTTATTTTGGTTTTGGTTTCTACTTTTGCTTTTATTCTCTGAGACAGGTTTCTCTGTAGCCATGACTGTCCTGAAACTCTCTAGATAGTCCAAGCTGGCATCAGACTCATACATCCTTCAACTTCCCAGGTGCTGGGACTAAAGGCATGTGCCACCATGCCCAGCTGCCATGCCAACTCTTAAGGCATGCTAAATCTTTTCACTTTATTAGCAGCTGCCCTGAAGTTTAGTAATCTCCATAATACTTTCAGCATGGAAGGTATCATATAAAGAATACATTCATGCATGTACCCTTAGCTAATACAATTTTAAGCACAATGTGTAAGCCCGTACAAGGACATCAGAATAACTAAAGTCTTATCAGAGCCCAGAATATGTAAGAATATTTTCAAGCCACTTTTGGAGATTCAAAAAGGGCTTTGTAAACACTTATCTAGGGAACAAGGAACTCACTGCATTCGTGATCTAATTAGGGTACTCCTGGATACACATGTGTGGCTGATGATGATGTCTACATATCCCTGGATACCTGTGACTTCTCCTGACAAGGTCTGTATATTAAACATTGATTTTATATTTTCACTGGCTTTCCTATATTTGAGAGTAGACAAGTAACTGTAGAAAAGCAAAGAATTCTAACCCACAAATGTACTGAGGAATAATAGCCTTAGAAAAAACTATCATTTTGTAACACCCGATGAAATATTTTAGCAAAGAAAAGATCTCCAATGGATACAACCATTAGATGAAAGTGACCGTAAGGAAAGTTTAACAGAGGCGTTAGACTGTCACTACCTGTCACACTGCTCAAGCTTAGTACACAAAGGTGAGACACTTTTATGTTGTACTATAATCTTGTGTGTTTGAAAACTGCATACTTAAAAATAGGCCATGCAGAGAATTGATGTGTCTCCTGGTCAGTAGTAGTTGTCAACTTTAGAGTATTGGCAGCTATAATGGAAACAAATCTCTGAGCATTTCTCTGAGGGGGTTGCAACATGAGGTTAATTGAAATCAGATGTGCCCTGACAGCGGCCATCACCATTCCCCGGGCTGAAGTTTCAGGCTGAGTGAAAAGGAAAAGCAGCATCCATTGGTCTCTGACATCTGACTAGGACCAGCTACCTCAGGCTCCTGCTCTCACACCTTCGCCATGAGGGAGGATTATATCCTCCAACTGCAAGCCCGGCAAACCCCTCCTTTATCCACTATTGGTCACAGCACCGAGAAAAGTAACTTAAAAAATACACACCTCATATTCCTGTACACTAAAAATGTCCCCTTTGTTGTGAGAAAACTATACAGATCTTTTCAAAGCTACCTTATTTGTTTTCGTTTTTATGTGCAATGGTGCTTCTCCGGCATATGTATCTGTGTGAAGGTGTAGGGTCCCCTGGAACTGGAGTTACAGACAGCTGTGAGCTGCCACGTGGATGCCAAAAATTGAGCATGGGTTCTCTGTAAAAGCGGCCAGTGCTCTTAGCTGCTGAGCCATCTCTCCAGCCCCCAGATCTTAAATTATTATGAAAGAAGTGGACTTTAATTCTAATATCAACTGGGAAGGAGTTGGCTCCAGTTTCTGATAATGAGGAACCACATCTTTCTCTGACCTATCAGAGTCCTTCATAGATGATGGGAGACAGCTGCAGCTAAATGAATAGACCCTGTTATAACTGTGAGCAATTCTGACCACATTCACCAGGTACTCTGTGAGTGGGTAACAGGACCATGCACTTCATTCTCATCTCAACAGTCAATATTGCAACAGAATAGATATTGCTATTTCTAGTTTACAGATAAAATCTGGCTAGGAAAGATGTTCATTAATTTGCTTAAGGTCACAGAGCTAAAAGAAGGCACAAAATGGATTCAAAGTCATCACTCAGACTACAAAAATCATATTTCTAAATTTATATCAAGGTAGTATGTGTTGTTACAGTGCTCTATGGTAATCCATCATTTCAAGGAAGGAAATTTTATTTGGCCTCAGAATCCTATTCCTATGTTTAAAGAACCCCCTATACATTTTGGAGGGAGAAATCCTGCCTCCCACTATTGTGATTAATAATGTAGGAATTATTTTCCTCAAATCCCGCTGAGTTATAGTGAACACTAGTATAATATACTTGACCCAGATTTTTGATCAGCGATCAAGAGATAAAGGAGACACAGACGTGTAAGATTCTCTGTGGCATGGTTGCAGTTCCATCAAGATGTTGCCTTGAGTTCCAGATAGCTAGATTATTGGGACTAAGCCAGACCTGTCAACTGTGGGAACGTGTGCCAGCAGCCAGGGAACTCCCTGGAGAGTGGACGGGTTTCAGCGAAGCAGTGGACTGCACTTCTTCCCGGACCCCACGCTCCTCTCCAAATCTGTTGGCAATGCTATTACTTTACTCAGAGTCATTTAACAAATTATTTTTCCTATCACAAAGCCAGAATGAATTTCTTGTAAATAAACATATTGGCTGATTTGTCTGGAAGAAAAAATGAATTGCTAAATACTGCTTTGACTGATAAATTTAATAAGAAAATACAAGCGATCTCTAAGTCTCTAATGGGAGTCTATATAAATTTAAACTTGAAGGTTTTTTCCCCCATAAAATTAGTTCTACAACCTGAGTAATGCTAAATCGTAAGTTTTAAAATATTTCAATCTTTACTGAACTATATATAAACATGTTTTGTATATGAGCATAAATGTTTCAAAGTTTTATAACACCAAATCAGTAAAATGGCAAAGAATAAGAAGAGAAAATTTCAAAATGAGAAAATATGAATCAATAGAGCACATACGTTCAAGCAACAAGAAAGAATTCACACATTATATAGAATTCCCATCCATTTGTGCAGCAAATACCACATATTCTCTTAGGAGATAATGGACATCTGCATCAGCAGTGACCCCAATGTGCCATCAGCTCAGCGCTGTTCTAGAAACGTCCCTAGTCCTCTCAGTCGCCAGTCGTAGCTTCCCCTCTCATGCAATTCTCCCTTGCTTTAAAATGTGATGAAAAGAATCAAGGACCAAGAAAGAACTCAAAATGCAGAACATGAGAAACGAGTGCTGACGGGCAATAACTCGCAGCCAGAGCGAAGCATACAGGAACAGTCAGGCGGGATGGGTCCAACTAATGAGTACGTGAGCAATGGGCAGGAAACAAAAACATCAGCTCCTTCCACGTGTGAGTTAAAAATAAGTCATTTTCTATGGGAAACCTAGACACACATGCTTCTTTGACAAATGTTTATGACCTGCTCACTCAGACTCCAAAATTATTCAAAGAAAATTGCCCCGCGTGACGAAAATTCAAATTTCCCCCACGGCTTCACAAACCCCACAACTGATCCCAGTATCTCCTCTGCTGCAGTAATTTATATTACAAACAAAAATGCTCCTTGCTCACCAGTTTTTACTTCCAAAATGACAAATTTATATTTATGGAATGGTTCAGAGGCAAAATAAGGGACCATTCTGTCCTTATGACTGGGGGACATCAAAAAAACAGCTGTGAAGATAAGGGAGGACCATTAACTGTATGCCTTTGTTCTTTTATATTGCATTTACTTATTTGTGTGTGAGAGTGTGTGTATGTGTGAGAGAGAGAGAAAGAGAGAGTGTGAGAGCATGTGTAAGGAGGTCAGTGAACATNTCAGGGCCTGTGTGCCTGCTCTGGTGTATATGTGGAAGTCAGACGTCAGTTTGCAGGAGTCAGTTCTGTCTTTCTACCATGTGGGTTCTGAGGATATCAAACCTGAGTCACCTGGCTTGGCAGCCAATGTCTGTACCTTCCGAGCCACCTCCCTGGCCCTCATTGTCTTTAATGTGCCTCAGATCCTTTGACTTTTCCATTCAGAAGACCAATAAGTTGGTTTTAATCTCTCCATGGGTCATAATGTTCTGGGCTCATCTTTAAAGGACAAAAGTAGAGTTGAAATGTATTGACTCTCTGGGACAATAATTTTAAAACAGTTTCAAAGACATTCAGAGACTACATAGTCAATATCATATCATTCTCCCAATGGACTACATTACCGCTTATTCATTTGCTAAGGTTGTTACAAAAGAACAGTAGTTCCCTTATGCCGATTAAACCTGTATGTAACTTTTGATCTGAAATTAATCACCTCTGCCTCCTCTAGAGGCAGAAGGAGATAGTGAGTGGGCTTAAGGAGAGGTGAGACCCTTGAAGTCAATGTATAAATATATGACTGACATCTGCTAGTTAGATTGCTGCAGTAGCCTTTCTATCGGTGTTCTTTACTTGGCCTTCTGGCTCATTGATGGGTCACTAATGGCTCTTGACCATTTTCTACAGCCATTTCTTCACTTTCCACTCTACGCTCTAGCTAAGTCATTTAGAAGGTGTCTGTAAAGGACTTAATTCTTACTTTCTCTACATGATTCTCAAAATGCAGTTGATATCAAGCTAAAGTGAGTTGGGTGCATATAATTCATGCTCTTACATGACTCTTCTGCTTCTATACACTGGCATTTGCTAAGGTCTGGATGTTTCATCCCCTTCAAAACTCATGAGTTGCATATTCAGGACTTTGTCCTCATGATGGATCAATGCCATGATGCAAAGGGTTTGTGCATCTCTTTTCTCTTCTACCATGGGAGGATCAATGTTTCATCCCTGCAAATGAGTCTGCCTTCAAGTTGCCTTTGTGAAAGTGGAAAGCATAAGAATCCGGATGTCAACAGTTTGGCCCTAACTCCAAAACTATGGAAAGACAAATTGGTGTTCTCTACAAACTGCACTGTCTGCGGTTCTAATAAGAGCACAGACAGCTAAGTGTTGTAAGAGGGCTGCTCAGTCCTGAAATAATCACACAGAAACTATATTATTTAAATCACTGCTTGGTCCATTAGCTCTAGCTTCTTATTGGCTAATTCTTACATCTTAATTTAACCCAACTCCATTAATCTGTGCATCAGAATGAGGTCATGGTTTACCAGCAATGTTTTAGCACATCTGTCTCCGGTGGCTCCATGGCTTCTCTCTGATTCCACATCCTTTCACTCAACCTTCAGTTTAGTTTTCCCCGCCTGCCTCTGTTTCCTGCGCAGGACCAAAACAGTTTCTTTATTAATGAATAGTATTCACAGTATACATAAGGAAATACCACATCATCTCCCCTTTTCTGTTTAAATGAAAAGGAAGGTTTTAACTTTAGCATAGTAAAATTACATATAACAGAACAGTTATCAAGCAAGAATTGCAGTTACAATATTTATATCTACTTTATTTTATATCATAACTAAGGAAAACTATAACTATCTATTCCTCAACTCCATCAAAGACTCCAGAAGGATATAGTATTACCTAAGTAAACAGGAAGTTCATTGTAAGCAACTTCCAAAGCTCTAGAATTGACAGAGACATCTCGCTGCCTGGATAGTCACCCAAAGTTCTTCTGTACCATTGGGTCATCTATCTTCAGCCTACAGGTCCGTTGTATATGGCAGACATTTTCATGAAGCAGGAAATTTCAAAGACAGTTCCACCTATATTGGCAATTTGTCAGTCACTTTCTTCTGTGTTCTGCAAAATGTCTGGCAGACTCTTTCATGAAGCAGAAACCCTAAAGGATCATCTCACCTTCAGGCAAGGTCAACAGTCATTTCTCTGCAGGTTCAGTTCATCAAGCAGTTCAGGCAAGAACAGTTTCTTGCCCAAATGGCTAACAAACTCCA
This sequence comes from Alexandromys fortis, assembly GCF_014885135.2. Lineage (NCBI taxonomy): Eukaryota > Metazoa > Chordata > Mammalia > Rodentia > Cricetidae > Alexandromys > Alexandromys fortis. The sequence continues at coordinate 41,967,039 of NW_026067949.1, forward strand.
TAAACAAACTCTTCAATGCCCATCTTCCTCTTGAAGTATATTTGTACTATCAGGAGCAGATGTGTCTCTTTGTCATAAAAAGTCTTAAGCTCTTAAAACATTTTAAATTCCATATTCTGTAGTCTTTGTTAGGTTTGAAGAATGCCTATCCATTTTAAATACATCTCTGTATATCTAGAAAATCTAATTAACATGACTACAAGCTTGACTATTATAGATGACCATTAACCTATTACATTACACTTTAAATGAGCTGCACAAACACAATGCCTTAATCAAGAGCAGATATATANAATTTGTATCAACAAACCAAGATCCATGCCAATGCAAATCTCTATAGCATATCCCCATTTAAATGTAAACAAACATGTATAAACAATACTTGGAAATATGGGTGTAGTTCTTCTTCAAGCTGCTTCCTCCTCTTTATTGGGTGAAATAATTTTTTTTGGGGGGGGGTGTTCACAGCAACCTTTCAGGGGGTCTTGGTGGTATCAAACCACATTAGTCTGGAACTAATCCAGAGGTTCTTATCCTCTGTGGAAACAAAAGAAGAACCTCTTTTCCAAAGCAACATGTCCTTAGGCCCATATTTTGAATTCAAATACCTTTAAAATATATATGGTTTTTACTTAGCTCCTTCACAGTTAAAAAATGCAAAGAAAAGACAATAACATACGTAATCCAGACTCTCTGCATATATTTCATCTTTACATGGCTTATTTTTATTTACTTCTTTTAATCTATGACTGTCTGTACTGTGTCTCTTTAAAGACTTTGTTTTATTTTTAACAATTTATTTCTTTTTATAACTCTCTATACTCTTTTTATTTTCTCTCCCAACCCTATGTCCATTTATCCAACACTGTGACCCATTCAGAGATATATATCTGTCTGAATCTGTCTTTATTGTGTATCTGTAATTATTTTATAACCAAGTCTGCTTCTTAAAATGCTAAGCGCTTCCTAAAGACTTAAGCTGCAGCATTACTAGGGTATATACAGCTCTTCCTGCTTGCTCCACACAGTCCAACATGGTGGAAAAGGTCCCTTCACTGCCTCTGCACGCTGTGAACATTGCCCCAGCTCCAAGTATGCAGCAGGTCCATGTCGAGCCATTAAGTAGTTGTAGTACTCTGCTCACAACCCCATTTAAATGCTCCATGGCTGTTCCCCATCAGAGCTCGTAATGGAAGCATGGCCCAGGAAGCTGCAGTTTTAAAATGGTGCAGCCTTTTTTTCTGCTACCACTGAATCAGAAAAATCTCTCTTAAAGGAGCCATGCCCCTGCTTGCTTCTATCAAACAGAGTCCATCCAAGAAAATGCCACTATCAAACCATGCCTAACTCTGTTCTTTTGTGTCTAGGGTTCCTTTTAAAACTTTCTTAGGTTTTACATGGATTTAGTTGACCACGTTGATGCCAATTTGCTAAAGCAGGAATTGAAAATACCTACTCCATTCTCTAGTGCTCCTTTTATATTCTGTAGTCCCCAGAGCTGCTTGGATGGAAGCCTCTGATTCCCACCTCTGTCCACAGACGCCAGGATATGTGTTAATCCCACCAATACCACCTTGTGTAGCTTTGTGAACTGTCCGTCAGAAAAATCACATTTTAGTGGGATGTTTAATCACAGTTGATTAAAGTCCCCAGCCCTGCTGCTTCAATCCTATTCAGGAAGCTTTGACATGAGTTTAGTTTTGATCTGCCACTCAGACCTGCTGAATCAGTGTCTTGAGATGATAAATGCTAAAATGCAAAAACCCACTGTCTTAAGAAGTTGCTTTGTTCATCTTCATTGTGTTTCAAATGCCTAGCATCAAGTAAATAATAAACAAATGCTCCCTGAAATTAGCTTAACTTGTAAACTTTAAAGCAAATAAGACCACCATTGACCTTCTGGAAAGCTTCCCTCGCTAAGTCCTGTCTTAGTAACTTTTCAATTGCTGTGATAAACACTGTGTGTGACCAAGGCAACCTACAGAAGGAAGAGCTTATTTAGGGTTCCTGAGTGACAAGAGTCTGTCACTGTTACAGTGGAGAAGTGTGACAACAGGCAGGCATGGGGGCTGAGCAGAAAGTGAGAGCTCACATATTAAACTGCAACCAGAAAGCTGAGCATGAATTCAAAATGGTGTGCATCTATAAGTTCTCAAAGTCCACCTCCAGTGCCACTCTTTCTCCAACAAGGTCACATCACCTAAGCCTCCCCAAACAGCACCACCAACTAGGGACCAATCATTCAAATGCACAAAGACTATGTGGGGCATTTCTCATTCAAACCATTACTGTTTCTCAAATGCTTAAAGACAAAAAGAAAAAGAATAACCGAAACTAAAAGGTAGATATTAAAACTAGACTCATTTATTTGGCAATGAAAATAGTGATTTAAGTGTATTTTTTTAAAAAAATAATCTTCATAAGAATGTTTACAGAGTACATCCAAGAAACATGGAGTCTCTGCCAGAGTTAGTAGAACTTTGTTTTCTTTTCAAAACATTTGTATCAAAACCATAAATTTATCTGAGAGTCACTAAGATACTGGCTGAAAACACCCCTCACTGAGACTCAGGAGTCAGTAATTGTGGCTTTCTCTTTAATACAAGAAACTGTGTGCCTCGGCTATAGATAGACCTTGAACATCTTGAGAATAGGTGCGATTCTCTGACTTTTTATCTCCCAACAGCATCGCTTCTATCAAAAATAGCAGTATTAAATGAAGGGAATTAATTAATCCTCCTCAGACTGAGTCATCACTGCCAAGTTTTTTGACTACGCTTCTCAAAGGAGCTTAAAGGAAATGGAAGCAATCAAAGCATTGTCTGGAGCAGGGAACGCAGGCAATCCAAGCCTTGGGACTATATAAAGTAAGAAACAGTAGACGAGAACCTGGTGTTTGGTCATTGTTTATGAAATTTTGTTTGATTACAATTTACACAGAGAGAGAGAGAGAGAGAGAGAGAGAGAGAGAGAGAGAGAGAGCAAATACACACAGAGAGAACATCCTGAACAATTCTTAACTGATAACATTGTAACAGTGTAAATCCATATTTTGAAGATCTCTTTGTAAAAGAGAAAACTGTGGAAGAAGGGAAAGATGTCTCATAACCATGACTTATAAAATCAGCAAAACTCCTATCTCTTTTTGGTAAGAACTCCCCTTTCTTCCATTAGAGTTAAGGAAAACTCACAAGTGTCTGCAGTTGCAATACAGTATCTGAACTACAAGGGCAGCACAGAGTCTCTGTGTTATCTTCCTCTGTCTTTCTTATCCATCAGCTAAAGAGTATAGTTATGCAAATTTTCAGTAACATAGAGAGCAAACAAGAGTTTTGAAAAGGGAAGAGACACAGCCTCACAAATTTTGTCTAAAACAAAAAAAAAAAAAAAAAAAAAAATTTTGTCTAAAGCACCTAAAGACTAAGAAATAAAGATCTAGTCAACGCTTCCAGAGAAAGAAGACTCCAGAAGTTTCTGCAGTGCCTACTATGTACCTTCCACAGATAAATAAAAATGCAAAGGTTTCTGCCTACCCATCTGAATTCCTAAATCACCAAATGTGAACAGCAGTATCCATGGCAGGGACGTAACAGAAATCCCCACGTACTTGACAGATGTTTATGATCAAACAACCAAAGTTGAGTTTATGAGGCAAATGTAGAAATTCCCAACAGAAGTAAGCTACAGCTCTTATAAAGGAAACAGAAGGAAGGGGTGATGTGCCAAGCGCAGAAGCCAAGTGGTGCTGTAGCAAGCGGTAGTTCCATGCCTTAGCTACGCAAAGGAAGCCAGGGCAATGAAGGCAGGGCAAAGAAGGGAAGGATAGCACTGATAAAGCAAACTGCAAAGGTTAGACCCCAGGATTTCATCCTCTACCTCCCAACATACCTGCTCCAAACCTAACCAGTCCCATTCCCCAGTGAACTCCACAGTCAGAATGCAAGGAATAGTAAAAGTTTCTACAAATAAACTCTCCCTACCTAACTTGCAAACAAAAACCATTCCAAAACCTTCTTACAGTGTAGTCATGGAAAAGCACATGGGAGCAGGTCTTTACACAGCCCCATAAGGGCAGAGCAGATGAATTATGTCTCTCTGGGAAGAAGGTCTTGAGTCACCTGAAGAACGCATTCCCTACCATAGCAGAAGGTGCGAACTTTAGAGAGTTCACATGGGAACACAAGAGATTAAAGGAGTTACAGATAGATTAAATGATTAAAGGTAGAGAGGACTAGGTCTAAGTAGGAGTATCATCTTTGTTACTGTTGAGCTATGTTGAAATATAGGAGCGGCAGGGCTGCGTCCCCGGCACCCGGCCGCCCGCATGGCTAGTTTATACCCAGAAATAATTACACGGAAACTGTATTCTTTCAAACACTGCCTGGCCCGGCTAGGTCCAGTTTCTTATTGGCTAGCTCTTACATATTGTTACCAGAGAGGATCTTAACCTGCGTCTGTCTGGAGTGGGAGCATCATGGCGACTCCTCTACTAAGCTTCCTTTTCCCAGAATTCTCTTCTGTCTACTCCGCCTACCTAATTTTCTGTCCTATGAGGGCAGAGGCAGTTTCTTTATTATTACAAGACCTACCTCCATCAGAGCTATATATTTTTCTCCACTCCCCCTCCTTTCCTCTCCACTCCCCTTCTACCCTGTCCCATGGTCCCCATGCTCCCAATGTAGGAGTACCATCTTTTAAAGAAAATATAATAATGATGATGAAATGGAAGAAAGAGGTAATCAGGATTCCTACTCAGAGCTGAGGAGCTACTGACAACTGATGACTGGTGGGACGGGGAAACTTGGGTTTCCTTCAGGAATGAGGCCCAAGGGGGTCTGCTCATGGTCCAGTAGATGGCCCTACATCCATGCACATATAGTCAGTACTTCTGGAGTCTAGGGGTTTGAAAGAGACAGAGAGCATGTGCAATTGAGAGGGAACAGTGGCAGTAGAAACGGGGGAGCAATTGGAAAGGAGAGAATGGGGATGGAATTGATCAAAACACATTATATGTATGAGATTCTCAGGCTTGAAAAGCTGTATTGAATCGAAACATTCTAAGTATTAAGTAATAAGAATGGCCCCTATTGGCTCATATATTTAAATGCTTAGTCACCCGGGAATGATACTATTTGGGAAGAATTAAAAGCATGGCTTTGTTGGTTAGGTATCGCCTTGCTGTAGGAAGAGCGTCACTGCGGTTGGATTTTGAGGTTTCACGTACCTACACCAGGTCCAATCTCTCCTGTGGCCTGGGGATCAGGATGTAGCTCTCGGCCATTGCTCCAGAACATGGGTGTCACCATGCTCTCCCCATGACAATAACGGGCTAACCCTCTGAAAGTGTCAGCAAGTCCCCGATGAAGTGCTTCCATTATGAGTTCCCTTGGTCATGGTGTCTCTTCACACCAGTACAATGACCAAGACATGAGTCAAAACCTAATCATCTAACAGAAGTCACCCATGATTGCCATACCTATTTCTTATATAAATCCTAACATTTCCATTCAACCTATAATGTATGCCTCCTCTCCTGTTCACTAAAAACATACATTCAGGGATATGACCCTGCAAGGGTAAATCAACATTAGATATGGTTATTATCTTATTTCTACGTTAAACTCACTAGAAACCCCATTGCACTGTGTTTAGTCTTCGACAAAGTCCCACCAAGTGAGGCCATGAGGTTAATGAAAACACTGGGCCATAAAGAGCCTGGGTACCTGCTCGAGATCCCACAGCTAACAGACTGTGTGAGCGCATTTTCAGTCTGGTCAGGTCCATGCTTGACCAAAAGAACAAAACCAATATTGAAGATTTAGGAATTAGTCATGGCAATGCCTCAGAGCTGAGTAAAGTACATCTGGTAGGGACAGGTGGAGAGCATTACAGGGGGCAGACTCAGAGTGCGCTCTCCCCGACCAGCCTGATCCACGGAAAGTTCAAGAGCTAATTCCAAAAGTTAGCCTTGCCTTTGCTCCAGGACTATACTGGGTTTTAGGCATGCAAAGATAAAGATAAAGAGGCCAGTAAAGCACTCTGAGTGAATTAACACTGACGAACTAAGCTATCTACATAACGTGTAAATAACAAAAGTGCGCCATTCGTAAGAAAATAAATCATTTTACAATAAAGATTAAAACTAAGGATAATAATGCGTTGCAGATCTTTTATTCATCAGTTCTAACAAAATTTCCAAGAATTACAATTCTTATTTGTAAAATGTCTCCTTGATAAGCAATGTTTTTGTTTCTCTGTTACCCAACAGTGAACATTCCATTGCGAAAATGAGGCCATGTTAGCACCGGATGGACTTTGAGAGGTCATCTTCATTCTCCTGTACCCTTCTTCCATCTTTATCCTAGCATACCAGACAGATGAGATAGACAAAGAACAGGATTTCACAATTTCACTTGGGAGCCCATTCCAACAGCCTATTGGGTCAGCCAGTTTTCTCTTCCAATGTTATCTTGAGGGTCAATATTTTGTTCTTTCTAGAGAATAAAAAATAATCTAGGCACTTGGATATAAAAATACTTTTTGAATATTTTGAACTATGGAGGTTGAAGTTTCCCTAGCATCCGCAAGATTTTGCTTTAAACCTTCACCCTGAGATAACGCACCTCCTTGCTCCTGTCTCCATGGCCATCACCTGGCAAAACTCAACCTGCAAAGCTGCTGTTGATGAGCACGAAAAACAAATAACTGTCACCTGCAACCCTGGGGCTTGTATTACACATGTCCACAGGAAGCATCCTACCTAGTGACTGTACAAGAGTGAGATTTTTATGTGTATACTGTTTGGGCAATCTCTTCTTATTCTATATCCTCCCCTCAGAGAAAAGTATTCATCTTTTCTTTTTATAAATAAAGTTACTAGAATGCTTTAGATTTTTTTGGAGGAGATAAAATTAATTTTATTTTCCATCATTATGTGATAAAAACTACAAATATTAGATTTGTACAGGAGAAAAATATCCAAATGAATATCAAATGGAAGCATTAACAGAAATAATTTAAACTTGCTTGTTTTTCCTCCTGTGATATTAGAATGACAGCCATTTCAAAGCATGATTCTGATGTCAAGGTAGCTTTTGTTCACTAGCCAAAGCTTGCCATTTAAATTAAAGCCCTTGGTCTCTGACAGTTCTACTGGTCCTGACAAAACTTTTGAGGTCCTCGAAAAAGGTGGTATACTCTTGGTGCTCTAGGGAGGGCTGTACCGAGCTCCACCAACTCATCTGCAAAAGTGTTGTCAACCCCTTGAACTTCAAGGAAATCCATCATGTGGTCATACAAGGCCCAGTCCAGGGAATCTGTGTTGAGTGTGTAGTTAGTACCCCTCCATTCAGAGTCACCAGTGGCCTGAAAGCTAACTTGTACTGACTTTAGATAATTTTTTTACTCCTAAAACAAAAAGCCAGAGAGATTTGAAGTTCACTTTCTTTTCTTTTTCTTTCTTTCTTCTTCTATTTTTTTTTTCCGACATAGGGTTTCTCTGTGTAACAGCTCTGGCTATCCTGAACCTCACTCTGTAGACCAGGCTGGCCTCGAACTCACAGACATCCATCTGCCTCTGCCTCCTGAGTGCTGGAATTAAAGCTGTGTGCCACCACTGCCCAGCTGAGGTTCACTTTCAAAACCATAAACAGCAACACATGTGGTAAAGTAGGACACTGAACCTTATCTATTACCAAACTTAGGAAAATCTTCCCTACGTTTATTTTCTCAGGTGAGCCTAGCTATTACTCCTTCTCCTTCCTCATGAGAGGCCAGTCTGCCTTTGTGCTGTTGGAAGCCTAAGTAAATCCAGCATCCTTTAATTGGGTTTTCACTAGTGTTCTACACAGTATGTACCAGAATTTCTTTGTCAGTGGTTCATACAATGCTTCAAGTGCATATTAAGATATTTTAGTTTTCCAAATCAGGCCTTTTCTGGCAAAGAGTAATTTCAATTTAATTAACTTGAACATAACAGTAGCTTTGCAAATTAGGTTTCTGGCGCATATGTTCTATAAATTGATGAACTAAGTGAGCAACTTCAAATTTTTTCAGGAAAAATATGTAAAGTAATGCAAAAAGATAGAATCGTGTTTCAGAAATCCTGCATTGGTGACAGTGCATGCAAATTATTATTCTAATTCCCTGCTTTTTACTATATTGAATTAAATAAGGGTGTTCTAGGTTAAAATACAGCACATCTTACTGATAACTGTTGCTTCTGTCTTGATAACCCCTTTGGATTTGTAGGTTATTTTTCTTATTGGGGTAACATGATACCTAACAACAACAGCTCAAGAGAGGAAGAGTTTGTTCTGGTTCACAGTTCAGGGGTACAGTCCATCATGGCAGAGAAGCTGGGGTGTGCAGAAGTTGAGGCACTGAGTCAAATAGCGTCCTAGTTAGGAAGGAGAGAATGCTGAGACTTCCATCACCCATGAAGATGATGTCACGCCCATTAAGGGTGTGTCTTCTCTCCTCAGTTTAACCAGTCTGTCAACACCCTAACGAACACCTGGTAGGCATATGTGCACAGTGATTTTAAATTCCATCAAGTTGACAATGGAAATTAACCATCGTAGTCTGAGTCCCTAAAACTGGAAGTAATGAATTCTAATGTCTAGGTAGCAGGTCCTTGCAAATCAAGTGATTCCCTGTCTTTGAATTTCAAATAAAATTAAATGACATTATAAATAAGCTGTAAGATATTTAAAAACTGTTTGGAGAGGCTGGGGCTATAGCCCAGTTGGTAGAGTGCTTGCCTAACATTCTCAGTGCTCTGTTTGGTCCCTAGGATCACAGAAGTCAGGTGTAATGGGCATGTCTGCCCTCCTATCACTTGACGGTGGGCCAGGAAGATCAAGGCCATCTAGAGATGCATGAGTCTCTATCTCAAAAAAAAAAAAAAGTGCTTTTGTTTATGTTAAAATGTGGTACGTACTGGTACCTAGTGCAGAGAGACAAAATCTTAACCTAAAACAGATTATGAACTTGCAGTTTCTTTGGAAACCAAGTCTGATTTAGCTAGGTCTTCCAGCTGAGGGTACCTCAAGAAAAGAAAACGGAAAAGAAAAAAAGAGCACAAAATGGCAACAATGTTGTTAACTTTTGTTTACATTTTTTTTATTCTCTTGGTGTGTTTGTATCTGAACATGACACAGAATGTCTGTGGGGAGGAGTCTATTGTCTCCTTCCACTGTATTAGTCTACATGACAAAGCTGAGGTCATCAGTTTTAGCAGGGAGAGTTGATGTGGGAGGTGATGTATGCTGTGAATATGTTTTATTGTCATTGGTTAATAAATAAACTGCTTTCAGCCAATGGCTTAACAGAGTAAAGCCAGGCTGAAAAACATAGAGATAGAGAGTAGGCAGATTCAGGCAGAAGCCATGTAGCTGCCCACAGGAGACAGATGCATCCACAGGAGTCCACCAGTACCTTGATGGTAAGCAACAGACACGTGGCAATACACAGATTAATAGAAATGGGTTGATTTAAGATATAAGACTTAGCTAGAAATATGCTTAAACTATTGGCCAAACAGTATTGCAAATAATACAGATTTCTGTGTGATTATTTCAGGAGTCTGGGCAACCGAGAAACAGAGAGCCTTTACCTACTAAGCTATCTGGTCACCCCACAATATAAAACTGTTTATAACTGAACTGAAACTGGAAATTTATACAAATACATATACTGAGCTTAAGGTTAGTTTTTTCTTTTCTATTCTTTTCTTTTCCTTTTAGTATTTTTGAGACAGGATTTCTCTGTGTATCTTAAGCTGTCATGAAACTCGTTCTGTAGACCAAGCTGTCCTTGAACTTACAGAGATCTGCCTGCCTCTGCCTCCCGAGTGCTGGGATTATAGGTGTGTGCCGCCACATCCCAGTCAAGTTTAGAATTTTGCCTTATAATAATCCCTAACTGAAAACCTTAACATCTCCAACATTTGACCACATAGGAAGACAGCTATAGACATAAAAGTATCAAGAATACAGATACACACGATACATAACCCTAAATTTATGCATGCCTAAATCCAGGGGGCAAAGGAGACCCTGGGCCTGAGAAATCGTTTGAAAAGAGCACAAAAAGACAAAGCCTAGATCTAACCCGGGATGTGACTCAGGTGGGAAAGGCCCTGCCTAGAATGCACCAAGCCTCAGGTTTGAGTCCCTGCTCAACATTCTCTGTGCATGGTAGCTCATACCCGGAATCCCAGAATGTGGGAGGTGGAGACAGGAGGATCGGAAGCTCAAGATCACTCCCATCTAACTGTTCAGAGCCAGCCTAGGACATATGAGACCCTGTGTCAAAAAGAATGAGAAGAAAAGCAAAGGCCAAATGTAAACTAGAGCTGGAGGCAACGTTGCAAAAGTGGCGAACCAGCTGCTTTCCGACTCTACCTGAAGTCAAGCTGGAATTGCCACCTTGGAGATGCAGACTCCCTTCCACCATTCTCGGCTCCATTATGAAAACCACAGCCTCTCACTGCTCCATATTGGTCATTCAGCAAATTCGCAGGAGCTTAAAGCTAGAGAGCAAGAAAGAACAGCTGAAGCCCTCAGTCCCCGAGGGCCCTGGGCGAACATCTGACACATCATCTGATCTGACACATGCTGTCTTACTCATTTCCCCCAGAGCTCAGTCTGCCTTCTCACGGATGAAGGGAAGCACTACTAAGATAAAATTTTCAAAGCTCATTCCAAATGAATTTATTTTGCTTTAAGAACCCAGAAGCTTAGAAAATCAGATGGTAAAAGCAAGTTAACGATATATTGTTCTAACACCCTTAAGAATGGGCAGTGTGGGCTAGAGAGATGGCTCAGGGCTTAAGATCACTGGCTTCTCGTCCAGAGGGCCTGGGCTGGATTTCCAGCATCCACATGGAAGCTTAAACACATCTGTAATTCCAGTTCCAGGGAACCTGACACCCTCTTCTGGCCTCCACAGGTATCATACATACATGAAGGCAAAGCATCCATGTACATAAATAAAAACGTTTAAAATATCTAGATAAGAGACTAACATTGCACAGCTCACACAGAGATGGTGCAGGGTGACCTCACCCACCCAAGAGGCCCTCCCCTTCACTCACCCTGGCATGGGAACTGATGCCTCATTTAACAGGCATGGATTAAGAGGCTTCCTTGTACTAGTCCTAGGTGTGTGGATTCAACAGAGAACAAAATTAATTTCTGCCCCGGAGCTTGTGTTCTGCTAAGGAAAAACATGAGGTAAACAAATAAATCAAGGACCTATCAGGAAGGGGTAAGTATGGGGATTTTCAATAAATAATACATCTTGGCATTTGTTCCAAGAGAATTGGAAAATAAGGCAAAAGGGTAAGATTAATGTCCATCAAAATATTACCTGTATGACCAAAAAGATTAGGTTGGAGAACGTAGCTGACAAACACCTCAGCCCATAACCTCACATTCCCACATTGGGGAGACTTTCCTCACCCAGTCATGGACAGGCCTAGACAAGAGACGGCATCCCCTATTGGAGAGGTGCCCACTTACGGTGTTCAGAACCAAGAGAGGATGACTACTCAGAAAGCAGCTGAGTTCTAAGGGAGAAACAGGAGGGTGGATGTCCAAACATGCACAGCTTACTCTTCCCAATGTTTTAAGGCCAATAAGTCATATCCCTTCCTTGAATATCCTATGAATAAATGATTAATAGGCGCCATAGTTGTACAAACGGAAGAGGGCGTTAGCATCTTAAAATGTTTTACTACTACTTTCTTCAGCACTCCCATAGCTTTGCACCTCTCCATCCACTGGTGTTGGCTATAAATTTACGTTGAATCATAGTGCATATTTGCACCCTCAAAATACAAACGAGCAGTATACAATGACAGCCCCCTTGGCCCCCACGTCTATCGTTACCTCAATACTAGCTACCACTTGGGGATACATTCTTGAGCTGCCACTAAGAAATGCAGTATCTGTTCTCGGGGAGACCCTGTAACATGGGCTGGAACAGTGCAGTAACTGAGAATTAATCTTGACTGTCATCTTGATGGGATTAATAAACCTGGGAGATTAATGCCCAGGTATGTATGGGAGGCTTCACGACTGGTGGATAGTGGAGGCTCTGCCATAATGAATGGTGTAGTTCACTGACCAATTCAAAATTAGAGTATACTGGCGCGATGAGGTAGAGCTACAGAAGGTGCGGGCTGGTTGGCGAAAGTGCATATCCACTTAGGGCATGCCCACTCAGGGCATATCCACGCCCCACTGCTCCACTCTGCCCCTAACTGCTCTTCCCTGTAATGCCCTCCCTGCCGTGGTGGACTTAAACTGGGGGCTACATGAACATTTTTTTGTCCATGTTTCTTTACATGTGTTATTTATGTATCTGTTTGTGTGCATGTGTATGTGTGCATATTCCCACACATCTACACACTTTAGTCAGTGAGCCGTGGTTAGAAGACAACTTGGTAGCAGTCAATTCTCTTCTATCATGTGGTTCTTGGGGCTCGATCTCTGGTCTACAGGCTTGATGACAGGTTCCCTGATTAGCTGAGCCTCTCGCAGCCAGGTCTCTTCCTTTTCAAGGGTTTATGGTGACATTCTGTCACATAAGAGTTGAGAAAGCTAAATAACATTCAAATCTTAAATCTCCGATTTAGTGCACAGAAGTATTTGAATTCAAATACTTGAATCAAGTACTCTTATCTGGAAACATCTATTGATGATACAATAATCATCCATCGGGGCAAATATGGCATGACCTAAGGTGTGGAGCATCCTTTCCCAACTGCCGTAATTACAACTTTCCCAAGTAAGTCCTCTGAACCAGCTATATGCTGTCACATAATAAAGTAAAAAAAAAAAAGAAAGAAAAGAAAAGAAAAAAGGCCAGGCCACCTGCTCTTGAGAAACGCAAGTCAACTCTAGGGATGTGTATATGGTCCTTTTCTTAATTGATCAGTATCTATCTATCTATCTATCTATCTAATCTATCTGTCTAGCATCTATCTTTATCTAACTTTCATCCATTTGTCATCTATGTATCTATTACACTTCTCCTTCACTGCTCCCTCCCCTTCCTTTGTTCCCCTCGCCTAGCTACATGCTTTTTGCTGCCCAGCCTGTAGCCCAGCACTGGAACAGCCTGAACTCTAACAATTCTTGAGCCCAAACTAATCTTTCTCTCCCTTTAACTTATTTCTCTGACGTATTTTGTTACAGTGATGAGGAACTAACTTCCAGTTGCTTCTCAGAGCATCCAACATCAGACTTTCAAGGGCACTCACACCCTTTTCCATCTATTTCCCAAGAGGCAGACTACATGGAGCCTTGGGACCTATCGTTGTTAAAGTGGGCTAAACAAGAAGATCTGCATAAAAGGCAAAAATAAGTTATCAAATAAACTGGTGATTGAAACAAATTTACATAGTAGAGACAGCACTAAGCCCAGAATGTGTTCCTTTGTTGAGAGAAACAGACATTCAGAAGAAAAGAAATGCCAACCAGGCCAAAAACACTCAGTATATACTTGGCAAATTTACCAAGAAAGTCACTGGTTAAATACCCTGGGGTGACAGAAGCAACGGTTTATTCCCCTCCCATGGAAGGAAACACCTGTTACAGTCAGTGAGTGTCACAGTCAACAGGAAGTGAAACAGAGAAAGAGTATGTAGGGTCATAGGTAAGGAATGCGGAATGAGCTGCTTCTTGGTTCAGGGACCCAAGGGAGCAAGCCTGGTGGAATCTGTGTGAGAAAAGGGTGTTCTAAGCAGGAAGACTAGCAGCCTCACAGGTCCTGAGTGAAAGGATGCTTGGTGTGATGGAGCCACTGCTCTAAATGGGGGCAGGGGATATTTAGAGGCCTTAGTGATTGTCACATCTCAGGAAGCCACCAAAAGGAGACTGGGTATGCCACTGAACATCTGACAAAGCACAGGGTCAGCCCTCCGAGATAAGGCACATGCTGGTGACACCCAGCCTGGAAACTCTGTATTAGAAACACAGAGAAGTCATTGATGAAACAGGGCTAGTCCGTGGATGAGAGACCAAAGGTGGATACAAAGGAGAAAGTTGGCACTAAGACCATCTAAGACCTTGAAGAAGAAGTTGCAAAACCATGGATGTGTTCCCAATGAAGTAAAATAACCGGATTATATTTTACATTTCCTTGTGTGAGTGGATATGTAAGGGAGGGAGAGGAGGGGAGGGAGGGAGAGAGGGAGAGAGGAAGAGGGGAGGGAGGGACGGAGGGAGGGAGGGAGTAGGCGTGTGTCCTCCTCAATGACTTTCTACCTCGTTGCTTGAGACAGGGTCTCTCACTGACCCTAACAGAACTCAACAGCTGGCGAACTGACTGGCCAACAATCTCCAGGATCCTCCTGTGTCTGCCTCTCCGGCACTGGGATTACAGGGTCATGAAACCATACCTGGCCTTTCACATGTTGCTGGGATCTGAACTCAGCTCCTCATGATTTTAGCAAGCACTTGATCCACTGAGCCGTCTCTCTAGCACCTCTTTTCCATTCCCGATTGTGTCTATTTAGGCATTTTCTAAATTTTCTCAGCCAGTTGGTCCACTTTGTATTTTATCAAAAACAACTCCTTTCATTTCTTTGACTCTGTTTCGTTTACTTCTCTGAAACTCATTTCTCTCATTCTACCAGCTGCAGGTTTGTTTTCTCTTCTTTTCTAGATCCCTGTTCACTTGCAATCTTTCTCTTTTTTTGTGATAGGGCCATGTTCTCTTCTTAAGTTCTGAGAAGTTAAATAAAATTACTAATATATTCCAACAAACTGTCCATTAAATTATAGTCACCATATATTTTATCAGTTGTACTCACTATTTTGAACATTCAACTAACATCAAAACGTGATGGTTATTTGTACTTAGTTTCTACTTCTAGTGTAGTGTTGTTGAGAGGGTTTATTGGGGGCATGGCATGGCGTATATTTATTGCTGACTTAAAGATACACATTTTTAATAATCAATAGCTCTAAAAATCAAAATGTCTTTTGTTACTGAGAAAATAGTTGCTGCCCTTTGGTTTGGCTGTGATTTTAAAGTAGGTAAAAACATCAGGGTATTATAATCTGATTCATCTTAAATTAATCATTTGGGTTAATAATTTCTTAAGACTGTATGTTAGTGAGTTTTGAAAATGTAACTTAGCTTTTGTTTCTCATATTGCTAACTTTAATTTTGGAACAAAGTCTTTAACCTACTCCCTTTTCATTAGACATGCAGCCATCACCCCCTGCTGGATAGACTTCTCACCACTACGGCTTGATTGTGAATGCACAGTGCAAGAGGCATTGCTATCAGCCCTTGAGTTCACCTCCATTCCTTCATTGCTTTAGCATCCTGGAAGGCATGCTGTGTGTGAACTGGGCCACATTACAGTTTCTCTATTAAACAGAGTGTGAGGAAACTACTTGCTGCCCTGACCCTACCCCAATTAACAGAACTACAATGCCTAATCTTTAATCAAACTAGTTGGCCATCTGTCACGGTCGTGCAGCCCAGCACCCATTTCATATCTACAGTTAAGTATTGACCATCTCAATACATCCCAGATTCTGAACTACCTTAACCCACAAGCAACCCATTAGCAAATGCTATATTTGTCTTCCAGATGTCTCTAGAACATCATCTAACTTTGAACCATTATTTTCTGTTGCTGTATCTCTCCCTATTCCTCTCCTTACCCTGATTCTCTACAGTTAATGCTCAACCAGAGTGTTTCTGTGTGTCCAGTGAATGAGTCACCAGTTTGCTCTTAACACATCTTAAAGCTCTATTAGAAAAGCCAAAATGTCATTGCAGTACTTACAATGGTTTATGACCTCTGTATCGGGCATCACAATTGGGAGTATGTGGAGCCAGTGTTTGAATTATAGGGCTTCAAATCCCAAAAGTGGATGTGAGATAAGACTTGCTCCCTGAATAAAGGTTTCATAGTGTAGGAAGGAGATAAAGGTAGAGAATACAGAGGAAAGCAGAGTGATTAGCCTCAGACCTAACATTTCATTATTATTGTTGTTTTTAATCTTTAAAACATTCTTATTTGACCAAGTAGTAGTGGCACACGCCTTTAACCCCAGTGATGTGGGATTTCCCTCTGTATGCTGTGATTACCATTAATGAATAAAGAAACTACTTTGGATCTATAGCTGGGCAGAACTTAGCTATGTGGGGAAAACTAAACTGAATGAAAGAAGATGGAGTCGGAGAGAAGCCATGGAGCCACTTGCCAGAAACAGACACTGGGAACTTTATCTGGTAAACCACAGCCATGTGGCAATACACAGATTAATAGAAATGGGTTAAATTAATATGTAAGAGTTAGCCAATGAGAAGCTAGAGCTAATAGGCCAAGCAGTGATTTAATTAATACAGTTTCTGTGTTATTGTTTCGTCTCTAAGCAGCTGGGAATGAAACAAGCGGCCTCCTCCAATACCCCAGCACTCAGGAGGAAGAGGCAGGCAGATCTCCATGGAGTCCAGCCTGGTCTACAAGAGCTAGTTCCAGGACAGGCTCCAATGCTTCACAGAAAAACACTGTCTTGGAAAAAAATTTAAAAAATAAAGACAAAAAAATCTTGTTTTACATCCCAATCCCAGTTCCCTCTCCCGCCTATTCTCCTACTCCCCCCACCTTCTCCCCATCCTACCCCCTGCCCACCCCTCAGAGAGGATGAGGCCTTCCATGGGGAGTCAGCAAAGTCAGTCACATCACTTGAAGCAGGACCAAGGTCCTCCCCCATATCTAGGCTGAGCAAGGTATTCTTCCATAAGAAAAGGGCTCCAAATAGCTAGTTCATGAACTAGGGATAAATATTGATAAATATAAATAGTGGCCCCACAAACTGCCCAAGCCACAAAACTGTCACCCACATTCAGAGTGCCTAATTCTGTCCTATGCAGGCTCCCCAGCTGTCAGTCCCGAGTCAATGAGCCCCCCATTAGCTTGGGTCAGCTGTTTCTGTGGGGTTCACCATCATGGTCTTGGCTTCTTTGCTCATAATATTGCTCCTCCCTCCCTATGACTAGACTCCAGGAGCTTGACCCAGTGCTTAGCTATGGATCTCTGCATCTGCTTCCATCAGTTACTTGATGAAAGGTCTATGATGTTAATTAAGGTAGCATCAACCTGCTTACTGGGGAAGGGCAGTTAATATGCCCTCTCCACTACTTCTTATATTCCTGGTGATGTAACCCAGACACAGAAAGACAAACATGGTATGTACTCACTCATAAGTGGATATTAGACATAAAACAAAGGAAATCCAGCCTACAGTCTACAACTCCAGAGAAGACAGAAAACAAGGAGAACCTAAGAGAGACATACATGGATACCCCCCAACCCCGAAAAGGAAAAGTAGACAAGATCTCCTTAGTAAATTGGCATGTGTGGGAAGGGGGAATGTTGGTAGGGGAGTGGGGAGGAGAGAAGGGAAGCAGGGAGGAGAACATGAGGGATCAGAAAGATGGATTTGGGTGCAGAAGAGGGAGGGAGAGCAAGGAAAAAGATGCCTTGAAAAAGGAAGCCATTATGGAGTTAGGAAGAAACCAGGCAGTAGAGAAATTCCCAGGAATTCACGAGACCTAACATTCTTATCTCTAACATGCCTGCCTCAGACTCTCTGCAGATGCCAATCTCCCCACTGTGCCTAGAGACTCGGGACTTCCAGGACCGTGGATTGATTGCATCTACTGTCCCCAGAACTAAGAAAGTCCCTAGAAAATAATACTGATTTTTAAGTATTAATGAGTTCATTCTAAGATCTTGAAGGATCGTTTAATCTATCTTTCCTATTTGAGTTGAGACGTAATATTCAGAATAACACCAGAAAGGCTCCAGACACTGTTACTTAGAACCTTTCTTTGAGTAGAGGTGCAGAAAAATGTTTAAACTTCAAACATTACCTAGGAAGGGTAACAAACAGAAGAATAAACCACCACTGATCCTAAAATACAAGTTTCAATTTATCAATAGAATCAATTTCAGAAAAAAAACGACACAGGGAAAGTAACAAAAGATGATGCCAATTCTGGTTCATCTCAACCATTGGCTTTACTATTTCTCAAGTCACAAAATTCTCAGTATGTCTAAAAGCAAGGCGATTTGGTGGTGCCCACCTTTAATCCCAGTAATCCGGAGGCAGGGGCAGGCAGATCTCTGTGAGTTTGATGCCAGCCTGGTATACATAGTGAGTTCCATGACAGCCAGGCTACATAGTGGGGCCCTGTCTCAAAAGATAAGCAAGCAAGCAAAAAAAGGAAGGAAGGAAGGAAGGAAGGAAGTCAAACAAAAAGAA
This sequence comes from Alexandromys fortis, assembly GCF_014885135.2. Lineage (NCBI taxonomy): Eukaryota > Metazoa > Chordata > Mammalia > Rodentia > Cricetidae > Alexandromys > Alexandromys fortis. The sequence goes on from NW_026067949.1 coordinate 41,985,341, forward strand.
GAAATGGAGAAGAAGGTACTATTTAAAAGCAAGGCACTAGTTCTACAAATGAGCGATTCAGCAAGCCTTCTCCTTCCTACAAGTTGAATGTCACTCCATTACACTGCAATCGTCAGCAGAAAATAGTCCACCTGACCTTCCTCTCAGCAGCCACTGAAAAAGCTCTCAGGCTGAGTGTCCCCACTGGCAGCAGGCACCTTATAACTGTCAACTTTGGGGGGAAAAAGTAATCATCTCCCACATTCCTGGGTTTCCTTTCCTTGTCGTGCCAGAGAAAGGTAGCGTATCGGTGTATCAGTGGGAGCCCACAGCCTGCAAGTCAAGGCGCATTGGGAGCTGCATGCCATGCAGAAGTTGTGTTGCCAGGCATCTCGTTTCATTGCTAAGAACGCATACACTTCTAGTTCTTCCTGAGAAGTCCGCAGCTCTCATGCAGACAGTGCCTCACACGTAAGTCTAGGGCATTATTACCATCAGTTGATTCAATAAAGTTCTGCTATCTAATCCCAAGACTTTCACATAAATAACACCTTATAAGAAAGCCTGCAAGGGAAATATGCTGGGTCCTCGTAAGCGGTATTTGGCAAAAACTTACATTTGTGGTGAAACTGGGAACGAAACAGGAATACTCTGGCTTTTGGCTGTGCAGAATATAGGAAATCGATCCCAGAATCCCTAGCAATTACAAGCATACCTGAGCTGGGTGGAAGAGCCCCGGCATGGACAGACAGGCAGATCCAGCACGGGCTTTACTGCCCGCAAAGACACTGCTGCCATTGTCTTCCTGCTTATCAAAACACCTACCCAAGTCCTCCAAGTCAGTGACCCCGAAGTTCGCTGTGAACACAGTGTGCCTCACTTTACACTCTACTTACCCCATGCTGCCTCTCTAGCGAATAAAATGCACCTTCTCCTTCTCCTTCAATTCTAATAGTCCTCGCATTTAGTCCAAGATCGCATAAGGAAACCTTTCTCGCTAAATCCAGACAATCCTGCACACAGGAAAAGAGGCGAAATTGTAGACTGTGGCTCTCACCTCTTACTTTTTTCCCCTTCCCAGATGCCGAGAGGGTAATAAAGACCCTGCTACAAATATTTCTTTCCTGCGCTGCCAAACCACAGGGCTATATTGTTAGAGGAACGGTGAGGTCTGCATCTGCTAATCGTTCAAAGATGGGCGATATAAAGCCCCTAACAATAATACTCTGACATTCAGCTCTGTCTTTAAAAATCAAAGATAAAATGGAGATGAACCTCAATTGGAAAAAGACTGGCCAGATGTCAACAAATCCCTCCATACTGCATAGATCAAGATGTGCTTGGTACATGCCTTTAATCTCACGTGCAGGTGAAGGCAGGAAAACCAGAAGTTTCTCTTTGGCTACACGGCAAGCTTGAGGACACCCTGAGCTACATGAGACCCTGATTCAACAATAAAATAATAAAATAATATGAGATTCTGAAGGTAGACTGTCAAACACATATTTATGTTGAAATTAGAGCAGCAGGGCTGCGTCCCCGGCACCCGGCCGCCCGCATGGCTAGCTTATGCCCGAAATAATTACACGGAAACTGTAGTCTATTAAACACTGCCTGGCCCGGCTAGTTCCAGCTTCTTATTGGCTAGCTCTTACATATTGTTCTAACCCATTTCTAATATTCTGTGTAGCCCACGAGCTGGCTTACCAGGGAGGATCTTAACCTGCGTCTGTCTGGAGCGGGGGAATCATGGCGACTCC
>NW_026067949.1:41989860-41994297 GCF_014885135.2 Alexandromys fortis
CCGGTAAGCGCACCTTGGGGTGCTTACACACATCATTAGAAATGGGCTAGTCCAGGTGCGAGAATTAGCCTGTAAGGGTTAGAGTTCATGGGCCAAGCAGTTCTTAAATGAATACAGTTTGTGTGTTGTTATTTCGGGCATGAGCTAGCCAAGCGGCTGGGGTGTTGGGGACACAGCCCCGCCGCTTCCTATTTCAACATATTTACTTTTATACATGCACAGATAGTTCACTTAAAATTCCCATGCATTATTTTTCTCTATTATCAATATATTTTCAACACAATTTTAGCAACCATACATTGCTTTAAATACCAAGAAAAGTATATTACTACTAGCTCCAGAGTGGGTCATTTTTAGAAGGCTTTTGTATTTGATTCATATCTCTTTTATTTTAGTTTAACTTGGTTTCTTCCCAGATCTCCACACAGAGCTCAGTTCATGTGTCCTGCACATGGCAGAATTGGGGTCATTTTTCTATAATCTACTACTGTTAGAATAGATTGGATGTTAGAATAATAGAATAGTTATTTCTTGTAGGCATGGCAATTGAGCAGACCCCTGTTGGATGTTTTTCCTCTCTGAGATGCAAATGCCAGTTCTTTGACAGCTTAGAGTGAGGATGGAGGGAGGGGGACCACAAAGCAGCCCTGGATGCTTTCCCAGTGATAATCTGAAGGAAAAACACTTCAGTATTCTTTAGATTTATTTATTTATTTCATTTTATGTATGTGCATATTTTGCCTGCATATGTTTATGTGCACATGTGTGTGACTGTTTCCTGCAGAGGTCAGAAGAAGGTACTGGATCCCCTAGAACAGTTCTGAGCCACTATGGGGGTGCTAGGAACCAAACCCTGGCCATCAGTTGCAAGAACAGTCAGTGCTCTTAACCACTGAGCCACCTCTCTGGCCCTGAAAAGACAGTTTCACTGTGGCCCAGAATCTATCAGTTCTACTGAGCTTCTGCCTTTCTTAAAAGCAAACTATCTTATGGCTAGCCATACCTAACTGGCACCCGAGAAGCAGATAATGGTACCGTCGTGGCTTCCAGGATGTGACCTTGTGTACTCTCTAACAAACATTCACCAGATGTCCCCCTCCCATTCATACGGGAAGGCACAACACCTGTGAGTCTTGTCTTTGCAGGTATCTGATAAGCTAGGTGAAGTCACACAAGCATTCAACCTTTGGGCATCTTTATTCTTACAAGGCAGAGACAATGTTTATTCTTTAATCTATCCCCAAGTCATTGATTCCACCACGCCACCAGTGCCTGATACAATGACTTGTATCTAAATTGGTGATTAATATGACTGCATCCTTCTCCAGTAACGTGTAAAATAATTTTTTATTGTTAATGCATTAACAGGGCAAATTAGTGGGATTCACTTTGATGAATGCACACAGCACACACTGACCCCATCACCCACCGTTCATTTGCCCTCACTCTCCCAGCACCCTTCTGCATCTCTTGTTATTATACCATTGCTTTCAAATCAGTGGCATTTCTTTTGCTTAATTGTTATTGTTGTTGTTTACTATATCCTAATATGAGAGGGAGCAGGTGATCCCTGTTCTGGCTCATTTCACTTACCATGTTGCCCACCAGTTTCAACCATCCTCACAGGGCTTCTTCTTTACAGATGAAAAATATTTCAAGTTAGTCATGAATAATTTATTTCTTTATCTATTCATCTGTTGGGGGCACCTAAACTAATTTTCTGTCTTAACCATACTAAGTAGCAATGCAAAAAAAAAAAAAAATCATGGGTGTGCAGGTAGCTTTGGGGGCTGATTTTTTTCCCTTTGGCTCATGAGTGCCAGGACAGTACTGGGCTTCTTGCTTATATCCAGAAAGCTGGGTGATACTGTGCAACACACTCAGACAGCATCTTCTGTAATCCTTCCAAGACTCAACTGAGGTAAAATACTATTTACCCATTTTATACACAAGGAAACCGAGGATGGCTAACTGACATCCCCCACAAAAAAGATAAAGCTTGGAAAGATACAGCAAATGTGAGCTATGGCTGTGCCCCATTCACGGGCTGCCTTATGCTGGTTCTTTGAGGTGTCCCAGTGAAGAGAAAAAGGAACAACGGAGGCGTAGCAGAAAGGATAGCATGGAAAACACTTAATTTTGCTAAACTGGTCACAGAAAGGGAAAGTACAGCCACAAGTTTTGTTCTTGAAAAACACTTCCTTAGTACATAATAACAGTTCGCCTCACAAATTAGTGTTAACCCCTAAACATACGCCTTATCGATATTCAGAAAAACACTTTGCTCTCTGTTAAGTATCAAGCATCAAAGTAACCACTCTTCCTAGAAAAGTCCTTAACACCAATTCTATGACAAACGTACACACATTATTCTAGAGCGTTTCATTAACACCTGTTTTAAGATATTATGGAACAAAATAGGATAACATACAGTCTTGCTCAAATACACTTGAAGGTGAACACGTGTCAATTCTAAGCCCTGGGGTCATTCTGCGAGTACCACGTTGTCCTGTTCTGGGTACATCACTGAGGCAATCAACTCTGTAACTGTCACTTTTCTTAGCCTGTTGCTGAACCCATGCCACCCGGATTTCAACTCCACTGACTTAGCTCAGATCTAAGCTGAGGCCCATAGGGAAAGTTAAGTAGTTGGCATCAAGGAAGAAAACAGCGAGGTCAGCGGCCCCACAGCCACAATTTACAGCTGAAGAGACAACCAAGGAAATTGTGTCTAACAGTGACAACACAGGACGTGTGCTGCACTGGACGCGGATGGTAGTCTATGAGGTAAAAAGATGACTGACTCTCCAGCGAATGTCACTAAGGCCCCAAACTACAATCCACTGGAGACAGTGTAGTACTAGGAACCTGCCCATTAATTTAAACTTACTCTTTAGACAATTGTCTGTGAAATTCAGATTCCAAGGATAGCTAGTGGGTGCTGTTTCATAAAGAGCAGATTTTAAGCAGGTCATTGTATATGACTGGTGAGCCATACATTAGTCAATGTTTCAGGTTTTGCTAGATACCATAGTAAGTATCAAGATTTGATTTATGTGTGAAATACTTTCATTCATCAAGACAAATGTTAGAAATATACAAATATATCAAAATATATGGGGACTGGAGAGATGGCTAGACAGTTAAGAGCACTTATGGCTCTTGCACAGGGCCTGGCTTCAGTTCCCAGCCCCTACATGGTGGCTCATGCATGTCGGTAACTCCAGTCCCAAGAGATCCAAAGCCCCTTTTCTGACCTCAGCAGGCACCAGTCTGTGGTGCACATACATACATGCAAGCGAAACACTCATACACATAAAATAATAAAATAATTGTTAAAGCCATGTGTGACTAACTTAGGTCATTAGGTTTGGCAGCAGGCATATTACCATACCATGACTTCTTAGAATGTGGTAGCCAGAGCTTCCTAAAAAAGGAGTTGGGATCCCATCAACTTTACTTGACAAGTGTGGACTGTTGCGCATCTCTTGTCAAAAGCACATTTATTCACAACACATCTAAGTTGATAGCGCTTTTGTTCTGAGCGATACTTTCACTGTAACTTGGTAGCCAGATTGTAGGGGGAATACTTAGTATAAGTCCTTACAAAAAGTGTTAGCAGTGACCTAACACTGGTTACCCTGCTTTCATTCTAAAATTCCTATATGGTATTGAGTAAACTCTTATGCAATGAAGAGTTTCTAACCATTCCTTCTGGTCTGGTGGGGCAAACTTAGGAGGACTAGAGAGACGGGGTTATTAAAAAAAATAGATTGTAGTCCTCCACTTTGAAAAAATCACTGAAAACTGCTGTTCTAGGGGAACCTAGTGGTTCTACCCCCTTGAGACAATATTCTCAGACCATTTATTATCCAATGGGTTGATCAAAGAAATGGAAAGTAGCATAGAAAAGAAAATCAAAGAGTTAGATGACAGATCAACTATGGAAAGGATCACATTCCCTGAATTTGAATCTAAATCCTCAGCCAGTCTCTTAGTGTCTGAATCATGTGGAATCAATCCTTGGAAGAATTTTTTTTTTATTGAGAATAAGAAAAAAAAAAGTTTCCGCCTCCTCCCAGCCTCCCATTTCCCTCCCCCTCCCCCCACTATTCTCCCCCTCCCCCCACTCCTCTCCCCCTCCCTCTCTAATCCAAAGAGCAGTCATGGTTCCCTGCCCTGTGGAAAGTCCAAGGTCCTCCCCCCCTCCGTCCATGTCTAGGAAGGTGAACATCCAAACTGGCTAGGCTCCCACCAAACTGGAACATGAAGTAGGATCAGAACCCCTTGCCATTGACCTTGGCTTCTCATCAGTCCTCATTGTTCGCCATGATCAGAGAGTCTGGTTTTATCCCATGCTTTTTCAGTCACAGTCCAGCTGGCCTTGGTGAGCTCCCAATAGATCAGCCCCCACTGTCTCAGTGGGTGGGTGCACCC
>NW_026067949.1:41994481-42030942 GCF_014885135.2 Alexandromys fortis
TGGGGGTGGGGTGGGTTGGGGATAAGGGGGGACGGGGAGAGAAAAGTGAGAAGGGGAGGATTGGGGGAACTTGAGGAAACAGGAAGATTGGGATAAAGGAAGGTTAGATAGGGGAGCAGGGAAGCACATATCTTAGTTAAGGGTGCCACCTTAGGGTTGGCAAGAGACTTGAACCTAGAGTGGCTCCCAGGAGCCCAAGGCGATGTCCCCAGTTAGTCCCTTGGGAAGCGGAGCATAGGGAACCTGAAATGACCCTATCCCATAGCAATACTGACGATATCTTTCATATCACCATGGAAGAAATTTTTTAAAAAATCATGTAACATTTCCCACTGCAGATTCTAATTTCATATATATGTATATGTATATATACAATTTCTTTGTTTTATATATATCACAACAATTATGAATATAGAGGATGAATGCTTTTGTCTATTGTGTCTTTCCATCTGATTGGTAAGTCTACAGGTCACTCCAGGGATCCCCCAGTACAAACACTAACTGTAAAAATGTCAGATAAAACCGGCCACTATATTGACTGGATTTGGGGACAGATTTCTTACTTTGCAACTTCTTTAGTTATATGCCTTTGCAAAGTCAATCTTGCTGAAATTCTCACCCATCTTGTCTTTTCCAAGAAATAAAGTTGTTAAAAAAACAGAAAGGACCATGGCATCCCCTTTTCTGATCTTGATGCAGGTATTTCAGTTATGACCTTGGTGCAACACAGAAAGCAGATCTCAGGCAAAGACCCTTGGATGAATACAAATTAGCTCTAAAAGTCATGTTGTTGCTGCTTGGGAATTTAGGAGGCTTCTCCCATTATAAGCAAATATGCCACGTGTGTCATTTCATAACGAAACATTCCTTTTATAAGATATCGACACCTGGACAGCTTTGAAACTTTGAAGATACAGAAAATGGAATAATTAAGTAAGCAGTAACATGCCGTCCTGAGGGAGCAAACCTATCTCAGAGAAGCTACATTACACAGACCGTTTTGTTCCGTGATTTACATTGCTAAGCTATGTAGATTATATTTCGTTCTCAGAGTAAAAGGAACTACAATATTCTCTGCGTTTATTAGTGAATGTGAACATCTGTTTCATTTTTCTCTTGTTCTATGAAGGGAGTTTGCTCTGAGACTTGCTTTCGTATTAAAGACAATTGCCAATCTAGCAAATGTGAACCTGCATATTTTCTTACAGTGAACTATCTATTAAAAGTATGTTTGCATATTTACTATAAACTTCCATATGATACTGAAAAGTTACTGGGGTCAATAGCAACAAATGAGGAAAAGTTGAGACATATGAATACTAAGCAGACAGGAGCAGAGAGGAGAATGGCAAAGGGCTGAGTTAGGACATTGCTTATGGAGCTCATTGGAAAGTATCACTTAAGAGTGGAAGATGTCTCCCTGTGCCACTACGACCAATATTTGTGCAAAGGTAAGAGCCTCTTTATGCCTCTTTTAAAACTCAGAAGCCAATTTAACTTTAAAAATATGATTTTCTTCTTTTCCAAATGAAACATTGATTTTTCTAACTCTGTTGTCTCCTGTAAAATAAGACCCACCGAATAGTTCACATCCTAGGACACATTCACTGCTAACAGGTAAGATTGGCGCCACCTGCTTTCCTCTATGTGATATTTGAGAGGCTAATATTCATTGATTTGGCTGGAACATAGTATCAATCTATTTAGTCGAACGCTATTCTGGTTGCATTGATGACATATTTGGGGGAAGGGATGAGATTAGCAATTAAAGGAGAAGGTTTGGGGTAAAGCAGATGATCCTCCAAAATGTGAATAATCTTCCCATCAGAAAGCCCTATAGAGTAGAGACTGGCTGCCCTCAGGCAGCAGGATTTTGGCCAGGAATTTGGTCTGCTTATACTTGGACTGTAATGTACTCTGTACTTTCTTCCCTCTCCAGCCTGTGGGCTTGCCCTGCAGACTGAAGATTGCTAGCACTTCCAGCTGCTTAAGTCAATTCCTTAACCATAACCTCTTGGTTCTATTTTCTCTAGAAACCCCTGACTAACATGAGTATAGTGTATGCCCCATTATCTGAATATACTCAGTTACTGAGTGTGTGCAGAAGAAAAGATGGAGGAAATAATTCTAGATTTGAAACAGGAGAAACACTAGAAATCATCTAATCTGCTGTGTGGCTAAATCGTGTCAGTTTTTGTTCCAAAGGATCCAAAGTAATTAAATAGGGTCAGTATCCTAAATCTACTCCCAGCAGTCATTGATCTCCTCTGTAGGCAAACTTTACTTTCCCACCTGCCATTTCCCAAATAACCAACATGGAGACTCAATATTAATTATAAATGCTCAGCCGATAGCTCAGGCTTATAACTAACTAACTCTTACATTTAAATTACCCATTTCTATTAATCTCTGTATTGTTCCATGGCCCATGGCTTTACCTGTCCCCCAACATGTCTTGCTCCTTCTTCGTCTCCTGGTGACTCCTCTGACTCCAACCTCCTTCTTCCAGTGTCCTTAGTTTGGTTGCCCCGCCTGTACTTCCTGTCTGGCTACTGGCCAATCAACTTTTTATTAAACCATTCCAAGTGACACATCTTTACAGTCTATACAGCACTCCTTGTCATCAGTGGGAAAACTTAAAGGGCAGAGGATTTCCTTTGGTTCACAGCTCCTGAGAACATCAGTCCACCATGGTAGGGAACACATGGGCAAGGTCTCTGCCTGGCAGCAAAGTGTGCCATTTATCACCTGGCACAACCAGGAAGCAGGGAGGTTGAGCGAGACAGAGGTCAGGCTATAACTCTCAAAGGCCCACCCTCTGTGACCCACTTCTGTCAGCCAGGCCTCCCGCCCACAAAGATTCCACCTTCTCAAACAGTGTCACTGGTATTCAAATGCTTATGATTCTGTGAGTCATTTCCCACTAAAACCATAACAGTCCCATTCTTTTCCTCTTGGCTTCTTTTTAAAGATATTTCATTTATTATTTTAAGATTTATTTATTTCTTAATTTATTCATATGAATGTTTTTGCATTCATGTATGTATGTGTATTGCATGCATGCTCAGTGCCCACAGAGGTGCCCTGGAGTTGGAGTTAAAAATAGTTGTGAGGTGCCAACAAATGCTCTTAACTGTTAAACCATACTGCCAGCCCTTCTCTTGTCTTCTTATCATAGGAGCAAACATAGGAACTTTTAAGGAAGACATAGGGTTGGACATGATGAAAAACACCCTCCTTAAACTGCCAGGGTTTAAGGTCAGCTCCTAACAAGGAAGGGAAAGACCATCAGCTGATACTACATTTGAAGGTTGAGCTCATTCTCCAACTTTCGACACAGTGCAACACCATCCCCATCATTCTGCTTGGTCTCTCAAGCTTTGCCAACTTAGAAATGTCTTTTTTTATCAATACATCATGAGATTATGTATTGTGGAATATTACTTTAACTATGTAAAGATGTGCTGCATTTGCTTATGTTGTAGAATACGACTTTACCTAGGCAAAGCTGTGTTCCATTTGTTTATGCTGCATTTGTTTATTGATGGAAAGATGTGTTGTTTTGCCTGTCTAAGACACCTTATTGGTCTAATAAAAAGCTAGCTAGGCAGTGGAGGGATAGGAGGTGGGTCTGGCAGGCAGAGAGAATAAGTAGGAGTCTAGGCCTGAGAGAAGAATGGGAGATGAGAGAATAAGGAGAAAAGAGAGGAGGATGCCCACAGTTAGCCAGCAAGGCAGCCACCAGACAGACAATCAGACACAAAATAGGACATACAGAATGAAAAAAAGGTAAAAATCCCTGAGGCATGAAGATGAAGAAAAACAGGTTAATTTATATAAGACCTGGTGGAACAATAACTAATAATAAGTCTCCGTGTCATGATTTGGGAGATGGTTGGTGGCCCAAATGAAAGCCTGCTACAATTATGTAAATCCAGAAACTGTGGCAATATTTCTTAGGAGATCTTTTTCATTATGTGTTTCTATGGATGGAAATAAAATGTAACAATAAACAAAAGACTGAGAGCAAGCTGAAGATAAGACTGCAATAATACAAGTGTAAATAATAAAAATAATTTAAATCAAAAGCGCAAGAACACGCAGTAACCAGAGAAATCTCTATAAAAGGAATGCAACATTTTTCTGTGTTTTCAGTGAAAAAGCTCCATGCAAAATCAGTGTTAAGTAGCTACTAGTAAGAGTAGAAGACATCTCCCTCATAATCAAGCACCTATAAAACCAGGGACCTGAGTCAACAAACATAACTCAGAAAGCCATTGATTTTTAGTTATCTATATCTGGTTCCAAGAGCTCCAACTGTTGCAACTCTATAGCAGAAGGCTTTACAAACCATTGTTTCTTCCTGAAAGAGTTAATCCAAATGGGCCTGTCAATCTCACCTGGACTGGAAAATACCCATCAATCTGGAACACTGCCTGTTTCAAATGATTTATGAGTAGTATAAGTCCTGCCCAAAATGTAGATGGGTATAAATGGTACCCACGGCCATGGTCTACTCTCTCCCCTCAAAAGCAAACACTGCAATAACTTTATCGGTTTTCTTTTTCTTTTTTCTTTTCTTTTTGAGGCAGAGTTTCTCTGTGTAGCTTTGGAGCCTGTCCTGGAACTTGCTCTGTAGACCAGGCTGGCCTTGAACTCACAGAGAGAGAGGTCTGCCTGCCTTTGCCTCCCAATTGCTTACAGGCATGCACCACTACTATGTGACTTTGTTTCTTAGCCTGAGTCACTGGCTGGTGTGTCAACAGAGACGACCTCACATACTGAAAACGGTGGTTTGCAAGTCACATCTTAAACTACAGAAAGTTTTTCCCTGCAAGTCTTGGGTCTCATTAATCCAAGCATTCACTGTGTCCTCCACAATTCTTTTCTAAGTTCCCGTGATACACATTCCAACAGCACAATTTGTTCCTCTTTTGGGCAGGTGGATACTCTGACGTCAGACAGCTTAAATGGGAGTTAAAGGCAATTGTTGATTAGGACCTGGGATCTAGGGTGAAAAGATGCTAATTTATCCCTACTATGAATAGCGGGGCAAAGGCAAATCCATCTCTTTGGTGTTTCTTTGTCTCTGAACACATGGGAAAGTAAGACTCACCTAGAACTGAGGTAGTATTCCCCCAGCTTGCCCCTAAATTAATTTCTTTGTTACTTACTGTTTTAGCCAAGGAAACCTCAGGCAATTTGCACCAAAAGAACTTCCTAGAACCTATGCCTTACCCACACCCCAGGGCCTCCTAATGCCTAGACCTTACCCACACCCCAAGACCTCCTAATACCTAGGCCTTACCCACACCCCAGGGCCTCCTAATGCCTAGGCCTTACCCACACCCCAGGACCTCCTAATACCTAGGCCTTACCCACACCCCAGGGCCTCCTAATACCTAGGCCTTACCCACACCCCAGGACCCTAATACCTAGGCCTTACCCACACCCCAGGGCCTCCTAATATCTAGGCCTTACCCACACCCCAGGACCTCCCAGCACTTAGGCTTTACCAATATTTCAGAGCCACGAAGTACCCACGCTTTACCTGGTGGTTTCAGCAGAATCCTGGCTCTGAAGAGTTAAAGTCTCTACAGGTTGGAGTGGAAGAACAGGAGCTGTCCTCCAATCCTCTAATCATCAATGTTCTAGAGTCGCCAACACGCACTTAACACAGAATGCTTCCCTGGAATGACGCAATCACCACTCTGAGGACCAGAGCTTTGGACTGAGGACTTGCAGGATATGCTCTAAACAGCACAGATCAGCACCGTGCAGGAAGCGCCCTTAACGCAACCTGACTCGTCCGGTGAAAGGAAAAGTCATAGTGAGGCTTAGATTGCGCTCTGTGTTTCAGAACTATCAAGACCAAAGCCACTGAGAAGGAAATAAAAACAGAATAATCTTCTCAAGTTTACACGATCTTATCTGCATTTTTTAAACACTGAAAACATTTGGGAAGTCAAACGAAGCCGTACGCAAACTGAACACTCAAAAGAGGGAAAAACTGGCATCAAGGAGTTCCCCGCTCGCCAAAATGAAGGAATGTTATTGAAGATTCCTTACATAAATGTTCCCTGGCCTTGGAGTGAACTAACAGGTCTTAAAAGTTGCATTAGCCAAAGCAAATTCCCGTAGCAAATAAAGTTTTTAGATGAATGCATCAGATTTTTCCCTTCTGCGGCCTAAAGAGGAGTTACCAGCAGCTATCTTAACAATCAGCATGTGGAGTGAGTGTCCAGGTCGTTCCATGGGCGTCTAACCATCGGCAAGTGAGACTGTACTGCCCCAGATCTAGGAGGGAGACAGGAGCCAGTAAGCCGTGAAGCCAACGGCGTAAGTGCTCGTTCCAACACTGAAACCGGAAGCAAGCATGGCTCGAAATGCTTTTGGTCCCCACAGCCCTAATTTGGAATATTTCTGATAGAAATAAGATTAGCAGCCTGTCCTCCAGAGCAAGGGCCAGGACCGGGGACAGCTGGGTCTACACAGAGAAACCCTGCCTCAAAAACTCCAAACCGAAACAAACAAAAGAGTAGCAGTCTGAAAGCGTCATCATTGAATGTTCTGGAACTGAGAGAGGTGCTTTGGGAGTTGGTATGGGAACTGGGGTCTTGTTATTGTTTTGAATTTGGGTCGGACGTTTTTGGTATTTCCAGACCATGTGTCAGGCAGCCCAGGTTGACCTTAATTCCCTGGTCCTCTTGCCTTATCTTCTTGAATGCTAAGATTAAAGGCATATTCTAACCTTGTTGTGGGGATGGCCACTTGTTCGTTCCCAGCTGCTCAGCCCCAAAATAATCACACAAAAACTGTATTAATGAAACCACTGCTTGACCAATGACTCTAGCATATTTCTGGTTAACTCATATCCTAAACTAACCCATCTCCATGAATCTGTGGCTTACTGGGTAAAGCTCCATATGGCATCTGTCTCCAGCGGGGCTACATGGCTTCTCTCTGACTCCTCCTTCTTTCTCCCCACATTCAGCTTAGTTTTTCTCACCTACCTCTATTCCCTGCACAGGTCCAACACAGTTTCTTTATTAACCAATGGTATTCACAGCATACAGACGGGAATCCCACAACTGGCTTTTTTTTAAATTTTGAGACAGGGTTTCTCTCTGTAACAGCTCTGGCTGTCCTAAAACTCCCTGTATAGACTAGACTGGCCTTAAACTCAGAGATCTGCCTCCCTCTACTTCCCTGAGTCCTGGGATTGAAAGTGTGTGCCACCACCACCTGACTCTGGCTTTTATTTCTTATTTATTTATGATTTATTTCAGCCTCCTAGGTACAGGGACTGCAGATGGGCACAATCACACCTGGCTGTAAGGACCTGTTATTGCTGCTGTGGCCGTATGTTTAAACACTACGGACACGGCCTAAAAGTCCTCATTGCAGATCAACAGCTTGATCTTGGATTTTCCCAGCAGCCAGAACAGTGATGCAACAAATTATGTCCATTATAGATTACCGACTGGTGGGGGTTCTGTTACAGTCACACAAATAGACTGAGGTGGTCACCATCTCATCTCCAACCGTCTATTCCACATGCACCCTAATTCTTTCCCACTGAATAGCCTCAAAGGTACCATGTGTCTGGAGTTTTATCAAAGACTAAGAACTTTATTTTCACTTACCTAAATTTAAGGATGGTGTTTTCACAATAGCTTACAGTGCCACACAAGAAATTCAAAGTGGACACTTAGAGGAGGCCATTGTTGCCAAAGAGAATGTTCAACCTACAACAGGGGCCCTGTATGTGACAGTTCATAGGCCTTAGGCAGACAAGAGTCTGTGATAAAAATTGTGGAATTCCTAGCTAGCACATCATATTGGAATTGTCACGAGTTTATCAAGTCAAGAGTTCTAGGTAATGTGTTTCTGTGACACCTGAAGATATGAAAACCACGGTGAGGTCCTCCAGCATCTATGAACTACATACTGGGAAATGATACAAAAAATGCTTGGGCTAGAAAAAGCAGTACCCTCAAGTTCACAAAAACATTGCTTCTGTGGAAAACAAAAAGGAAAGATGTCAAATGGTTGATAAGAATCCAGCCCCGGGGCTGGAGAGATGGGCTCAGAGGTTAAGAGCACTGACTTCTCTTCTGGAGGTCCTGAGTTCAATTCCCAGCCACCACATGGTGGCTCACAACCACCTGTAATGAGTTCTGGTGCCCTCTTCTGGCCTGCAGGAATACATGGAGACTGAACACTGTGTACATAATAAATAAATAAATCTTAAAAAAAAAAAATCCAGCCCCTGAAGCTGCCAGGATGAATTCCACTGCACAAGAACACATCTGCCACACGCCTGGGGGGGGACACTGGGGAATCCCATAATGCAGCAGTGGCTGGGGCCTGTGGAACAGGAAGCAAGGTCCTGATGCCACACAGCCAAGATGACAGATGCACACCCACCTCGATGTAAAAGAAAGCATTTTTACTAAAATGTAGTTTAAATGGTTTTTAAAAAGTCAGGCCAACCGTATTTTCGATTGTTAGCTTTGATAAGTCAATGCCATATCATTTAATACAGTAATTAGGCTCTGAAGACAAGGCTTCATCAGGAAGTACGTCACTGAGGGGTGGGGTTTGAGGTTTTATAGCCTGGTCCCACTTCCTGTTCATACTCTGCTGGTAACTACTGGTGCAGTATGATGACCAGCCTCATCTTTCCTCAGCCATGCTTGTCCCATGATGCGCCATGTCTGCAATCAGCCACTCACCGACATCCTCAGCACAAATATCTCTTATTTTATGAATATGCAGAACACCTCTACGAGCCCTCTGTATTTCTCATTTGGCTTTCTCAAGCCACGGAGCACTTGGAGATCAGGGAGAACCCATCTCTCACGCCACCAGGGTACACTGGTGCCTGGCACTTAGATAAAATGTTCATAATCAAGATGAATAGGCAGTCACCTTCCCAGTCCATTCTCACCCCTGCACGCATCTCCTCTCCTCACCTCTTTGTTGCTTTTAACACGTGAGGGACGCTGACGCCCTGACTGCATCCGGCTGCCGCAAGAAGCTCACTGATACAAAGATTCTTCTTTTTACATTTAAATGTTTTGTTGTTCTTAGACAATTCCATGCATACATGCATGCATATACAATGCATTTGATCATTTTCACGCATACCCTATTACCCTCTGCATCGCCCTCCCGCTGAGCCCCTTCTGTTTCCTGAATCCCTTTCCTGTTTTCTTGTGAGTTTTGTTCGAATTTTTGTTTTGTTTATTTGTGTGCTGGGGACACTAACTAGAGTGGTTTCCATGAACACGGGTGGGGTTATTTAGTGGAACATGGGCATGTTATCAGTGGTCACTCTAGGGAGCAAAAATGACCTCCCCTTCCCCCAACAACCTGTAGCAGCCACCTCAGGGAGGGCTGAAGCCTCATGAGCCCCCTTCCTTCCCCCTTAGTGAGGGAATGTTGAAAGCTCCATCCTATGCAGGCCTTTTGCGGTCATCATTGCTTCTGGGAGTTCCTGAGCAGAGTGGTCATGTCTGGTTCAGGAGACAGCATAAACAAGGATTAAAAAAAAAAAAACCTACAGTGTCCCACTGTGTGGCCCTGGCTGGCCTGACAATCTCTCTGTAGAGCAGGCTAGCTGCAAACTCACAGTGATCCTCCTGTCTGCCTCCTGTGCTGGGCTTGAAAGTATGCACCAGCATACCTAGCAGTCATTCTTTTATTTTTATTGTTTTTTTATTGTTTATATTGAGCTATATATTTTTCTCTGCCCCCTTCCCCTTTTACCCTCTCCCATGATCCCCATGATCCAAATTTACTCAGGAGATCTTGTCTTTTTCTACTTCCCATGTAGTTTAGATCCATGTATGTCTCTCTTAGGGTCCTCTTTGTTGTCTAGGTTCTTTGGGATTGTGAATTATAGCCTAATTTTTCTTTGCTTTATATCTAAAAGCCACTTATGAGTGAGTACATATTATGTTTGTCTTTCTGGGTCTGGATTACCTCACTCAATAAGAAGTTTTCTAGATCCATCCATTTGCCTGCAAATTTCAAGATGTCATTATTTTTTTTCTGCTGAGTAGTACTCCATTGTGTAAATGTACCACATTTTCCTTATCCATTCTTTGGCCGAGGGGCATTTAGGTTGTTTCCAGGTTCTGGCTATGACAAACAATGCACATGTCCTTGTGGTATGATTGAGCATCCTTTGGATATATACCCAAAAGTGATATTGCTGGGTCATGAGGAAGGTTGTTTCCTAATTTTCTGAGAAATCGTCATACTAATATCCAAAGTGGCTGTACCAGTTTTCACTCCCACCAACAATGCAGGAGTTTTCCCTTTACCCCACATCCTCTCCAGCATAAGTTGTCATCAGTGTTTTTGATCTTAGCCATTCTTACAGGTGTAGGATGGAACCTCAGAGTTGTTTTGATTTGCATTTCTCTGATGGCTAAGGATGTTAAGCATTTCCTTAAATGTCTTTCAGTCATTTTAGATTCCTCCTAGTAGTAATTCTTAACAAAAGCAGTTTGAGAAGTGATCATCAAATTATCACAAGTCAAACAGAGGAAGTGAGACAAGGAAGGGCAGACAGCAATAAAGGGAGAGTTGTCCCACAGCCGGGTGGAACTGATTCCTAAGAGGAAATAGTCTAAAAAAAAAAGTTTCCTCATTGGAAGTTTTGACATAACCAAGAAAATTCTTTACTAACTCTAGACCCATAGTAGTGACAGTCACTCACAGTGAATGTGGTTCCCTGGTCCTTCTAACTGCAGGATACCCAGGTAGTAGCTACCTGCAGCCTCAGTTTAAAAAAAAGACAGGCAAAGACAAGCAAATCAGTCCTGTCCATGAAAACACAAGATGGACTCTAAACACTAAAGGTGGTTTTAGCAGCCAGCATTTCAGGCACAGACTCGTATGTTATGGTACAGCTCCTGATTTTAACCCAAAGCAGGAGAAAGCAGAATCTGAAAGGCAAAGTGCCTCTCAGAGATGGCACTCTGAGTAAACACTAACAGAGTAAAGGGGCTTTTACAGACAGCTAATGCCTACTGTGGGCCAATCAAACACTTAATTGTGTTATCTGGAAGAGAATGTTGTCACATTCTCAGTGGTCACAAGGGAGAGATAGACTCTTTTAGGGATTTATTTGAGTATTCCAATCCCCTTGTCTTTGAGTAATTCGAAGAGTTTTCGTGTATTAGACATTTGCTCTGCACCAGGGTGCAGAGTCAACACGTTTAATCCTCCCATCTACGTCATGAAGTTATTACTTCTATTATATATTCTTCATTTGGGAAAACTAACAGTCAGATGAGTTAAGGAACTGAGCCAAGGTCGTGTACTTTAGCAAGTATTCGGAACTTAAACTCTTGGGTGTTGAGTATTAATTGCCAATTTTATACAATCTAAAATTACCTAGGAATAAAATTTCACTGAAAGATTACCTAGATTAGCTTGGCCTGTGGCCAAGTGTGTAGGACATTGTCTTGATTAATCAGTGTGGAAAGACCCAGCCACTGTGGGTGGCACTGTTCTCTAGGAAGAGGGTTTTTGTGCAGGAGTGGAGACATGGTGGCACACACCTTTAATTCCAGGAAGGGCTACAGCTGGACAGGGAGAAGAATATAAGACAGAAAGCGACAGGAGCTCACTGCATTCGGCTGAGGATTCGTGGAGACAGGATCTTGCCCACACTGTTCTCAGGATTCAGTAGAAGTAAAAGTTCTCTCTAGTGGTTGATTCCTTTACTTCTCTGACCTTTCAGCATTTACCCCAATATCTGACTCTAGGCTTTTATTATTAAGAACAATTAGAATTCACACAACACTTATTATACCCAATAAGGTCATCATTGTATCCTAAATAGCATGAAGACCTCACTGTCCAGTGTTTTTCATATATTTTCCTTCAAATATCACCGTAAGATAAACTATATCAATTTTTAACCACTTGTATCTTTTTTATTTTCCTCTTTACACACATAAATTTTTCCTTCTAAGCCCTTTTATTTTCTGTATTCCTCAGTAAAGCATGACAAAGTATGATGTGGGCAGATCGTATCTATTTCTGGTAAGTCCATACGCCACAAACCAGTTGCTGAAAACTGGTAAGCGTAAGCTCTTGCTTTTGAATTCTGAATTCAGTTACACAAATCAAACTATAATAAAATTTGTTCCCCATTTTAAAAGCTTACCGCCTATGAGACATTAGGTAACTCTGGAGCAGGGTAAAGTCCTTGAAACCTTCAGAATTACCAAAGAGAACTTGGGCATTGAAAATATTATGATTGTGCTCATAAAATAGCTAGTAAGAAAATTCTTCAATGACCACATCCAAAGAAAATGATGTCTCAAACCTGATTTATGTTTGCAAACTTGTGGTGAGTTCTTTCAACACAGAACATTTCCCCAGACTGCTGAAACTGCCAGTGTCTCTCCCAACTTCACTCTGCATCTGTGCCGTTAAAGCCATGGCATCCTCAATACGGAGGAGCCGATGTGTGCTTATTCTTTTCTCTTGAAGTCAAGCATTGCTGTCGGTCCATGGATCTGAATTCCACCAGTTCCCAAGAATGTAACTATAAACTATTAACATTCATTATTGTTGATGGGCTCTTTTTCCAGCTCTCTGAGTTATAAACAGAATCTAAGAGGTCTGGAAGAAAAGGGAGGAAACATGGGGCCTAACTCATTCTTTTCTGGCCTGAATGAGGAGATGGCTACTCACTTCTCGGTGGCCCAAGGGACTCTCTCTGCACATGTTGACCTTTTGAATGCACCCCTGTAAATGCATACACACACACACACACACACACACACACACACAAGCATCTGCTCTGCAGCCTCAGGGACTGGGTTGTATGAACTCTGTAGGTTGCCCTCTGACATTTAATTAGGTTTGTATCGTGAGGAAAACAATTGTATCTATAATGAAAACATCTACCAAAACAAACAAGGAGCCTGGCGGTGGTGGCGCACGCCTTTAATCCCAGCACTCGGGAGGCAGAGGCAGGCGGATCTCTGTGAGTTCGAGGCCAGCCTGGTCTACAAGAGCTAGTTCCAGGACAGGAACCAAAAAGCTACGGAGAAACCCTGTCTTGAAAATCCAAAAAAGAAAAAAAAATGAGAAGGGGTAAGAAAAGAGGAGAAATGAGGAGGAGGAAGACTGAAGAAGGAGAAGGAAGAAAAGGAGGAGGAGGAAGATGTGGAGAAGAAGCAGAAGGGGTGTAGCCAAGATGACTGGAGAAAGGGGCCCTGAAAGTGGCAATCAATGGGTTAACACAGTGATGACTATTGAACCATCTTTCCCTTACTGGGTAGAATACAGTCGTGTCCCCCCCCCCCCCCCCCCCCCCCCCCCCCCCCCCCCCCCCGCTTCCCCAGCATCCTGCATTTTCAGAATCAATGGCTATCATAGCCACAGGCAGAAGATCCACCCACACTACCGCACACCTAGGAACGAACGAGGACCTCCTCCCAAGGCTATAGTCTTGGAAATGTACCCACTCACTGTTACCATGTCTCGGCTTCACTTGTGCCTGTCTATTGGGAGCTAGGAAAGGTTCCTACCAAGTTCTACAGCTCTACAGGACTACCAGTGGCACCAGAGGGCACAACCACACCAAACCAGCAAGAATTAAGAAAGTGTTCCCCACCACCCACCCTGGCTCTCAACCTTGAGAGTGTAGCTGCAGGTCTAAAAAGCCCAGACATCACCCTAGTTTTTCTCTAGGGACCAAAAAAATGCAATGTTCCTGTTTGTAACTCCAGAACCGCAGCTTGTGATGGCACAAGTCTTTAATCCTGTACAGCTGTGCCGTGTTCTCACAAATACATTCGTATTAAATACCTTCCCCTCCGAACAACAGCTACCAAAGGCAGGGGTACCAGCACCACTAGTCTTTCCTGAGACTTGCTGAAGGACAACTCTGTATGCTGCACCAGAAAGACAACACTAACTAACATGCTCACATGAAAAGGGGAAAGCCCATGACGCCTCAGTCCTACAAGAACAAGGCAGGAACATAAGGAATGCTGACAGCGAGGGAAGGGTATCCCTCAGGGAAGAGCACACCAGCACAACTAGTTATCCAACACCAAACAGTCAACCCTGAAAACATGTGCATTCAAGCAACATTATACAGACTGAGTAGATTTTATATTTTATATTTGGGTGACATAGACACACACGAGACAACAGAAATCACTATCTAAAGGATATGGAGGGCACCCTTTCCAGATATTAATTCAATAAAAGACCTATTATCTAGAATATATTAATAAATTCCAAAACTTGAACACCAAACACAGTCAACTTGTAAATTATGGTACTGACTAGAGAAATGGCTCCCTGGTTAAGAACACTTGCTGCTCTTGCAGAGAATCTGAATTCAGTTCCCTGCACGCATATCTGGCAGCTCACAGCTGTGTAACTTCAGCACCAGGGGATTGGATAACCTTTTCTGGCCTCCACAGGCGCATGCACTCATGTACACACACACACACACACACACACTGCACATAAATAAAAATAAAAAGCTAAAGAACTAAATAGCCATTTCTGAAAATAATACATACAAATAGCCAGTGGGAATCTGAACAATGCTTCATCTTAATAAATATTAGACAGTTACAAATAAAACCACAATAATACATTTCATCCCAGTTAAAATGGTTACCATCCAACCCGCACACGTATGCACGCACATACACACACACACACACACACACACACACACACACACACCCTGCTGGTGAAAATTCAAAGAAAGGGTGAAATTGTACACAGTGTTGATGGGTATGTAAGTTATTACAACATTTATGGAAATTCCTCTAAAGATTAAAAAGAGAGCTACCCCATGGCCCAGCAATTCTAACTCTGGAACTCACAGAAGATATGAAATTAGTATGTCAAAATACTTGCAGTCCTGTGTTTATTGCTATTCACAATATCCAAACTTTGTGGTCAACTAGATATCCAACAACAGGCAAGTGGGAAGAAATGAAGTTTATGAACACACTGGAATATTGTTCATCCATGAAAGGGAGTAAACTCCAGCACCTGCAGCAACATGGACTTTGAGTTCCTTGTGTCAAGTGAAGAAATTCAGCACAGAAAGACAAATATCCCCGTGTTCTCACTCATTTATGGAAAATAATGGGTCAGCTTCATATGAGAGTGCAGTGGAATTGTGGCCACAAGAGACTGGGAAGGACAGAGGAGAGGAAGGATGGGAAGAAGCTGTATAAAGGGCACAAAACAGACTGGAGGAACCGGTGTGCTCTTTATACGATAGTACAGGACCTATTAGTTAAAACAATCTGCTGCATTTCAAAGTGTCTAGAAGAATGTGGATCCCTAACACATGAAAGTTGCTAGTGTTTGAAGATATGAAAATGCCTAATGCTCTAATTTGATAATTATTCATAATGTAAATCATTAAATCTCCATAAAAGACCTGATGATGATGTGGAAATATTATGTCTCAGCTTTAAAGATTAATTAAACAAATAAACTAAACACTATTGGGGGGCTTAATAAGCATTCTGAGCTATGTTCCATTCCAAACTGATATGTCAGCTTTTATGTTTATATAATAAAAATGTCAATGACATAAAGAAGAACCATAACCTCACCTAGTAACAGCCATCATAACAGCCCACATTTATTGAGTCATTAGTATTGCCTGGTACTGGGTCAAGGGCTTGACTAGCATCATTTCATCCAGGCTGCACATTAACCTAACCTATGCGCATCCGTGGGTGCACACACGTGCGCACGCACATGCACACACACACACACACAGCATATATCACACTGAGACTGCCACAGGTCAGATAATTTTACTAAGGTAAAAATCCAGTAAAATGCAAAGCCAGGGTCTCATCAAGCTGACTATGCCTAGGGGTGTGTGACTGATGCCCAACTACTGAATATAAAGCTTTACCCAGGGGCCAAAGCTTAACCCTCCAGCTGTCAGAAGACACAAGCACCAAGAAAGTGAACTGCTAACCCAAAAACCAAGGACGTGGGTCTATTCTGGTTTAAAGTAGCCAAGAATGTGAAAGGTGAGAAAAAAGAAGTAAGATGTCTGTAAACTATACTGCTACTCTTATTTGGATAGTTATACTGGACTGCCTTCTTGTTCTTCATAAAACACTCAGTATTTAACTGCCCAGTTCCAGCCAATGGAATTCAGAAAGGGGAAAGAGAACTGCTGTTCTATCCATGCCTATAGGAACCCAGAAAAATCAGACAGAAATCAAAACGTAACTGGAAAGCCTGACATCTTACGGAATGTCCCTCTGACTTTTTGAGGTTCACCTTTGGCTTTATGTAAGGCTCCCCTGTTTACCTGGATGATAATTAAATCTGGCCTATGCATTTAGAATAGGCTCCTTTTGCCCAGGGCCTTCACTGCAAATGAGTTCTATTACTTTAAGAGCTACTTATTAGGTAATTACCAATTTATGCACTAAAATCATTCTATAACTTAACAGTTGTTATTTGAGGTAACAAACAGCAGTAAAAGAAACGTGCAAACTATTTCCATGGAAGGTTCGAAGTTTTCGTCTTCTCTGTGTTAAAAGACAGCGGCTTGCTTCTTTCTGTTTTGCCTGAACTGTTGTTGCCAGCAAAAGCAATTGTTCGCACTGGCAGAAGCCGGACGTTTGCCGGCCTGAGAAAGGGCTGCCTAGAACAGCGTTTAGCACGCCACAACACCTATCTTCTTACTCTCACAGATTTGACTTCAAACCTTGACTTTTTTTTAAGCTGTGTCCTCAATACTTCACACCATTGGCTTTTTTCATAGCATATAAAAATACATATATGAGCTTACAGTGCCAAGCAGGGTCTTCCTACAGCCACTGCACACTCACTGGCACAGAACATGGCCATTGCACCTTATGCTGCAGAAACACAGTCTCCTCAGCAAAGCCTACAGTTTCTCCTTGATTCTTCATACCCACACCCTCCACTCCTTAGTTTTGTGTTCCTATTGTTTTATTTAGTTTTATTTTATGTTCACTCATGTTGTGTCTGTGTGTATGTCTGTGTGAAGGTGTTGGATCCCCTGAAACTGGAGTCACAGGTGGCTATGAGCTGCCATGTGGGTGCTGGGAATTGAACCCAGGTCCTCTGGAAGAGCGGCTAGTGCTTTTAATCACTGAGCCATCTCTTTAGCCTCTTGCTGTCCTATATTTTGAGAAATATATTTTTGGTTATCAATGTTGTACCTCCCCCTCCTCCTTCTCCTTCTTCCCCTCCACCCCTATATGGTATTGTTATTTAGTTCAGGCTTGCTGGAACTCACTATGTAGCACAGGTTAACCTTCAATTAGTAGCAACCATCTCACCTTTTCTTTTTCCTGATGACTGGATTACAGACATACACCTTTTTATCTTCTCTCTCTCTCTCTCTCTCTCTCTCTCTCTCTCTCTCTCTCTCTCTCTTCCTTTCTGCTTGTCAATTGTTTTTGTTTTTGTTTCTTGATATAGGGTCTTACTGTGTTCCCTAGTTTAGCCTGGAACTCTGTATGAGTCCCATTCTAGCCTAAACCTGGAGATCCTCCCACCTCATTTAGCACTGGTAATCCCATATAACTGGCCATTGGACTGCATAACTCACTTTTATCAGATCCTCATGTCTACAGAGCTCATGAGGATTGCTTCTAGAAACCATATCCCCGCCTAAGACAATGTTATTAGGAATTATTCGTGAAGAATAGTTCAAGGTACCATCAATAAAAAAATTCAATTCACATTACCTATAAAAGTGCTTGCCTAATGAACCGCCTTGTAAAGATTTTGTCGACACTCATAAATAAGCGCTTCTGTCAGTTTCGGACAGAGGGGATTTCACAATGGGTGCCAGTTGCTACAAAGACTTACAAGGGATCAAGAAAAGAATAAATGTTCATCCCCAAGTGGGATATTTATATCACTTCCCAAATGCTCAGGAAACATCCTGGAAGAGAGAAGTCAGAAAGACTGTAGGCCAGAGGAAGGGCTGGAATGTGGAAGGACACTCTTCTAGACACGACAAGGTTGTTGCACTCTTGAATTTTTAACAGTTGGGATTACCAGCACAAGACTGGCACAAGATTGGGCCTGTCAACAAAAGGGGAGGGCCCTGTCCCTCCCTGAAAACAGAAATGCAGGCCATGAGTGTGGGAAAGAGCGAGACGTTCTCTCCAGTACTGTAGCCAGTGGCCAAGTGTCAACATTTTTAGAGATAACACTTTGCCCATGTTTCTGTAAACGATCCTAATTAGATTCAGTGGGTCACTAAAAAGGAGGGGGTGGAGAGGAAGACAGAGTAGGCAGACAGGACAGGGGAGGAAAGCAGAGGGAAGGGAAAGGAGGAAGAAAAAAACAGAACAACAGAAGAGGTTGTAACTGGGAAGAGGAAATGCATCAGCAGAAATGAGGAAGACCAGAAAGCTTTGGGGGAGTCAACATGAGCAAAACACATTATACATGAGGATATAATATCATAACAGCCCCTTAGCACCTGTAATCAACATATGTGAACAAGGACTAAAAACAAAAGGTGTGTTCCCCTCAATATCCAACCACAGAGAAATGACTTATTGTACAAAATATGCCATGTAAAACAATATTAAGAATACTTTAACAAAATGGGGACATATTTATAATTTATTAAGAAGGTGCTTCTGACTCTTTTGCCTGCACATGGGGCTTTATCCTCCTACTGGGTTACCTCATCCAACCTTGAGATGAGGATTTACACCTAGTCTCATTGCATCTTGTGATACCATGTTCGGTCTATAACCTTGGAATGCCTGTTCTTTTCTAAGGGGAAACAGAGGAGGAGTGGATCTGAGGAAGAGGGAAGGAAGTGAGGGGGGGAGCTGGGAGGAAGAGATGGAGGGGAGGTTGTGGTTGGGATGTATTATATGATAAAAGAATAAATTTAAAAAAAAGATGACAACTTGGAAAATATGAGATCACTAACAGACAAAACTGGTGGGTAGTGATTTATAAAAAAATAACCGTGGAAGGTCTGTGTTTTTTAGTTCATTTGTTTGTTTGCTTGTATGACAGAGTCTCACTATGTAGCCCCTGGCTTGAAATCCACTGTAGAGCAGGCTGGCCTGGATCTCAGAGGAACTGCCTCTGCCTCCCAAGTAGGATTAAAGCTATATGCCACCATTGTTTTAATTCTTTAAATATTCTGTATTGTCTGACTATTCTTTAATATAATCATACTATTTGGGCAATTAAAACAGAACAGCAAATACCATTTTTAACAGGGAAAGTCTTGCTTTTAGCATCTCCCCTGTCTGTACTTTCCATTTGCTTTTGTTCTCTTTGCAAACCAGGAACCTCCTTGTATCCCAACTAGACAAAAATGGCAGATCAGAAGCAGGAGTGCCCCCCAGATCTGAGTGTGGCACACTGCACAGCTCAAGAGTTCAACTGTGCCTGGGTTCTGTGCACACAACTGTCTGCTCAGAAGACAGACTTTCTTTCTTCTTCCCCATGGCTACCTATGCCCTTCCAGCGACCTCACACACTTACACTTTGCCACCCATAACTCAAGAAAAGTTTCTTTTTACCATTGGTTCTTGGCACATGTTAATTGATAATCATTTCCAAAACTGTGAGGTGGAACCTTAAGTTCCCATGAGTCTCTTATGACTGAAAGGGGCATCTGTCTGATGAACTGTATCCCAGTTTCCCTCTGTGAACGGTGCCAACCACTTCTCTCTTTGTTCTCCTAGTTACCTTTGTCTAAATTAAAATAACAGTGAGAGTTTTTTCCAACCTTTTGTAGCAAGGCTGAAAGGGGCAGAGGTGGGTTTTATTGGACATTGAGAGGAAGGTTCCTGTCACACCCACTCAAAGAGGTAATGTGCGGAAGCCAAAGCAAGCAGCAGCAGGGCTTTAACATCACCTGGAATCCAGCCAGGAAAGAAGCTGACACCCAGGCTTTCCATGAACCTCCCGACCAGGAGCCTTCAGCTGGGGCAACCTTCATGATCAGAAAATATTGCACCCTGGTCTCAAGCTCACTGAAAAGACGAGGCAAAAATTGCCTACCAGGGAAGGCTTAACTGAGATTAATCAATTAATGACCACATTTCAACAGTTCAAGCTTATTTTGTGGGTGAAAATATATGAGTAATACCCAAAACCACAAACCTTACAGCAATTTAAAAAAAAAAATCTGGATTGAAAGTTTTACTTTCAGAATTATCCTCATTTTCCTCTAAGCAGCTGGGAAGATAAAAATAAAGACCCAACAGGAAAACTCATAAATCTGAGACTCTGGAAGGACAGGGTCACATTCTAGTGGGAAAGAAGGCATTTTCCCAGGTCTAGCAAAAAATTGCTTTCTGTGATGTTCTGGAAAGTAAATTCAGGGAGAAAGGTCCTTTTTGACTTGCATCTGGACTCACCCACCTCAGCTTCAGAGTTACCAAAATTACCATGGCCACACCATCTCTGCAGAGAACCATGGGCCTGATAGACCTACTACACACCTCTGCACAGAACCACAGGTCTTACAGACCTCCTCCACACCACCTTTGCACAGAACCATGCACCTGATAGACCTCCTCCAAACAGCTGGCTGGCCAGGATCCCCAGTGTACATGACTCAGAGCCTTAAAGTAAGCAGACAAACATGGAAAGTTCAAGGTTCCTAGTCAACTCTCTGGCCATGAGTTATCAATTTCTCTCCTCAAGAACTTTGACTTTTCCCTTGTTGATTACATATCTCCCTCTCAAATCTGTAGGTTGGTATTCTAAACACTAACACTTTGCTTAAATACAGGGTTGTTACAGGTATAGCTCGTAAAGATGAAGTCATACTAGAAGTATACAATAATATAAAGATGATGTCTATTATAGTACTTTGGGCTTTTATAAAAATGACAATTTTGGACATGGTGAGAACAGAGGCTTCTGATAACCAAAACAGAGACTGGGGTGAAAGCGTCCTCCATAGCAAGAGTTGGGAGAAAATAGCAGAAGCCAGAAGAGATTCCCTCCTACAAGGGAAAGCATGACCTGCTGGCATCCTGATCTCAAATTCTTAGTCTTGTTGCGAATGTGCCAGGCTTAAAACACATCTGTGTCTTTACAAACTATCAGAGTTAAATAAGTAAGATATATGAGGGGTATTTTGGGCAGCAATTGGTCACATAGTTCTGGTTTCCTTGAAAGCTGAGAAAGAGAAATATACATTATCTGATTCCAATTTCTAAATCATTACTTATTTATTATTTGTGAGTATGTGTTGAACACGTGTGTCACAGAGCACATGGAGAGGTCAGGGAACAGCTTGTGGGAGTTGGCTCCCTCCTTCTGCCATGTGTCGTCAGGATTGGCAGCAAGCTCTTTTACTTGCTGAGCCATCTCTCCAGCCCTCCAAATACTACCTATTAATATCATTTCTCAGACTGCACACACAATTCTCAGATTCCCCATCACAGATGAGATCTACTTATCTACTATCTATATACATGCAAGTATGCATGTATATATACATGTGTATAAGGATCAGAGAGACTACAAATGGTTAAAGATGCTAAACCAGAGTTCAAAAGGGTTTCTAAAAGGTACTGAGCAGCTGATAGAGATTGAAACTAAGTCTCTGTGGGAATAAGATAGCAAGGTCTGCTACAAACCTGCTGTAAAGTCAAGACACAGGTCAGTGCTGAGCTGAACCTGGCGGTCAAGTTGAGATGCAGACAAATTACACAAGACCGCAGAGGCAGAGGACATGATTGGATCCAGAAGGAAACCTGAGCAGACTAAGGGATGACAGGTCCGGAGGGAAAAGGAGGGAGAAATGAGCAAGTGGACGGGTGACGTTTAAATAGGCTGCACCCACAATGGGGCCAGAACTGAATGGAACCCCTGGAACAAGCAGGGCGTTCTCTGCTCACCAGTGCCTGACACACACTACAATGCTGGATCAGAGGAGACGTCAGCTTGACATGGCAGTGTTAAGTGCCCTCCTCATTAAGGGGTCCAGGTGAGAGAGCTGCCCCACTTCCCTTGGTAGGGTATGAGTCATGAGTTCTCAGGCCTACTCCTCCTGGTATGACTTTAAAACACCTGCATGCTCGTATGAT
Organism: Alexandromys fortis; assembly: GCF_014885135.2. Classification (NCBI taxonomy): domain Eukaryota; kingdom Metazoa; phylum Chordata; class Mammalia; order Rodentia; family Cricetidae; genus Alexandromys; species Alexandromys fortis. Next base: position 42,016,588 of record NW_026067949.1, read on the forward strand.
TCCAGTGTTCTTCAATAAATGTATAGGTTACCATTGTCCCTTGAGGAGTGAGTTGGCTTTCCGTCTGAATGTAAATGAGTGCAGCCAGACAGATGGTGCTGTTTATGTGCCTACGAAGAAACAGAGTCATGAAAATAGACTCAAAAGTTCCTTGTAAAATGGAACCTTGTAAAATGGCACAGCCAAAACAAAACAAAAAATAAATTTAAGAAAAATAATAAATAAATAATCTTTACAATGTAGTGACTTAGAGCAGAATACAGCCTGATTTTACATTTCTACAACTGTAATATAATAAATTTCTGTTAGGTTTTTGTCATTTCATTTGTGGTACTTTTTTTTGCAGCAGTCCAACTGTAGATTTGACCAACTGTCAACCACATGGAAGAGCTATCACTTTGGCCCTATAATCATAGCAATAAAAATAAGTATACACCGTGATAGCTAGGTCTAAGGAGATGTTAATGAGGCTGGGAACATTCCCCTGCACTCATCTTGTTTCCCAATTATACTTGATCTTAGATAAAAGACTGCCTGAAGGCAGGATTCCATGACGCAGCATCTATGAAATAATCATCTACCATGCAGATGCTTCATGACACCAACACTCTTCTGAGAATTCCTCACCTGGGATTCTGTAAATAAACCCAATAAACCCATTTGTCCATCAAGCTAGGCTTTGATGAAATCACTATTTTAGTGTGCCATTGGTGCCCTATGTGAGGTCATTAGTCGTCTTCCCCAGGAAAAGTAACTAAAAACAGCCCTAGGAATCTGACCTGGTGACTTATTGCTAAAATTAGTTTAATGATCTGTGAGTAGACATACTTGTTGAAACAAATGGAAGTAGATGGCAGATTGGTAATTACTTCATTTGAAAATGAACTTGCTACCTTTAATAGTTTAGATAAATTTCAACAAATAATTCAATAAGGTTTTCCAAATAACTGCTTAATGAGGAAGCAGTATTATATAAAAATAAGTATATCAAAAGAGAGTTCAAATACAAATTCAAGGCAATTTATAAATACCAAATGAAGCTTCTATGAGAATATCTCAGAAGGAATCATGGCTTTTGTTTCTGGGCAGCTAGGAACGAACAAGCAGCCTCCCACAACAGATTGGTGCACCAACACGTGCCAACTAAATCCACATAAAACCTGAGAGAGCTTGAAAAGGAATTCTAGACACACACAAAAACAAAGTTTAGCCACATTTTTTTTTTTCAGATGGGCTGTTTGCTGGCTGCAGCTCCTTTAAGTGTGGTTTTGAAAATGGTAGCTTCCTGGTTCACGCTGCCAGCATGAACTCTTTCAGGAGGCCAACACTTAAATGGGGTTTGTGAGCAGAGTGCTACAACTTGCTTAATGGCAACACAGACCCGCTGCAACCCTGGATCTGGGGCAGAGCGAATAACTCTCAGAGGCAAGTGAACATGCCTCTGCCATGTTGGACTGGGAAGAGCCAAAGGCAGTGCCATGGAGTTGGCCCTAGCCATGCCTGTTTAGCTTTTTTTTTTTTTTTTTAAAAAAAAAGAGGCACTTCTGGTCAAAAAATAATTACAGATACACAAAAAAGACAGATTCAGATAAAAAAGGACCTCTAAATGGGTCACAGTGTTAGATAAATTTACATAGACTTGGGAGAGAGAAGAAAAGGAATACAGAGAGTTAGAAAAAGAAATAAATGGTTTTTTAAAAAAATAAAACAAAGTTTTTAAAGAGACAGAACAAAGTTCTAGACAAAGTAATACAGTAAGAAAAATAAGGGGCTGGAGAGATAGATGGCTCAGAGGTTAAAAGCACTGACTGCTCTTCCAGAGGTCATGAGTTCAACTCCCAGAAAACACATGGTGGCTCACAACCATCTGTAATGAGATCTGGCACCCTCTTCTGACATTCAGGCAAACATGTAGACAGAACACTATATATAATAAATAAAATAAATTTTTAAAAAAGAAAAATAAGGCACGTAAAGGTAGAATATATAAACAGAGTCTGGATTATATAAATTATTATGTTTTCTTTGAATGTTTTGACTGTGAAAGGGCTAAGTACAGAGAGACATTTCATCATATGGGCTGCTAAACTAAACCAACATATATATTTTAAAGGTATCATGACTTCAGAAATTGCGTCTAAGGATTTATTTCTTCAGAAAAGAGGTTCTTTTATTTCCACAGAAAACGAGAACCTGTGGGTTCCTTCCAAACTAATGTAGTTCGATGGACCAAGACCCCCAAAAATATTGCCATAAATGCCCCTAAAAATTACATCTCCCAGCCTTGCAGTGGTGGCTCACACCTTTAATCTCAGCACTTAAGAGGCAGAGGCAGGTGAATCTCTAAAATTCAAGACCAGCCTGGTCTACAAGAGCTAGTTCCAGGACAGGCTCCTAAGCTAGAGAGAAACCCTGTATCAAAACAACAACAACAAAAAATTACATCACCCAACAAAAAGCAGGAAGAAGTTTGGCAAGAACTATGCCCAAATTCCCTAAATGATTGTTTATAAATGCTTGTTTACAGTTAAAAGGGGGATATGCTATAGAGATTTGCATTGGTATAGATCTTGGTTTGCTGATACAAATTTGGGATCAATTTTATTATATGAATGATGGGGGAGAGTCTTCTGTTTTGTGTTAATTTCATTGGTTAAATAAAGAAACTGCTTGACCTCTGATAGGTCAGAAAATTAGGTAGGCGGAGTAGACAGAACAGAATGCTGGGAGAAAGAAGCTGAGTCAGGCAGTCACCATGATTCTCCCACTCCAGACAGACGCAAGTTAAGATCTTTCCTGGTAAGCCAGCTCGTGGTGCTACACAAAATATTAGAAATGGGTTAGATCAATATGTAAGAGCTAGCCAATAAGAGGCTGGAACTAATGGGCCAGGCAGTGTTTAAAAGAATACAGTTTCCATGTAATTATTTCGGGTAAAGCTAGCCGTGCAGGCGGCCAGGTGCCAGGAACGTAGCCCACCGCTCTTATTACAACATATGAATATTTCTGCTCTTGGTTAAGGTATTATGTTTGTGTAGATCATTTAAAAATGTAATATATAACTAAGAAATATAGATTAATATAATTATCTATAATAGTCAAACTTGTAGTCATGTTAGTTAGGTTTTCTAGATATATAGAGATTTATTTCAGTTAGATAGATATTCTTCAAATCTTTCAGAGACCTTCAGAATATGGCATTTAAGATGTTTTAAGAACTTAAGACTTTTCATGACATGAGACACATCTGCTCCTGGCAGCACCAATTACTTCAAGAGGAAGATGGGAATCAAGGAGGCTCCTTATGGAGTTTGTTAGCCATTTGGGCAAGATGCTGCTCTTGCCTGGACTGCTTGATATTATGATAAATGAACTGAACATGTAGGACCCACAGAAAAATAACTATTGAATTTGCCTGAAGGTGAGATGGTCCTTTGGGGTTCCTATTCCATGAAGGAGTCTGCCAGATGTTCTGCAGGACACAGAATAAGGTGACTGACAAACTACCAATACAGGCGGAACTGTCATTGAGATTTCCTGCTTTGTGGGAAAATCTTTGGATACTTTGGGCCTGTGTGCTAAAGATGGATGCTCCAACAATACAGAAGAATTTTGAATGACTGTCCAGACAGCGAGATGTCTCTGTCAATTCGAGAGTTTCGGAAGTTGCTTACAATGCACTTCCTGTTAACTTAAGTAATATAATATTCTTCTGGAGTCTTTGATGGAGTTGAAGAATAGATAGTTATGGTTTTCCTTATTTATGATAAAAGATAAAGTAGATATATGTAGTAATAGGAGTGGCGGGGCTGCGTCCCCGGCACCCCGGCCGCCTGGCTAGCTTATGCCCCGAAATAACAACACACAAGCTATATTCTTTTAAATACTGCCTGGCCCATTAGTTTCAGCCTCTTAACCCATTTCTAATAATCTATGTAGCACCACGAGGTGCACTCACCAGGAAAGATTCAGCATGTCTGACCTGGTGGCTGGCTGCATCGCCGTCTGCCTCAGAGAGCAGAGCTATCGCGTCTGCCCGGGAGAGGGGAGCATGGCATCTCTGAACTCACTTCCTCTTCCTCCCAGCATTCTGTTCTGTTTACTCCACCCACCTATGTTCTAACCAATAAAATGGGCCAAGATAGTTTCTTTATTTTTTAACCAATGACCTTCCTCCATCAGATATAAATATTGTTACTATAATTCTTGCTTGATACCTGTTTTGTTATATGTAATTTTACTATGTAAAGTTAAAATCTTCTTTTTATTTATACAGAAAAAGGGGAGATGATATGGCAAGTCCTTCTGTATATGTGTTGCTTTTATTGGTTAATGAATAAAGAGGCTGCTTTGGCCTGTGATGGGGCAGAATAGAGATAGGTGGGGAAAACTAAACTGAATGCTGGGAAGAAAAAGGTGAAGTCAGGGAGAAGCCATGTAGCTGCCAGAGGGGAAAGACGCAAGCTGCTAGCTGTAACTTTGCTGGTAGGCCACGAGCCTCATGGTAAAATATAAAATAAAGGAAATGGGTTAATTCTAGATGTAAGAGCTAGCTAGCAATATGCTTAAGATATTGGCCAAACAGTATTGCAAATAATATAGTTTCTGTGCAATTATTTCATGTCTGGGCAGCCAGGAACAAACAAGCAGCCTCCCACAACACACATGGGAACATGCACACACAGGAACACATACACACACAGAGAAACATACACCACATTATTCTTTTAGGAGTCACAGAAACTGCTTCTGCCCCTCAAGGGCCCACATTGAATGGGTTGATGCATGAGCCCATTGCATGGGATTCTTGATTCTGGCTTCCTGGTGATCATGGGTTTCCTGCTCTGAGTCAGGTTTAATTTGGCTCCATGTGACTTCCACCTGCTTAGATCAAGAGTGACGAAGATCATATCTTTAATAGGATGTAAAGAAAATGCCTACAGTAATAGAAGATCATGCCCTAAACTTCACACTCAGATCTAGAGGGGAAGATGCTGCTTCTAATTTAACATTGATCTAATCTCTTGTGCCAAGGACGGATAGCTCCACCTCTTCCTACTTAAAATCCTGTTCTGTCCTTTTAGACTACAGGCCCTGCCAGTCTCCTCTGCAATCTATTGTCTAGCTGAATGAAGGAAAATATGATTTCATCCGAGAGGAGAGTACGTCAGTGCCTCGCATGTAGACCTTGATGTTTTCCCTTGATACTTTGGGAGCAGTTAGATCAGTTTGTCCCTTGGTCATTTTCCAGCAATGTCTATTGGAAAGGGACTGATCATACCGAGCCTTGTGGGAGGGAGCATCATATAGAAAACAGCTGTGAAGTCAGCGAACCTAACCATTGATTGTCTCTAGGACGCTGCATGTTGCTCCCTCTTTGCTCAGAGTCCTAAGCCCATGCCGGCTTTTTTCCCTTGGTTTTTCAAGACAGGGTTTCTCTGTGCAGCCCTGGTTGTCCTGGAACTCACTCTGTAGGTCAGGCTAGCCTTGAACTCACAGAGAACTAATGGTGTGCACTGACACCACCCAGCTTCTCCAGACTTCTTATGACCCTCTGTAGCAAGTACAGCAACCCACACCAACTTGTAGAAAGAAAAGAGTTTATTTGCCTTGTAGATTACAGGGAATTCAGGGCGGGAACTAGAGCAGAAACGGTAGAGAAACACTGCTTGCTGGCTTGCACCTCCTTCCTTGTTTGGCCATTATGAATGAATGACTGAAAATGACCCCCAAAGGCTCATGGGGAGTGGGACTATTAGGAGGCATGGCCTTGTTGGACTAGGTATGGTCTTGTTAGAGGAAGTGTGTCACTGTCGAGGTGGACTTTGAGGTCTCCTACATGCTCAAGCCACGCCTAGTGAGACAGTTCACTTCCTGTTGCCTTTGGATCAAGATGTAAAGTTCTCCAGCATGCAGGCATACTCCCAGCCCCCATATTCCCCACCATGATGATAATGGACTGAATATCTGAACTATAAGCCGCCATGTCAATTAAAAGTTTTCCTTTCTAAGAGTTGCCATGGTCATGACATCTCTTTACAGCAATAGAACACCTAGATAGCCATCTTTTTGTACCATCCAAGCACACCTGCCCAGTCATGATGCCATGCACAGTGGGCTGGGTCCTCCCTCATCAGTTAGCAAACAAGACAATGCCCCACACATGTCCACAAGCCCTTCTGATGGAAGAAATTCCTCACCTGCCTTCCCAGGTGTATATCGGTTTGTGTCAAGTTGATGAAAACTAACTCGGCTACCCTCTCATCTCCTGAAAACCACCACAGGTTCTCTTCTCCAGAAACCACCCTTCACCTGTGTTTCTTTTTCTCCCTCACATGTCAGATGTGGCCCAAGCCCAAAGCGGTGTGTTTAAGAAAGACCTGAATACAGGCCCAGATCTATGTAGATTGCTTTAAGGGCTCCGTCACGACTGAGTAGAGTAACAGCAACGCTAACAGTCGTGTCCCCTGTCTCTCCAAAGCTCGCTCTCATCAGTTCTATAGCACATCATGGGAGGCTTTCACCGTACTCAATAGAATCCTTCACAGACATCTGTAAAATTTCCTCTTGTGTCGGGCGGAGAGGTACATGCCTTTAATCCCAGCACTCACAGAGGCAGGCGGATCTCTGTGAGTTCGAGGCCAGCCTGGTGTACAGCCTGAGTACCAGGACAGCCAGAGCCGTTACACAGAGAAACCCCGTCTCAAAAAACAAACTAGCAAAAAGATTTTCTGTTGTATCCTAGCTAGTTAGGCACAGCATTCACGAGACACCACTTCTCATAGCCACAGCTATGACACAGCATCTACCTCCCTGGATCTTCCCACGCGTGTTTGTAAAGTTTGCTGATAGCTGTAGCACCCACACTGTCTTTAATGTTTCTAGTACAGAATGCCCACCTCTTTTTACAAATGTAGCCATTCAGACTGCCTTCTTTACGTTGCTTCTTCAGATCATGAACCCATTGTTTTCATTCACTGTCTTACTTTCTAGACTTGGTGTTCATACCTTTCTTTTATTAGCCCAGTGTGAGTCTTGGTTATCTTCTGTGCTGGCTAATTTTATGTCGCCTTGACTTAAGCTACTGTTACCTGAAGGGAAGGAACCTCAAGAAAAGGCCTCCATAGGATCTGACTGTAGGTCATTTTCTTAATTAGTGACTGAAGGGGAGGGCCCATTGTGGGTGGCGCCATCCCTGAGCTGGTGTTCCTGGGTTCTATAAGAAATCCAATAAACAGCATTTCTCCATGGCCTCTGCATCAGCTACTGCCCCCAGGTTCCTGCCCTGACTTCCTTTGAGGATGAACTGTGATGTGGAAGTATAAACCAAATAAACCCTGTTTTCTCCAAGCGGCTTTCAGTAATGGTGTTTCATCACAACAATAGTAACCATAACGAAGACACCTTCCTTCAGTCCCGTTTGTCTCTTAACCTTGTCTGTGAGGTCCTTCACTGAGCAGAAATTTTTGGTTTTAATATAGTTAAACTCAATAACGTCTCTCCTGATGACTTTTTATTTATTCTTTTGTGAAGAGTCTTGTGCTATCCCTTGGTCACAGAAATATTTCCTTCTATTAGCTTCATGGTTGTTGACATTCAGTGATGACCTAATACACCGGGGTTGTAGGAATCCAAATTTATTTGGCTTCATTGGGCAACAATTTCTCCAGTGTCGCCGAAATAAGCAGTCTGCCATCTTCTGTAAGATGTAGCTTTATCTTCTGGGTATCTACTAAGTACCAGCCATACACAGGGGCATTCTGAGCCCTTTTCATCTCCACTGATATATTTGCTCTTCAAATTATCCCTTTTAATTATGGCACTGCCGAGTACATTAAGACATGTCCTGATAAGTTCTCTTTCTTTGTTCTTCAAATATGAATTAGTAATCGATAGATTTCTACCTTTTCGAGAAAAATTGTAGAGGTTTGTTTTTGTTTTGCTTTGTTTTTTGATCTTCAGAAAAGCTTTTGGTGAAATTTTAACTGGAAATGTATTGAATTTGTTCAGTTTGAGGAAAATTAACAGTTTTATCTTACTTCTTCCAAACCCATGTGCTTTTGCAGGAGGGGGTTGGCACACCATGGCACCAAAAGGGCCAGAAGCTGCCACTGGGCGTCTTTTCTGACTCCCCCCTGTTACTTTCTTTGAGGCAGAGTCTATCACTGAACCTGGAGCTTGCTGTGTGGGCCAGTGCTCACTGGCCAGTGAGGCCCAAGATACTCTGCCTCTCTTCCCCGGCCCTGGATTAACAGGTACACACCTGTTATCACCATTGCTCCCAGCTTTTGCTGGAAATCCTAACTCAGGCCTGAGCCAACCCCTCGGCTTCAAATCTTCTAGGTTTTGAAGGGAGTTTTAAATATTCCTCCAGGAAAATAGCAGCCTTCTTCCTGAGAGTGTCTTCAGAATTTATTCATTTGGGGTGATACTATACACAACATCTAAGCTAGGCGTGGCGTTCATACCTACACTCCCAGGATTCAGGAGGGCGAGATGAGAGGATCGGGAGTTCAAGGCTGTGACACTCACTTTGTAGCCAAGGTTGGCCTTAGCTAAGATCTGCCTGCCTCCATCTGGGAAATTCTGGGTTTCCCGGGATAAATTACCAGGCCTAACTGCTAACTAGATTGTCCTGTTGTCCTTAAAAAGAATTTCCTCTCCTAGTCTCTGACGCTGCCACTTAAACACCCATTGCCAGCTTGATTTATTCACCTGTGCTCAGAGTTAATCGTCTCGTTCTCTGCCCATTTTCAAGGCTTTCTCGTTACCATTTTCATTTGGTGCTTGGCCGGTTGTGGGAGGCCGAGTCCAGGTGTGGTTTTATTTGTTTGCTATGTTGTCCTCGGTGCTCACCACAAAGTCAGACTTTAGATGGATGTGATTAGCCGCCTCCGAGGCGTTCAGCTGAACCGAGGAGCCACTGTCCTAGTCTGGAAAGTTGAGTGTTTAGCCTTACCTCCCACACTGAAAAATCATACGACTTGACCTGCATGCTTGTCACTTTTTGGCTCTTAGCAAGGTTCAATAAAAGTAACATATGTGCGGTTTCTGTACGGCCTTCAAGCCACAGCTCAAAATGTCAATGCTCCGACACCACGAGGAGTGTGGTCCTCAAATTCCCTGTCTCCACCCCTGGGAATCAGTCACTCTGTCCTTCCAGCCTGGACCTCAGAGAGAGAATGTGTCTTTCCTCCTCCAAAGCCCAGCACCTTCCCTTCTGCCATCCCCAGTGTTTGGCTCAGTCAGGACACCTTTCCCCTACGGTTATGCAAATTTCTCCATCCCACCCACTCCTTCCCCACAATTTATAAACTGGTTCCAAGATTCACACTTTCTAAAAACTAAAAACTTTCCCTTGTCCTCTCCTGTCCCTCGTGTTCACTGTGGCTTTCTCGTCCTCTTGCCCAAACTTCCTGAAGGAGGGAGGCTTGCGTCTCTTCATCCACCCCCACGTACCTCTTCCATCCCTCAGAGCCCAGCTGTCCCCTGGCTACTTCTCCTCCATTTACTGGACCATCTCCAGGCAGGGCTGCTAATGACTTCCTGACCTCCAAAAACAGCGGAGTCTTTTCAGGACAAATCCTGTTTTGGTGTTCTTGGGCTCTGGACCTGTTTGCCTAATTCATCCTTAACTTCAGGACTACCACTCAGCGTTCTGTTTTCTCGGCTCGCTCTTCATTCGATGGCTTTTCCCTCTGTATTCCAGCACCTCTTCCCCCACTTTAAGTGGAGGGGGGGAGTCAGTGGAGTATCTGCTCCACTCACCTCTACTTCCATGACCTCAGCTAGTACTTAGGGACTGGAGGCTCTCATATGCCTCTCTCTAACTTCTGTATCCCTTTGAGCTCCAGGTCAGTTTTTAACTAGTTAAGATCACAGATTTACATAGATGGCCCCCAAATATCCCAAACTCAGTGTATCCAAACAATTCCTTTTTCCTTTTAAATTCTCTCTTCCTTTCTTATTCCACATTTTAGTAAATGCCATTGGCACCCACTGTCCAGAGTTAAAGCAGAATGAATTTCTACTCCAATGCTGTCCACAAGAGTGTTCTGTGATAAGGAAAATGCTGTCTGCTATCAGGTGGAACACTACTAAATGTGAGCCCAGCAGCACCTCCAAGCTCTTGCAAACTCTTGCCCCCAATACTCCTGCCTCTCTTTGTGTCCCCTGGATTTCTACTCATATTAAAAAAGACCAGGAGAGCCAAGCAGTGGTGGCACACGCCTTTAATCCCAGATCTCAGGAGGCAGAGGCAAGCAGATCTCTGTGAGTTTGAGGCCAGCCTGGTCTACAGAGTGAGTTCCAGGACAGCCAGAACTCACGCACTTTTCAAAGCATGGAAAGGCTACTCCACCATCGCACTCAGACTGCGGCCAGCCTTGATTTGTCCGCTGTCTCACACTCTGCCAGAGGGAGCAGGAAGCATTTACATCCGTGTACATTAACGAATGAATGAGCACACATTCCAAACAATCCCTGACCGAATTGCTGATGATACCACATGCTTGAGACATAGAACAGAGAGCTGTCAAACTGGTGTTGACAGGTCTGGAAGCTTCGTTCTCACTGGCTAGCTTTCATAGTCCCAGAACTACAAATCTAGTTATGTTCTTTGCCTCCATGGGCTTCCACGGTCTTGTGTGTTACCTGTGCAGTTCAATCTCACCCTGAGGCTCAAGTCAACTCTGACTGGAAAAGAACAGCAATCATACTCTTACCCAGCTGTGAACTCTGTGAGCTGTAATAACAGCTGGCCTGGCAAGACGTGACCACTGGTACGATAGTAGCTCAGACATGGGAGCAACCAACCATTTTCTGATTGGCTTTAAGTCCCACTCCACAAGATGAAACCATTATTAAGCCAAGAATCTATGACTGGACAAGCCATAGGCCCTGGGGTTGGGAGGGGGAACCTCCTCCTGTTAGTCCGCTAAATGGACAGAGGATTAAATTACCTCCCAATGATTTATTGTGACTTCATATATTAATGCTTCTCTCAACCGTCACCAGAGAAGCTTCCATTTGCAGGGATGTGACAACTAATGCTGAGACTCAGAACTGGTCAGCTGCAGGGATGTGACAACTAATGCAGAGACTCAGAACTGGTCAGCTGCAGGGATACGGCAACTAATGTAGAGACTCAGAACTGGTCAGCTGCAGGGATACGGCAACTAATGCAGAGACTCAGAACTGGTCAGCTGCAGGGATGTGACAACTAATGCAGAGACTCAGAACTGGTCAGCTTGTGGAGAACAGGGCACTGCAGAGTATTTAGGCCTAAACAGGATGCGTGTGTATCACACCCTCTCCTCCCAAATCGCACAGATCATTCTGGAATAGGGGGCAGAGCCAGAGGTGGTGGATGGCCACAAGGAAAGGGTCCTCTGGACACAGCAGGGTGGCTGCACATATGAGTTCGCAGTTGTGAGGGAGTATGTGGACTCTAGAAAGCTTAAGCCAGAGCAATCCCAAGCACAGAGAAGGGAGTTGAGCAAAGAGTCCCAACCCTACTGAGGAGCTGTTGGCAACTGATAGCTTATGGTAAAGAGAGAGAGGGAGAGGGGGGGAAGAGAGAGAGAAATGGAGGGAGGGAGGGAGGGAGGGAGGGAGGGAGGGAGAGAGGGAGAGAGAGAGGGAGAGGGGGACAAAGAGAGAAAGGGAGAAAGAGAGGGAGAAAGAAAGAGAGGGAGAGAGAGGGGGAGGAAAGGAGGGGAGAGAGGGAGGAAAGGAGGGGGAGAGGAAGGGAAAAAGGGAGGAAGGGAGGGGGAGGAAAAGAAAGGGAGGGAGAGGAATTTTTTTAATGTACTCCCTGATAAGTAGACCATGCTTCATAGAAGGTCAAGTAGACTTTGTGGATACAGGAAAAAAGGGGGGCCCCCACAGTTTGTCAATAAAGAAAGGGAGGTAGAACTAAAAGAGGCTGGGAGAGGGAGAGAGTATTATCACAACACATTGTACAAAATTCCCAAATAACTTATTCTTAAAGAACCAAAAATATATCTCCTAAAAAGCTTGTATCTCTCTTTTTAAAGGTGGATGAAAAAATAAATCTAATTTTTTTTTTCTGTTGTTTATGAGCCACTGACATCTGGAGGAAAATACAGATGGGTTTTCTATAACTGTTTTGAAGTAAATCTCTATCATTTATGATCCTTGTAACAGAAGTCCTCTGGGTCCCTACTTATCCACGTGAGAAATGGGGATGATGACCGCGTGGGACCGTGGGTGGGAGGAGGAACAGAAGACTGAGGAAGAGAGGAAGGAAGCAGCCCACAGACAGGATGCTTCGCCTAGCCCTCCCCAAGTGCTCACAGCGATGTGCACATGCCAGGCGCATTGCCAACTTGCAGCCAAATCTCACCAATCTGAGGGGCACCGCATGGCATACACTCATATTTTGCTATTCTTTCTTGGGAGGGGGTAACTACTAGGTTAGTTCGCAGACACAACTGGGTCTTATCAGAATTAACCAAGTCTGAGGCATCCTTCGAGATAAATTCCCGATCCAGATCTGCCCACACTTCCATGGGACTTGTTCTGACGCTGAGTTTGCCTGGAAGACCCCAGCAACCCACCAACTTATCTGGAACAATATCTGTACCTGATGGGCTTTCCGTGAGGATTTGACAAGATCTAAATGTGATCATCTTGTTAATATGTTTCAATTGTAGCAGCTCAATACACACGGATTGTTTGTGGGATAATTGTGGATGTCCTGAAATTAGAGAATTTTGAGTATTGAATCATGAATGTATTCTGCTCAGACACTAAGGAACAAAAGACTTCTAGAGATAGGTGTGTGAACACTAGCAGGCCTTGTCAATATCTGCGTGTTTGGTTGATGTCTGTCAGCAACACCCGAGGATAGTGCCCTGAAGGCAAGTATCTTCTTACTCTATAGTGACACCATATCCCTCTCACACAAAAAACACATGGCACATGGGAAGTACTTGCTGAAGTAGTATGTTCCCTTCTCCGAACAAATAGAAACTAGAGAAATAAAGGTGTGGGGGCTTAACAGTTAACAGCAGGTTCTGCTCCTCTAGGAGACCAGAATTAGGTTTCTGGTACCCATGCCAGGAGCCTCACAACTGCTTGACTCTGACTCCAGGAGGACCTAATGCCTCTGACCTTGGTGAGCACCTGCGCTCAAATGAACACAACCACGCTCCTACACAATACACACAACCACAAGTAATAAAATCAGCTATGCATGGTAGCTCATATTCTTAATACCAGCTCTCAGCAAGGCTAGCCTGGTCTACATCCCGAGTTTCAAGCCAGCTGGGGCTGCATAGGGAGACTCTGTCTCCAACCAATTAATTAATAGAACCAATGTTTTAAAAAAGGTGTCTCAAGGAAAATCCTCTGCCATTGATTAAGCATGGTCTTTTGATAAGTCCCTAACTCAAACTGATGAGTGTCGCGAGAAATGCCCAAAAGAAGAGCTCCAGGAAATGTGAGCACGTTGAACCCGTCAGAGCTGAGGGGAGAGCTGGGAAATGCTGAGGAGACAGACACATCAGGTCACAAACAGGAGAAAGTCCAGGGGAATGAGGAATCAGAAATCATTTAACTGAGACGGTCTACAAAGGGACAGGCAAAACACAAGAGGGTGGGAAAGAGAAACTCAAGTACTTTTCTGAGCCTCGGGGAAGATTTTTTTTATTTAATTATGAAGGAGCCCTGGAAACACTGAAGGATATGAAACAGAGAGATAATAACTTATAAAACAGAGTGGACGGGGTCTGAAAAGCGTCTTGCGATTTTAACTTCTGAAACTTAAAGCTCAAATGCAGTGACCATATGCAGAGTGCACTAAACTGCTGCACCACACAGACCTAAAAGGTAAGGACCACAGAGGTTCATGGTGCTGTCATGCGGGGCGAATGCTGCAGACCGTCTGAGGGAGACGGATGGGCTCCCCTCAGTCACACTAGGCTGACTAGCAGAGCTCAGTCTGAGTCTGCTTCCCAGCATTCATGATGAGCAACCTGTAACCATCGACAACTCAAGCTCCAGGGGAATCCAGTGTCTTCCTTTGGCCTCCCGGGCTCCCTGCACTCACATACACAGACAAGCACACAGACACATAGAAACATAATTTTAAAGAGAAAACAAGTCTTTATAAAAATAACGAATGACCAAGCAGTAGTTGCACACGCCTTTAATCTCAGCACTTGTGAGGCAGAGGCAGGTGGATCTCTGAGTTCAAGACCAACCTGTTCTACAAAGTGAGTACCAGGACAGCCAGGGCTACAGAAAAACTGTTTCTCAAGAGAGAGAGAGAGAGAGAAAGAGAGAGAGAGAGAGAGAGAGAGGGAGAGGGAGAGGGAGAGGGAGAGGGAG
>NW_026067949.1:42031284-42032342 GCF_014885135.2 Alexandromys fortis
GAAGAAGAAGAAGAAGAAGAAGAAGAAGAAGAAGAAGAAGAAGAAGAAGAAGAAGAAGAAGAAGAGAGAAGGGAGGTAGGGGAGGGGGAAGGAGGAAGGAAAAACGGAGGAAGAGAGGTAGGAAGAAAGGAATGAAGAAAAAAAGCGAAGTGATGGGGGCAGGGAACTGGCTTAATGATAGAGAACCTGTCTAGCACACGTGAGACCCTGGGTTCTATCCCCAGGACTGCAAAGGAAATAAAAAAAAAATAAATAAAAAAAAAAAAACAGTTTCCATAGAGCTCAGTGTGTTTCAGGTTTTCTAAACACTGTGTTGAATTAAGTCAACAAGACAAAGATCTTCCCACTGGAGAATCAAAAACCCATATGGAACAGAGAGAGTCTTTTTATACCCAAAGAGTTGGAAAATATGGCCATAGAAAGAGAGCCATGAAAGATTCCAAACGCTCAGGTCTCATGAGGCTTCTCCTTTGGAATATTTTTTACCAGTATTTGGTGTGCTTCCCCTAACCCCCACATCCCCCACTTCCCCTGGAAGTGAATGACATGTCAGCCACCCACCCCTATGGAACATTCCCACTTGACTCAGTGAGCAACATCATTCCCATGAGGTCTCAGTCACCTAGCTTCATTCCAGATGACTTCTCAGTCCTCCTGGCTCCTAGCTTGTATGTATTCCAACTATGAACGGATAAATCCAACCAAACACAGGATGCAGAGAGAGACGCCTGAAAACCAGCACCACTGATAGTCTTTTCTGCCTTTGCTGCCAGCCAGACCCAACCTGAGCAAACGTTCTCACCCAAGCCTCTCCTGACACCATAAGGCAAACTGGAGAAACGCAGAGGGGAAAATGCTTCCTTGAAACTTCATCCGCAGCCCCTGGCACACTCTGCTGCTTCATTTTTCTTACCGCCTTGTTCACACTCACCAAACCAACATCTGTAGCTTTTGTGACTTCACAATGAGCATCTGGAGAGTGCGTGCTAACACGAGAGGAGACAGAGAGAGAGAGAGAGAGAGAGAGAGAGAGGGGGGGGGGGGGGGGGGGGGGGGGG
>NW_026067949.1:42032389-42234889 GCF_014885135.2 Alexandromys fortis
GAGGAGAGGAGAGGAGAGGAGAGGAGAGGAGAGGAGAGGAGAGGAGAGGAGAGGAGAGGAGAGGAGAGAAGAGAAGAGAAGAGAAGAGAAGAGAAGAGAAGAGAAGAGAAGAGAAGAGAAGAGAAGAGAAGAGAAGAGAAGCACAGCATCCCGTGGGACTCACACCTCGAGCTTTTGTATCTTTTGCTTTTCTAAAATTAGCCTGAGATGGACTCACCTCTGGTCCAGACATGGAGTGAATTTGGCAGCTATAGGGGTTTAGGGGTTACCAGTCACTAACAACCTGCTTTTCTCTGCAGTCTGTTGAGGCTGTTGCATTCCTTGGCTCATTGAAAAAAATCAGGTGATGCCCAAATAAACTATAGCACATTCTTGTCTGGGGTAATCATCCAAGAGCCAAAGCAAGGTGTTGCCAGAGGCAGCTGGTCCAAGCCTCCTACAGAAAGCCAGCTCTATCATAAGGCTGGCAAGCCAAGTCTTTCTCCAAGAAAAGAATGGGTCTTGTTATGCGTCTGTAAGGTTTCTAAAATATGCATTTGTGTTTGCTGTTTTTTAATGTTTTATTAGTATATGTTAATTATAAATAATTATGGGTTTAATTATGACATTTTCATACATTTACATAATGTATTTATGATGGTGGTTTGAATGAGAAATGCCCTCCAAAGTCTTGGGCATTTGATCACATGGTTCCAGGTGGCGATACTATTTGGGAAGGTTTCAGAGGTGTGGCCATGTCAGCAAAGTATGTCATGTCTCTCCAGCCCCCAGTTTAATGCTTTTTAATGTAAGAAAGAACTGATGGGCTGGAGAGATGGCTCAGAGGTCCTGAGTTCAATTCCCAGCAACCACATGGTGGCTCACAACCATCTGTAATGGGGTCTGGTGCCCTCTTCTGGCCTGCAGGTATACACACAGACAGAATATTGTATAATAAATAAATAAACAAACAAATAAATAAATAAAAGAACTGATGAGTAGTACCTGAGGCTGACAAAAGTGAAATCCAGTCCTAAGACGAACCTGGAATGATCCATGCACAGAGGATAAGCTATGAAGGGTGAGTCCTCTTGTTGCCTTGGTGGGGCTCAGGACAGATAAGGAACTTGAACTACATGGAGAACGCCAGTACTACTCATGTGCCTCTGTATAAGGGATACATGATAAGTCACTTGGAAGGTTGCTTTCCCTTTGCTCGGGTTTATAATGACCTGTGGCTGCCAACCTGAGCTTGCCACCTTCTTAAATAAAGGTGTTTCCATAGCCAGAAGAAACTACCAACTAGCCCAATACTTTGACCATTCAGCTCTTTTCATGCAAACCGGTCTCTCTCAGATGCACCTAGCCCTCTACAGAGTTCAGCCCCTGTTCCACTCTGAGGTAAAGGGGGGAGTGAGCACCAACCTCTTCAGGCCCAGAATATACTGTATTACTTGCTGTTTTCATCACAATGACCAAAGGGACAACAAACTTCGGAGAGGAGGGGTTTATCTTGGCTTATGGTTTGAAGAAATGCATTCTACCATGGCGAGAAAGAAATATCAGAAGGAAGCTCACAGAAGATTGTGTGTGTAAAGTATGATATACAAGCTTGTTCCTATTTTCATGTTTAGGGAAACCATGTACAAGGGAAATAGCTTCATCTAGTGAAACACACTTATTAAAAGAGAAATGTTCAGAAGAAATCAAATAAAGAAAGTTACAAGATGTGTATGTTAGTCAGGGTACTCTAGAGGAACAGACCGGCGATATGAATATCTGTTAAAGGGGACTTCTTAGTCTGGCTTACACAATACAGTGTGGCTCAACAATGTCTGCTTCACACTGGAGAGGCTGGGAATCTGGTAGTTTCTAGTCCATAAGGCTGGCTAACTCAGCAGGCATACTCTCTTACCAAAGGCCTGAGAGATTCCGTGAAAGCTGCTAGTCTCCGGTCTACATAAGAAGCTGGGTGGCTACCAGAAATTGCCACCCACATCCAGAAAACCTCCTATTTCGAACATCCTGATCGAGAAAATTCCTCCCAGAGATGTTGAGGAGTTTGCCTTTGAGTTGGTTCCAGATCCAGTCACGTTGACAACCAAGAGAAATGTCCTAATACGCAAACAACACCTCCCTCTAAGGTTCTTCACGACCGCCGCACTCCGGGATTGTGTATCTAGGTTGCTGTTGAGACCATCAGCATCCTAAGCAAAGACAGTCAGGCAGAACTCAGAATCCCCCGGCTGTTCAGAATCCACAAGTAATTGCTCACTTGTATAATTAAGCTATACCACTCTCTGAGTGTTGGTTTTACAGGTAACAAATACCAGATAGAAATTGATACTCATGCTTAGAAGTGGTTGTAAGATGTATAAAATATGTAACTACATAAGAACTTAAAAGTTAAGGTAGACAACGTCTCCTGTGAGCAAAACAAACAGCTCATCTATTTCTTCAGAGTGAAGGCCAAGAGCTTATGGATGTCCAGCCCTGCCCACAGTATACAGCCATGACCACCTCCCCCACTTCCTCATTCTTCCCTGGATATGCCCTTTCTCTGTGACCTCCTATCCTGAATTTTCCTTCCCAAGCTGTACACAGGACCACTCCATCATCCCTCAGTCACAGTGTTTACTTCTTCCACAATCTCCCTCTGCAAGAATAAAGGCCACGAACCTTCTCCAAATAGTTCATAAATCATGCCCACACACCTAGCATAGGCCCCATGATTCACAGAGCTGTGTTTATTAGGGGCTTCAGTGAGCTGCAGGAAAGACTCGGCGTGAGAGGTGAAGTGGTCCTACATCAAACACAGAATTTCATTCCTGTCTCTATCCAGACACCCCCACATGCTGTGCGCCTTCTCACTCCCGCCTCCACATATCAAGAAAGACTAACACTGGCCTGGCAGCTGGATATATATAAATGCCCATGCTATCAAAAGTATAGTACCTTCTCAAGCATCGCTAAATATGTCCCTCTTTAAACACCATCAGAAACACAAAAATTACACCAAAATCAGATCTGGAGAATTTGGCAGTCTGGAGCACTTGCTGTCCTTGCAGAGGACTAGGGTTCGCACGGTAGCTCCTAACATCCATAACTCCAGCTTGGTGGGATTCAGCGCCCTCTTCTGGACCAGGGATACATAAAATACATGCAGGCAAAACACCCATGAAATAAATACAAAATATTTTTAGTTCAAAATTAATCTTATTTATGTAGATATGAAGGCATAAAATGATGAAAGTGAAATAGCAGAAGCTTGGAATAGATATCTACCACATTAACTAACCTCAATTTGAAGTATCCAACATTTCTTTAGTACAAAAAGAACTAAAGTTAAGGAATAAAAGCCATAGGATCATTTCAATGTGTGCTAAGAAAACAAGGGAAAAAGCTTGGTATCAGATTCAGAGACTGGGCAGCAGGCCAGGGGTAGAGAATTCTGTGGCAAGCCCAGGCCCTCGGTTCAGTCTCTAACACTCAGACACTGAATAACTTTATATAAGTAACTAAATGTGAGTACATGCCAGTAATCCCAGAATTTGAGAAGCAGAGGCAGGAGTTTAAGGCCAGCCTTGGCTATATAGTGAGTCTGAGGTCACCCTGCGTTATCATGAGACCCTGTATCGTAAAAGAGAGAGAAAGAGAGAGAGAGAGAGAGAGAGAGAGAGAGAGAGAGAGAGAGAAGAGAGGGACAGAGGGAGGGAGGGAGGGATGGAGGGAGGAATGGAGGGAGAAAAAAGTGACGAAATACCCAAAGAAATGTTTAATGTGTAAATAAGGAAATATTCTAAAACAATGACAATGTATTAAGTGTAAGTATTTATGGTTGGTTCGATAAGCAATAAACACACAAAGATGTCTAATATCACTCTTGAGCTGGTGTAGCTATAAAAATGCAGAAAACGAAACAGCCTTCCCTCTCTAGCTGCCTCTCAGAGGAAAGATTGTGGACATCAGTAATGCTGTACCCACTATCCCATGCTCTTTTTTTATGTCACACCTACTACTAAACGGCATTGTAGTGCGTGTCCTCTCCCAGAAACCTCATTGTGACAATGAACATTTTTCATACATACAACTATAGCCCTTCCCCCAGTACCTACAACCATGAACATTCAGCACAGAGAAGAACTCCACACTATTGATAAAATGGTACAATTTTAAAAATCCAAACTGGCAAAAACTATTCTGAATTTAATCTAAATATATAATTCTAAATATAGCTATTGTGCATTATTATTGATGCAATAATTAGGAAGACTTTAATAAAGATTGATATTTCATTGAAATGAGTAATTAAGCCTACATATATATATAATGTTTAATTACAGAAAGAGGAAACATTACAGACTCCAATATTTTGAGACTTCTCTATTCAAATCTAAAGCCCATTAATTTTATTTTTCATTTCTGAAAATTCCATTCATGTAAAGGAAAAGGCAGACATATTGATAAACACTAAACAAGAGCACCGAAAGTCATCCGAATTCATTTTTTAAAAAAACCTTAATATATTAAGATTTCAGTGAAATAAGATAAGGGAGGAAATAGATTATTATTCAAAAAAGGGTGTAAGAGGATACAAAACCTTGAAGCAAGCAAAGAAACTATTTCATAAATGAATTTATTAAATTTCATTGGATGTGACCACTAGAATTCCTATGCTCCGGTGGTCACTCCACACCCTGCACACATGGGCCGGGCCCCTCTAACAGGATGTAGAGGGTTATTTAAAAAAAAAAAAAAAACATGAAGCTGGGAAGGGGACGTGTTGAGGGTACTACGGGGGAGCTGGATGGGGGGATGGGGGTAAGTGACATTATGTTTCATTGTATACGTGTGTGAAATTTTCAAGAATAAAGAAAAATTAGGAGGCTGGAGAGATGGCTCAGTGGTTAAAAGCACTGGCTGCTCTTCCAGAGGACCCAGGTTCAATTCTCAGCACCCACATGGAAACTAGCAACCATCTGCAACTCCAGTTCCAGGGGGTCTGACACCGTCACACCAATATACATAAAACAAAATTAAATTATTAAAATATTGTATATGAAGTCCTTGCTAATAAACAGAATGAGATAGCCTCTCATACACTGGTGGTGGAAGTTAAAAGTTGTTAAGTGGGGGCACTGGAGTGATGACTCCAAGGTGAAGAGCACTGTCTGCTCTTCCAGAGGTCCTGAGTTCAATTCCCAGCAACCACATGATGGTTCACATCCATCTATAATGAGACCTGGTGCCCACAACACTATATACATAATAAACACTTTAAAAAAAAAAAAGAAAGTCATTGTAGACAACAGAAGAAATTAGGTGTGTATGTAGGTGACTGTGAGGAGGACCCAGGCAAAATCTTGACTGTCTGTCCTCTGGCAGCTTACAGCCCTGTCACTATGTGAATGTTTAATAGGCAGGTTTGTAGTCTGTAAACACAGGCTGTTACAGAGAATGCTTTTATAACTGCACAGTAGTAGATCATCTGATAAAATCATTTTCAGCCAACACATTACACAGACATCCACGTGCACACATATACTCATCTGGGCATGCACGCAGAAGGCATTTCTACATTACACAATCTCTTGGGTTCATTTTGTATATCAAAAATAGAAAAGAAAAGGGTAGGAAAAAAAAAAAGAAAAAGCTAGCTCTTTTTGTAGGCCAGAGGAAACAGCAGGCGTTATGTAAGTGACAGTATTACTTAGCACAGAACTACGCTGAGACTTAGGAATTGCACCCAAGAATGTGAGAGTATAGAACGTTCCCTGACAACCAAGAAGGAAGAAATTACCTTATTATGGGGAAAGGAATTTCAGTTTGGCTATGAAAGCTGGACCGGGACTGAATAAAATAAGAGAACTGGAGACAGGGACCAGGGCGGATCCAGCGCCCACCCGTCTAACAGCATCATCTCTGTCCTGGCTGGTTATTGTCAAATTGACGCCAGTTAGAGATAGCTGAGAAGGAGGGGGTGCCTCCATCAGGCTGGCCTCTGGCAAACCTCTGGGACATTTTCTTGATTGATGATTGATGTGGGAGGACCCAACTCATTGTGGGCAGTGCCACCCCTGGGCTGAGGATCTCAGCTAGTAAGCTGGGCTAGCTATGAGAAGCAAGTCAGTAAGCAGCACACCTCCATGGCTTTGCTTCAGTTCCTGCTTCCAGGTTCCTGCCTTGAGTCCCTGCCCTGACTTCCCTCAGTGATGGATTAAGGTGTGGAAGCATAAGCCTTTCTCCCCAAGTTGCTTTTGGTGTTTTAATCACAGCAATGGAAGCCCTAAGTAATCTCCATGGAAGACTCTAAAAAAATTGTCTTAAAAGCCATAGCCAAGCTACCAACAAGCTCAAGGCTCTATGTATAGCATCGACAGCCTCCATATGCTATAGAACCATATAATCTGGTGTTTTGGAGTTTTTCGTTTTGTTTTTTGTTTATTTGCTTTATTTAGGTTTTGTTTTGTTTTGACAACATTTCTCTATGTAGCCCTAGGTGTCCTTGTAGATCAGGGTGCCCTGAACTGGCGGAGATCCACCTGTTTTGCCTACTGAGTGCTGGTATTAAAGGCAGGCACCACCACACTCATCTTATAATCGTATTTAAGTGTTAATACAGACACATTAAAAACCCCAAATCTTTTTTGTTTCCTTTCTGAAGCAGAACGGACTGAGAAAAGCCTTAATTAATCGCAAAAGCCCTGAGAGGCTGTAATTCTGGAGGCTGCCGGCTACTGCGATCTGACGGTGTTGACTGCCTTCTGCTGGTCATTTTGGTAAAGACCTGATACTCGGGAATTCTCATCCATTTGCCAAGAAGCAACCTAAAGGAGGTCACCGGCGCACCGTGTAAAATGGGCAATGAAGAGCTGTACTTAGAATTAAGATGCTAAATCGAGTTGCCAAGTTAATCTAATATTAGAATTCTTTTATTTACAGATAAAACAGCTGAAAAAAAGTCGATAGTCATAGCAAGTTGGAATCTGGAAGTGTGTGGACCGGGCCTCACTTGGGGCTCCATGTGAGCTCGCAAGCTGGCCCCCAGCATTCACATGGCAGCTCACAGCTGTCGGTGACTCCAGTTCTAGGGGATTCGATGTCCTTGTCTGACCTCCCGAGGCACACATACATGCAAAATATTCACGCACATAAAAATACATGAATCTTTGCCAAAGTAAAGTAAAGTAAAACTAAAAGTGCCAGGAAGAACTGACAGATGGATTTTCACCAAATTAAAACGCTCTGCACAATGACGGAAATTAGCAGAGTGACGATGCAGAGGGAACAGGCAAAACGGGAAGGACTGTTTGCTCATCAGTCAGGGGGTTAGGACTCAGAATATACAAAGAAATTAAATATCCATAGAGCAAACAATCCAATAGAACAGGGAAAAGTCCAAGTGAAAGTAACTATGGGGGCAGTGCTGCATTGGGTGCATGCAAATCAAAACTACAAGATTCCACCTTACCCCAGCCAGAATGGGCAGCATCACAACGAGGCAAAGCTGATGAGAGCAGGGCAGGGGTACCAGCCACAGCAGAGTTCTTAGGACGGAGATAGGCACAAACATTATGGAAACTAGTTCCGGGGAACCTCCACATGATCTAACTATACCCCATCCAGGTTTGGACTCCAAAGAACCAACATCATCTTGTGATGGGGAAGCCTGAATACGCATGTTCCTCCCTGCTATGCTCACAATAGTCCAGTTTCGGAAACAGCCCGAGTATCCATCACTGGATGAACAGATAGAGGAAATGTGGTGTCTATGTGCACAATCACAAAGAACAAACTCGTATCGTGTGTGGACATGCTGAAGGAACTGGGGATGGCCATGTGACGGGAAATGAACCAGTCAGAAGGACAAAGAGCACATTTTCTGTCACGTTCAGTAGGCAGAGTGAGGTGTGAGGGAAAGGAAATGACTGGGGGAAATGGACTGAATTCCGGAGGCAGGGGAGGGGACAAGAGTGTGAATGTGATCAGACTACATCATGCACATGTGACAGTCACAATGATATGCGTTACTTTGTAGAACTTTAGCTTCTAACTTTGTTACTTTGTGTAACTTTATCTGTCTAACTTTGTTACTTTGTAGAACTTTATCTGTCTAACTTTGTTACTTTGTAGAACTTTAGCTTCTAACTTTGTTACTTTGTTGAACTTTAGCTTCTAACTTTGTTACTTTGTGTAACTTTATCTGTCTAACTTTGTTACTTTGTAGAACTAATAAACACTGTGGTCCCTTCTTGCTTCTTTTGGCACAAGATTTGACTAGCCTAGGTTGGACCCAAATTCATAATCTTCCTGCTTCCCCATTCTGCGTCCTGTGATTACAGGCATGAACCATCACACCCAGCTCAATACACACTTGTTTGTTTGCTGTTTCTTTGTTGGGTTGTTTTTTTTTGGGGGGGGGGTAGATTCTCATAGAACCCAAATTCACAATGTAACTAAGAACGAACTTGAGCTCTTCATCTTCCTTCCTCCAGTTCAGATGCTGGGACACCCAGCATGCACTGCTGTGTCCATCTGATACTGATTTAAATATTTAACGGTCCTTGCCTTTCGAGTCTAAACTAAGAATGTGTACCTTCGTTTCACTGTGCCACTAAACAGGAAAAAACTAATAAAACCATTGTTTCTCTGTATTCTAGATATGGAATTCAAAGGGAAAGCAGAAGGTTGGCAGTGTGTATGTAACAGGTGTCAAAGAGACTACTTCTGTTCTGTATGCGCCCATTCCACAAACAAACACTGCTAGTGATTCCACAAAACCAAACACTGCTGTTTGGTTTAGTTTGAACTGGGTTTGTTGTTTTTTGAGAGAATGTCTCAAAGGCAGTCTAGGCTGGTGGTGAATTCTTTTTTTAATGTACTTTTTAATTATTTGCTTTTTTGAAAATCCATACTGTGTTTGCATCATTTTCCCCTTCCTCTTCTCTCTCCAGATCCTCCCAGGTCCCATGAATTCCCTTGAAAATGCATGACCTCACTGGGCAGTGGTGGCACACACCTTTAATCCCAGCACTCGGGAGGCAGAGGCAGGCCGATCTCTGTGAGTTCGAGGCCAGCCTGGTCTACAAGAGCTAATTCCAGGATAGGCTCCAAAGCCACAGAGAAACCCTGTCTCAAAAAAACAAAAAGAAAGAAAGAAAGAAAGAAAGAAAGAAAGAAAGAAAGAAAGAAGAAAATGCATGACCTCTTATTCTTTAACTATTATTGTTAAATATATACATGCACAAACATATAGAAGCTCTAGTGTTGCTTGTATGTACATCTGTTTAGGGCTGGCCACTTAAATTAGACAACCTACCAGGGAGCTCGTTGGTGGAGAAGATGGACTCTACTCTCAGCGGTCATGGTCTACAGCTCTCCATCTAGGTGTGGAGTCTAGTGAGAAGTCTCCTCCCAGAGTTGACGAGTATCACTGTTCGCATCTTGCTTAGGCAGTAATTTTGTTGCGATTTCATGGCGGCAGCACATGAAATCATACACACAGCACTACCCCTCAGCAGATGCCCCAGTCCTCTGGTTCTTTTTTTTTTTTCCCACAGTAGGGAACTTATTGGCTGTTTGCCAGCACTGCTGTGTGCTTAGGAAATGTCCCTCATTCACATGCACGAGAGTGACAGGCTAGTACCTCAGTTCAAGTCCCTTTTGTATCCTCCATGCTGTTCTCAAACGCTGGTGAAAAATTTCACATCCTGCTTTCCCAGGCGAGATCAGTCTGAGGTGTTCCCCCTCATCCTGTTAGGTTGCCACAGACTCCAGTCACGACTGCATCCTGAAATAGTCCTCCAAGTCAGCACTGGTCAGGGGCCTGGACATGCTGCAACGTCCTAAGGCCTAGCATATGGAGGTAAGGTTTCTGGCTACTCACACCCCGAAACATATCCTTCAAACATCGCTTGACTCTGAATGGTCCAAGCACAGTGACTCGAGTCTGGCCAGAGGCTGTAAACCACCGCTCCAGCTGAATAAAGTGCATCCATGCGCCTGAGGTATCAGTCTCTGTGGCCGCATATGCACCTCTCCAGGTCCCAATTCATGAACAGTACAAGCAGGGCATCACAGTTTTCAGGACATCTCCACCAGGCGTTCGCGTTGACACCATCCATTTCCATAGCAAATGCTCCCCCCACTTCAGAATAAGGCAAGTCCAAGCAACGGACTGTAGAATGAAGCTTGGTCCTCTGGTGCTTAAGATCTTTCTCCTCACTCTTCCGAGATGTGACAGATGTGTCAGTTGGGTATGGGCACAGATGTTCCCAAATTCTCACCAACTGTGGCTTGCTGTAAAGGTCTCCTGCTGCAAAGATGAGCTTCTCTGATGAGGGTTGAGAGCTACACGTCTCTAGGACTAATTCCCCAGCACCGAGATTTCAAACGTGTCCCTCCACACTTGACTTAGAAATGAGGATTTTGCTGTTGTTAAAGATTTATTTTTAGTGTGTGTGTGAGTGCCACCACTAGATGGCCAGGAAAAGGTGCCCTTGAAGTTGGAGTTACAGGCATTGGTGAATCACCAAACATGCATGCTGGGAGCCAAACTCTGGCCCTCCGAAGGAACAGCAAATGCTCCTGACCACTGAAGTTTCTCTCTAGCCCAGTTGTGAGTTGTTAAAATCCCAATATTCCCTCGGTAGTTTCAGCTTCTTATTAACATCAGCTTTATGGAATCTACACCCGAGGAAAAGGAAACAAAAGAGACGAGGAATAATGAAGTGAGTCCCCACGCTCACATTTGCTCTTAACATTGCGTCTCCCAAAGATGCGGGCAAGCGGAAAACTGAGCTCTTCTCTATATCCTACCTCTGCATCCGACAAAGCTGCCAAAACCATTCATTGTTGTGATGTTTCTTTTTGAGGACCATCCAGGTCTCAAATAAACCACACACGGAGGCTTATTCTTAGTTATGAATGCCCGGCCTTAGCTTGGCTTGTTTCTTGCCAGCTTTTCTTATCTTATGTGAACCTGGCTTTTATCTTTCTTTATTTCTTTACGCCTTTCTTCTTTCTCTGTGGCTTGCTGGCTCCGCCTATCCTTGCTCCTGCCTTGCTATTGGCCATTCAGCTTTCTCTTTCTTTCTTTTCTTTTCCTTTCTTTCTTTCTTTCTTTCTTTCTTTCTTTCTTTCTTTCTTTCTTTCTAAGACAAGGTTTCTCTGTAGTTTTATAGCCTGTCCTGGAACTAGCTCTTGTAGACCAGGCTGTCCTCAAACTCACAAAGATCTGTCTGCCTCCGAGTGCTGAGATTAAAGGCATGCGCCGCCACCACCCGGCCGGCTGTTCATCTCTTTATTAGGACCATCGGGGGTTTTAGACAGGCACAGTAACAGCTTTCTAGAGTTAAGCAAATGCAGCGTAAACAAAAGTCACACACCTGAAAATAATATTCACAGTGACAATAACAGTTCCTAGTCACTGGTGCCCCTGGTGGCTTTGAATCATAATCCCCAGTTTCATTTCAGTGAACTGATGAAGGGCAGTTCAAAATCCCTCTGTTTCCTCAATGCAGACTAGAAAACTGGCTAGTCAAGTGAGATCACTCACTGCTGAATCTCTCTCTCTCACACACACACACGCTTCCCTTCTTTCTCTCCTTTCCCTCTTTCTATTTTATTGTATGTGTATGAACATTTTGTCTACCTTTATGCATATGCACCCATACATGTGGATGGTTAGGAGCCACCATAAGGGCACTGGGAACCACACATGAGTCCTCTCTAAGAACAGCAAGTGCTCTTGACCACTGAGCCATCTCTCCAGCCCTGCTAAGACTTTAAAGGTGACATAGTAAAAGAAAAGAAAAGGAGATGTACAAACAGCCTGTCAGCCACCGAGCTAACCTGTCTCTCCATCTCACGTGTTGACGTGTTCTGCTTCGTGCATAAGAACCATGTAAACACAAAGGTCACAGTTTGACCGTCGGGCTGTGAGCAGTGACAGGAGCAGAAGTTCAGCAGCTCCAGCAAGCCTTGATGAAAACGAGGCCATGCCCTTTGAACACTGCACACCTACCTGACGTCAGACGCTGCTGGCTACAGTTGCTGCCAGGTAGGGACAAAGAGTGCGTTTCCAGAAAGTTCTTCCTTCACGTTCCAAGTTTTATATCAACAACAGGAACAAAATATCTGGATGATGTTTTAATTGCTCACAAATTTTGTTCTTAGAGCATTAACTAGATAGAGTAAAAGGAGTCCCAAGGTTCAAAGCCCTGTGTTGACTCAAGATAATGGCCATGGGAAAGTCAAGAGTGCGTCAAAAACACAAAGTCACTGTGAGCTTCCTCCAAGACTCGGGACTATGGCCTTAGACTTCTGGGCTGCGAGCAGCTGAATTTGGAAGGCAGCTCAGCTTGGTGTAAATCATATTGGTTAGAGATACTTCATTCCCAGCTTCTTGTGCCTTATTTAACTATCTAACAAGGGATCTAAAAACACCTGTATGGATAAGGGAAAAACAAAACAAAACAAAACAAAACAAAAAAAACAACAACAACAAAAAAACCCTCTTCTTTGTTAACTGAAAACTGAATATTTGATGGCATGTTTCTATCAACCACTAGAGGGCAGTGTTGGGCTATTTGTGTAAAAGCGTGAAGGCTTTGAATTCCTAGAATCATCTGCCCATTGATCTTCTGTGTACTGCAAGAATCTCTCACCAGTGGGATTCACCATGGCTGAAAAAATAAAAGGCCCAAGACCCAATCTTGTTCTGTTTTTACCAATATCATGAGGTCCTAGTCTCGGTGATACTATTTTTAGATCAATCTTCAATTCATTATTTAAATTATCATATGTAATCTTTAAAACCTGCAGTTGTTAAAAATAAGTTAAACTGGCTGTGGTGGTATACACCTTTAATCCCAGCACGGAGAGGCAAAGGCAGGAGGATCGCTAGGAGTTCAAGGCTAGCCAAGGCTGCACAGTGAGACACTGCCAAGAGCCATGGCAACAAAATAGCTCCAATAACCATAGCTTCAGGAGCAAGCAGTTTGGGGATTAAGAATATACAAAATTCTATTATCTGATAAAATATTCATTTGTTTTTTTTTTTTTTAAATATCCCCAGCTGATGTGGCAGAACCTTACTGGGCAGTAGTTAATACACAGTGATTGCGTCTGAACCAGCACGGCTGCCTAGGTTGGGTGTCTGTAAACAGAGACCCTGAAGGAATTTGCCAGAGTACAAAGTGGTTGCCACGAGGGAGGCGTGGAAAGAAAGCTCCCCGAACAAGAATGACGTTTCTGAAGCCATGGACAGAAGAGGGTTTCTCTTGTGCTTTCTGATGTATTCCATTTTGCTATTTTGTTGCATGTACTTAGTTTCAGTGCGAGTGCAGTGTATACACGGGAGGAGAGCCTGCCTGTGCCATGACCCTAGGAGCTTTCTCCTGCCGGCCAGGTTCTGGGGCTCAGACTTGGTGACAAAACTTTACGTGATGAGTCATCTCACCAGCCCGTTGGTGATTTTAAACATTGTGAAATGAGCTACCAATTCCCCCATATTCACAGATGCCATTTTTAATATTCTCATCCTCAGAAGCATCCATTATTCACAGACACTCAAGGAAGCCTGAGGTTATAAGAATAAATGTGTTAAAGTTTTTTTTAATATTTATTTGTTTATTATGTATACAATATTCTGTCTGTGTGTATGCATGAAGGTCAGAAGAGGGCACCAGACCTCATTACAGATGGTTGTGAGCCACCATGCGGTTGCTGGGAATTGAACTCAGAACCTTTGGAAGAGCAGGCAATGCTCATGACCTCTGAGCCATCTCTCCAGCCCTTAATAAAAGTCAGAACATGCAGGAATATGAACATAGGTATACTTTATGTAAATTTTTTTAAAATTATATAGTATGTATAGTAGAAAAAAACGAAAGCCAAATTAAAGGTGATATGCTTCCCAGTTTCTGTCGAAGGCAAAACCACTCATAACTGCCTTCTCAGGGACACAGAACAAAAGCATGCCTATATCATCTCTAAATGGGAAAATACCAAAAATAGGCATTTTCCCATAGTAATTTGTTTTAAAAGATATTTTTTTTGCACAGCAATGGCACAAACCTCTTTGTTTTTTCCTTCAATAAAACAATAGATTTGGTTTCCTTCTAAGAATATTCACCTTCAATTTTATTTCAGGTTTTCCACCAATGTTTTTGTTCCCAAATGCCCAGAAGTCCTGCTTTATCTGAGACTAGACCAACAGCACAGGACTAAGTCATCAATGGCAGAGTGAGCTTGAAGACCTCCCCTCAGCTGGACTGTCAAGAAGGCAGAGACTGCATAGGAATGCAGGCTGTTGCTGTCCTCTTAGGACAGTATGTCAACGCTGCCCCATGTTCAAGTCTCAGCAGAGCACAAAGTTAGTGTTCTGAGCAGTGGGCGAGGAAGGCAGAGGAAACAGATTCTTTAGTTTAACATAGGTGAGCCAGGTGGTGGAGGCGCATGCATTTAATCGGAGCCCTCGGGAGGCAGAGACAGGTGGATCTCTGTCAGTTTGAGGCCAGCCTGGTCTGTAGGTGATTGCTAACACATGAGTTTACATGGCTATTCTCTGCCTAAAAGAAAATGTATATCCAGATTTTATAGTTTTTTGGGCTATCAGTCAAGATCAAAGAGCCTTTCTATGTAGTTCTTAATTGGGATGGCAGGAAGCCACGAGCAAGAAATGTCAAGAGCAGACTTTGCGAGCTGGGAGTTACAGACCGCAAAGGAGGGCGCTCTGGTGGAAGTAATCCTTTGCCTCAGACGCCATCCCTGGAAACAGGTTGGGCAAGAAACCTAGACTTCCTCGGCCTAATGCCTAGAACATCAGGACAGCTGTGAAAGAGAACAATCTCTGACGTGATCATCTTGGTGGTCATCTAAAGGACCCCGTGAAGGCCAGACAAGCAACACACATAACCATTAAGCCGACCACAAAATGCTCAAAAATAATGCGATAAAATCAATTTAATAATTAGAGTTCCATTTTCTCTAATTCCTCTGGTGACCTTCAGCTGAAGTCACTGCGCCCCAGGAACAGCTTTCAGGTGTTCAAGGAGGGAAGAAAGGCTCTACTCTGATAGGAAACACCACGGGCTCAGTCTCTCAAACACCCTTCTACTTGGCATTCAAGTGATCTACGATCCATGCAGAGAGGCGGAATATGTCATGTGACTATGAATACAAGACATATATTTACCTTTTCTCTCGCTGAGAAAACTAACTTGGGCGCTGGAAAGGTGGGCACAGTGCTTGAGAGCATATGATCCTCTTGCAGTGGACCGCAACCATGTGGAGCAGCTCACAATCTTTGTTATTCTAAATGCAGGGGACCCGACATCCCCCCTGGTGGCCTCTGAGGGCAGTGCGCTCCTGGACACGGTCCTCCTCCCACATACACATTGAATTTAGAAATA
Organism: Alexandromys fortis; assembly: GCF_014885135.2. Lineage (NCBI taxonomy): Eukaryota > Metazoa > Chordata > Mammalia > Rodentia > Cricetidae > Alexandromys > Alexandromys fortis. The sequence goes on from NW_026067949.1 coordinate 42,047,785, forward strand.
AATTCAAAGTTCTTTATCCATTCTTTAACTTTGAAATATTATCAAGGTTTCTACATATCAAACGTGGAACATACATACTATTGTTTCTTTCTTTTTTTTTGGAAACTCTTCACAACTTTCATTTTTTTCGTTTATGTATTTTTTATTAAATTTATTTATTTATTAAACATTTCTGCCTCCTCCCCACCACTGCCTCCCATTTCCCTCCCCCTCTCCCCATCAAGTCCCCCTCCCCTGATCAAGTCCCCCTTCCTCATCAGCCCAAAGAGCAATCAGGGTTCCCTGACCTGTGGGAAGTCCGAGGACCACCCACCTCAATCCAGGTCTAGTAAGGTGAGCATCCAAACTGCCTAGGCTCCCACAAAGCCAGTACGTGCAGTAGGATCAAAAAAACCCATTGCCATTGTTCTTAAAAATGGATGGAAATAGAAAACACTATCCTGAGTGAGGTAAGCCAGACCCAAAAAGAGGAACATGGAATGTACTCACTCATATTTGGTTTCTAGCCATAAATAAAGGACATTGAGCCTATAATTCGCGATCCTAGAGAAGCTAAAGAATGTGAACCCAAAGAAAAACATACTATTGTTTCTAAGCCCCCCACCCACCAAATTTTCATGATAAACATTACAAAGGCAGAAATAACATAACCATATGTTGGATTTTTTTTTCTTTCTGCCATTGATTTTTCTCTCTGGGCTTCTAGATACACATTTAAGATGACTAAAATGTCTTCTAGGTTTTCATGATACTTCTTGAGACACAAGCTTGTTCAATAGCCCAGGTGGTGATCCCACCGCAGGAGCCTCCCAAGAATTCCAACTATAGGCCTGCTCCACACGTTATGAGGAGCTCTTACTCGTATAATAACAACCGCAGTCCTTGGCTCTAGGTTTCTGTTCTGCTGTATTGGTGATGGAACCCAGGCTGTGCATGCAGAACATCGTATAATACGGGGCAGTGGCATTGAGTCCTGGCATCTAGCACTGCATCCTAGCGCTCAGAAGGAAGAAGCAAGGGATCTGTAATTCAATGTTTGCTTCAGTTTTGTTTTGCTTTTAAAAATCCAGGGCTGGAGAGATGGCTCAGATGTTAAGAGCACTGGCTGCTCTTTCAGAGGTCCTGAGTTCAATTCCCAGCAACCACATGGTGGCTCACAACTGGTATACAATGAGATCCAGTGCTCTCTTCTGGCCTGCAGGCATACATATAGGGGAACATAATAAATAAATATAATCAAAAAAAAAATCCAGAGGTGGGTATGTGACACATTCCAGTACTTTAGAGGCAGAGGCAGGTGAATCTCTGTGAGTTCAGGCCAGTCAGGGCTACAAAGTGAGACCCTGTCTATGAATGAATGAATGAATGAATGAATGAATGAATGAATGACTGCAGACGACTATTAATTGAAAATTCCGTCATACAAATGATGGAGTTTGGGAGCCAGGCATGGTGGGGCATTTTTATAACCTCCTCACTCCGGAAGCAGAGGTAAAACTAAATTCAACACTAGCCAAGTCATAACAAAAAATGCCAACACACTCTTCAGCCTTTTATAAGTCGACAGAGTCGTGAAGGTGGTCTGCTTTCTGAGACCTGGCACATACCCCAAAATAAAACCATGTAAACGTTACAAAAATTAACTTATACTCTGTAGTTGTTTTTAAAGTCTACAAATCCTAAGCATTTAAGATTTTAAGAAGCCTTTCTTAGGGTCAAGAGAGATGGATCTGTACTTAAGAGTGCTTCCTGTTCTTGCTGACCGCCCACCTGAATTCCAGCTGCCAGCACCCACGCGGTGGCTGGCAACTTTGTAACTCCAGTTCCAAGTGATCCAATGCCCCTGGAGGTGTACACTCATGTATACACACACTTAAAACCAACTAAAAAAATGCTGGGTGGTGCTAGCACTCGCCTTTGATCCCAGCACTCAAGAGGCAGAGGTAGAGGCAGGTGAATCTCTGAGTTCAAGACCAGTCTGGTCTACATAGATAGTTCCAGGACAGCCAGGGCTGTTACACAGAGAAAACTTGTCTTGAAAAACCAAAAGTAAGTAAGTAAATAAATAAATAAAGATTTTAAAAAGTTTTATTACTAACCCTCCATAAATTCCAGAGGCTTAACAGGTTCTGTGTCAGGAAAGGGAAGACCCAGCACATTTTTGGCAGTGCCTAGCTACACAACTCCTTCAGTTTTCACACTTTGGAAAGTTACAAGTAGTACAAAAAAGGGCAGATTTCCCTCATCCTAGAAAAATGATGGCGCCAGTTCCTAGCGACATCACAGCGAGGGCCAAATTGTTGCTGAGACTCTTGCACCAGCCAAGAGCGCCCTAAATCCCCTTGGCTCTTTGCTACACACTGCGCATATTTGTTTCCTTGATTGCATGCAAACACAGAGAGTTGCTGGTTTATAATGGTTCAGCATCTGATTTTTTTAAATGTGTTAAATAAAAGCTGTATTTGGGACTTTTAACAGTCTTCCGAGGAGCCACATTTTTTTAAAAACAGTTTTTCTATATACTATCTAGGTCAGGTTGGCCTTGGATTTGTGGCAACCCTGTGCTGCGGAATAACCCTTCTGCACACTGTGAAGCGGTGTTGCCCTCGTTGTTAATAAAGAACTGACTGGCCAGTAGCTAGGCAGAAAGAGGGTAGGTGAGAAAGCCAAACTCAGAGGACCCTGGGAAGAAGGGTGGAACAGCGGGGCGGTCGGGAGACACTGCGGAAGACAAGATGAACAGCCGTGCTAAAAAAAGGTACTGCCACAGGGTAGAGCATAGGTAAGAAATATGGGTTAAGTTGTAAGAGCTAGTTAGTAACAAGCCTAAGGTATTGGCTGGGCATTTATAATTAATGATAAGTCTTTGTGGGGTTATTTGGGAGCGGGATGGTGGGATGAAAATCTCTGCCTACAATCATGTTTTGGCTCTCTGGGTGCGGGGATTACTGGCATGTCCCACTATGTCTGATTGATTTAGAATACTTCCCATTTACAACGGGCTTATCAAGATGGAATATCACAAAAGAAAACCTGTGACACGGCAAATGAAAACGCATCTGAGTAGCCAACAAGAGATGGACTAAACAGGATTGGTAAACACTGCACCACTGTTCCTAGGGACCACACAGGGTGAGGATCCTGCAAGCTGCTGGCATCTCTGTCCACAGATAAACACAGTGCTGGTGTAGTAACAGAGCCTTCTGGCAACACTGTAATCTGTACACAAACCCTTCTCCTTATGCTTCAACTCTTTGGATGAACAAGTCCACAGGACACTTAGTGACCATTTAAAATAGGAAGGCCAGTGAAATGGCTCAGTGGGTAGAGGCACTGACGGCCAAGCCTCATGGCTGGAGATTGATTCCAGGGAACATGCAGGAGGGAAGAACAACACCTGCTCCACACATGCACGTGCGCGCACACACACACACACACACACACACACACACACACACACACAAAGTAATTTAAAAATAGGAGTGGGGGTAAAGAAGTAAGAAAGGCATAGTACTATCAACTGTGAAGGAAGCATGGTCAGAATATGCTGAGTACCACGTAGTTTGAATTCCATTATTTTGCAGGGTTGGTGGTGACATATGCCTTTAGTCGCAGCACTCAGGAGGGAGATGCAGGTGGACTTCTGTGAGTTTGAGGTCCGTCTGGTTTACAGAGTGAGTTCCAGCACAGCCTGGGCCATACAAACCCTGTCTCAGAAAACCAAAAAAAAAAAAAAAAAAAATCCCACTAATTCACCAAGTGACTCCATTTTCTTTCACCAATGATTCTGAAAGTACTATGAATATTGGTCTGGGGACATGAACACACGTTAGATGCAGGCAGATTTCTAAAGACAGCCATCTCCAAAGCCAGGCTGACTGCACCCATCAACCCCCCACTGTTTAGACAGCTGCAGAGTGGTACTGGGACACCAGGGAAGGAACCAATCTGCAACCACCCCACCGCCTCTGAGGTCTCTGGGATCTTAGAATCAGGTCCCTAATTCTAACTAAAGAAAAACTGTAATTTTCTCAAATGCCTATCAAATTTATTCCTGGATACATCAACCACAACTGCCACCTTTCTGAATGAAACAAGAAGAGCTGAAGTCACAATTTATATCAGCTACGAACTTTTAGTATTAATCCCAAGACAGCATTCGATCCTTCCAAATAAGCAAGTGAAAAATTACCTTACTACATAGTGGCCTTTCTGGTTGCATATACACTTCAGGCAACACCTGGTGTGTGGGTCCTGTAAGAGCAGCAAGTGCTCTTAGCCTTAACCGAGCCCTCTCCAGTGCCCCTGTAGATGACTTAACTAGAATTTGCCAAAAGGACACTGAGTCCCATGCCTTTTGTGGCAAAACCATGCACACTTTTTTTTTCTTTTCTTTTTTTTTTTTTTTTGTTTTTTTTTGAGACAGGGTTTCTCTGTAACTTTGGTGCCTGTCCTGGAACTAGCTCTTGTAGACTAGGCTGACTTCGAACTCACAGAGATCCGCCTGCCTCTGCCTCATGCCCGGCCTTGCAGACTTTCCAAATATGTCAACACACCTCCAACCAACCTCCAATCCAACGTGCTAGCAATTGCCTCCCTTGGGCTGGAGACACGGCTAACTGGCTCAGTGGCCAACAGTAATCTCTCTGGAGGGCTGGGGAGACACCTCAGTGGGGAGCAAACAATGCTCTTCTGACATCCTGAATGGTTCCCAGCGCCCATGTCAACTTCCTTCAACTCCAGAGAGATGGATCTGGCACTGCTGACCTCTGTGGACACTTGCACACAGGTGTACAGACCCCCACACAGACACACATACATAATTTATGTAGCATGCGCCATGGCGCTGTCATGTCGTGGGCACGGAGCTTGGGCACCGTTTGCTGTTCCACGTCAAACTTGGCAGACAACTTGTGCGCATGCACGCGAGCTCCCCCCCAGCGCGCGGAGATCTGGCCAATCATAATTTAGCACGATCACTCCATTTTGGCCTGAGCCATTGGGTTGATGACACGTCAGGGCTTTGTCTGGCACCGTATATATTCTTCTGCTTCCACGGGGACGGGGTCTTCTTGCCTCTCTAAAACCTCAAGTGTAAGTGCTCCAATAAAGTGTGCTCTGAGAAGAAAACTGTGTGGCCGTCTCTTCCGCTGGCGGAAGCGGCGTGCCGCAAATTTATATAAAATAAAATCTTTTATTTAAAGGAATTCTCTCACGAGAGACTTTAATTTACAAACCTTTATTGTGTGGACAGTTGGGCACAGATCACGCAGGATCTAATGCTGTTCTCAGCAAAGCTATGATTTCATGAACAAGGCCAGGCATCCTGGCTTATCTTTACACTTTACAACTGAACGTTTATTTCTAACAGGTAAAATACATCTGAATTGCATCTTTGCCACAGGGCTTCATGATAGTTAAATAAAGGCAATTTAAATGCCACCCAATCTCCTACATTCAATACACGAAGCCGACAACGACATTTCTGATAATTTCAAAGTTACTGGAAGTGAACTTCTGTCATTTTCTTGAAAGGAACTTGGCACAAAAGGCAGCAGAGAGGTCTTTGTAAGGGGTCTCTGAATCCGACTTGGTTGGTGGTATCCGGCAGAGCTGGCGGAATCCAGGGGAGCGCAGCAGCAGATTCTGGGAGAGGCCCAGGAGGCTGGAGCACAGCCAGTAGAGAACAAGAGACTAGAGAGAGAGCACACACAGTTAGCATCTGCTCCTGTACGGGCCAGTTCACACAGGCAGTGAACACACACACACACACACACACACACACACACACACACACACACACACACACACACACACACACACACCAGATACCAGGCAGGGTCAGGAAAGCACCCTCCTTCTTTGACTATTAGAGTTTGTTCCCACCACAGGTGCTGACAACTGAGTCTACAGATGGACGGTGGGAGCCTGGGTGGTGACCTCTTCCCAGACCTCGCTTCCCCCCTTTATCCATCACAAGCCCCCAGTAACCACTTTCTCCGTATCGTCAAGGATGCGTTTCATTTCTTCAGAGACAACTTATTAACCTTCTTTTGTGATAGAACCCAGGCTGGCCTTTCTATACATACATGTTTCCTACACATACATGTGTCTCAAGCTCTATGTGCATCAGAAAGCGGTCAGGTCTCAGAGGGCAAACCATGTGGCTGGTGAACCCTGCCTGGGATGAAGCTCTCCAGGGCTGAACCCTGTCATTACTATCTGGCTTTGCACTGGCCATTTCTCTTGCTTCACCCTCATATCTGTAAAATGGGAGAGTAAATGCACTCCCTTTGAGGGCTCCTGAGAGCAACTGTGCAGAATGGGTAAGTACACAAGTATCTGTACTTGTTTAAGGTGCGACCCCAAGGGCAGAAGTAATACACCAAAGGCAGATTAGCACAGCGGTTACAAATAACAGCTGAGCTACCTGCAAATGTGAGACTTGCTGTGGGACACGGGTCTTGTACACTGACTGCTCTTCAGAGGACCTGGGTTCAATTCCCAGCATCCACATGGCAGCTCACAGTTGTCTGGAACTCCAGTTCCAGAGAATCTGACATCGTTATACCAATGCGCATGAAATAAAGTTAAATAAAGTTTAAAAAAAAAAGAAAAATCCACCTACATATACTGTGTCTAAAAACCACTGTACATACTTCCTAGACCATTAAAACTGCTAGCTGTGACCAAATAAGTAAGACACAAGCACATTCATTTGGTAGAACACAACTTCTGAAGTTATCTGTGGGAAATATACAAAAGGGCTGAAGGAACTGTAACAAGAATTGTTTATTTGTTTATTTCTTACAAAGTTTCCTTAGGTATCAACAGGGACAAATGAACCAAACCCACAGCACAATTAACCTTGCAGTACTCATGAATCCATGTGGACTTGTCCGTGCTTTCTTTTTTAAGAGCTGTAGTCCTTGGTCCAGTCTATATGGAAGTTGTTCAATGTATCAGCTAGTCAAATAGGCAAGTGCTAGCCAGAGCAAGGTGCTCTGTCATATTAAAACAGGAAGGGGAGCAAGGAGTTTGACAGCAGAGCTGGACACATGCATGAGAAAGACGAGCCAATCAGTCCACACAAGCATTCTCAACAGCAAGGGTCAAGCTGGTAAAAGACAGGCTCAAAGCTGCAGCCACATGCAATGGTGCAGGTACTTACAGAAGGTACTGTGGCTGCAATCGGGATCATCAGCACGGACACTGCGCGCACAAAGTGTGTGACATACATTTGAAAACGAGACATTCCGAGTTTTTGTAGAGCGAAAATCTGAAGTAGAACACACAAACCATAATTACTAAAATGCACATTAAGTCAGACAAACTTGAAAATGCAACTGAAGCCCAGGCTTTGTGGGACACTCTTTAAATCCTAGCATTTGCACTGGGGCAGCAATTTCAGGTCATCTTTGGCTTTTAGATTTATTTGTGAGATAGCTTTCATGAGACAGTGTCTCAAAAAAAAAATTTTTTTTTTTCAAGATAGGGTTTCAGCATGTAGCCCTGACTAGCCTGGAGCATACTCAGTACATTAGGGTAGCTGGGATGGCAGATGGGTACCACAACACCTGGCTAAAAGCTGGTTTGTGACCATCCTCTACCAATACCTTTAATGGCTGTCACTGTGGTTCAATGGCAGAGCACTTGACCTGGTGTGCACAAGGCCATGGCCTCCATATCCAGCACTTCAACACCAATGAACTTAGGGCCAGAACAATCAGGCTTTGTGTGTGTGTGTGAGATGCAGGGGGTCCATGACTCAAAAGGCAACCCTGATGCTGCTGTTAACTTTATGAGACAGGCTCTCACTGTGTAGAGATCCTCCAGCCTCAAACTTCCGGGTGATGAGATTATAGACAGGTGTCTCCATCCCTGGTAGCCCTGCACTCCCAGAGATCCACAACCTTACACAAATTTTAACTCTGTGCCACTTTCCCTTCATTAAAATAATATAATCCTCACAGGGTTAATCTGAGAAGTCGATAACCCACGTAAACTGTTCAGAGAAGCTCCCCCCCCCAATACTGTTAAATTACAGCTTTTTCTCAGTCATCGGATGACACCGGAACAAGACTATAGCACTGCCAGGAATTCATTCCAGCCTCCATCACTCCTTTCTCTCTGCCAAATAGTTACTGACACAAACTGAGGAGCTGCACTGTGGTCTTAAGAACATTCACACCGCACGTGACATGTTTCCTCAACATCTCACTAATGGCTTTAGATCCCCCCCCCCCCTTTTTAAAGGGGAGAGTACTGGAGAGATGACTCAGCAGTTAAGAGCAATGCCTGCTCTTCCAAAGGTTTGAGTTCAATTCCCAGCAACCACATGGTGGGTTACAACCATCTGTAATAAAATCTAGCATCCTTTTCTGGTTTGCAGTCATACGTGCAGGCAGAACACTATATATAAAAATAAAAAAAATCTTTATTAAAAAAAGTGTACACGTCTGTGTACCACACATGTTCCTGGTGCCCGGTGGGTTCAGAAGAGGCATGCAGAAGTTGGAATCTAGAATTGGAACTGGTTAAAGCTTGTGGTGAGCACCCCTGTGGATGCTATGGACTGAGCTAGGACTGTGTAAATGCTCTTAACCTCCAAGCTATCGCTCCAACTCCATCTTCTCTGTTTAAACAGGTGCACATACTCTAGGGTAGCATGGAGCTTGCTGTGTAGTTAAAAATGACCTTAAACTTTTGACCACTCTATCAGCCATGCCCCACTATGCCCATGCATCCAGCACTGGGGTAGAGATCCCTAGGCTTTCTGCAATGCTAGGCAAGCATTCTACCAACTAAGCTATATTCCCAGCTCCAAGGAATTAAAAAATAGTGTCTGCTACAAACAAGATGTAGATCGGAATTCCCAGACAGTGCTCACTGACATGAGGTTTGTAAGACTTTTACTTCAAAGTCTGAGCTCTTTATAAAATGACAAACATGCTTTCTGTGTATTGCTGAGTGAAGTGCTATGGGTAACAGCAGACAACTTTAAAAAAAAAATCCCATTTTTCATGTATGTGTTCCTTTACATTAGCAAATCAAGAAATTCAAATGATGATACTAAGTCACTTATTAAGAAAATGTCAGTGGGATACTTACGGTTCCCTACCAATAAATTCACATAATAGATACACAAAAACACCATTCAATTGTGGATTAAAACCACACTGGCCATGCATCTTAAATTCTTAAATGTATATAGAGAGACTGGTTCTTTCCATGTCTCTACATAGCACTGGCTGTCCTGGAACTCACTGTGTAGACCAGACTGGACTTGAGCTTGCGGAGATCTGCCAGCCTCTGCCTTCTGAGCACTGAGATTAAAGAAGTACCAACATACACAGCTTTAAATACTATTCTTCTTTTGCCTGGTTTTTGAGATAGTCTTGTTATGTAGCCTAGGATGGCTGTGAAATTTGTGATTCTCCTGCCTCTGCTTCCTGAGTGCAAAGACTGGACACAAGCAATCGTGCCAGGTATAGTGCTCTTACTTTAACAAAAAGGACTCTGACACCAGAGACATAAAGGAACTGGCTCACACCAAGAGCTGATCTGATGTCAGAATTCAGAGTGTATGTGACGCCAGAATAGCAGCAGCAGCAATCCCAATGACATAAACAGTCAGCAAACCCCAACGTGAACCACTGACCTCCACTATTAGTAAATTGACAACACCAAGGGAGATGGGCAGAATCCAAGTGGAGTCCACTGCAGTGAGGTCAGGGAACCACAGCACCCCGCCAGCCGCTAACTGCTCCTGAACAGAAACGGCAGCTGAAACACAGTTTAAACACAAAACAACAGGATTCCTGAGGACAGCGGAGGGAGCAGCACACAAACACAGACCCCAACAACTCCCATAGGGCATCTCTTCCCCCAAGAGCTACACTGGTTAGTTAAGCTATTTATATTTGCAATTTTTTTGTTTTGTTTTGCCTCATTTTCCAGTTATTGCTCTCAACAGACTGTTTATGCTTAAGATTCTAAATTCTGTAATGTAAGGAAGACAGTAAATCACAGTTATGAAGACTAGAATTTTTTTTTTTTTACTGGAATGCAACTTTCAAGAATTTGAGAGATGAGGATTTCTGAAACAGTTACCTTCTGAATGTGCTGCCCCTGTGCTGAAGTTCCGGAGGGCAACGGATATGAAGACCCACATTGGAAGCTGCACCCAGACCAACACGGTGGCTTTGAAGGGATGGCAGTTGTCACGCACATACAGCTCTGAAACAAGCCTCCGCATGTTCTTTAGATAGGTGAGCCTAAGGTGAGGGAAGGGAGCCAAGACATCTTCTGACCACTAGCAAAAACTTCACCCTACAAGGTGAACAGGGCTTTCAGCTATCATAAGCAGTTAAGGGGTCAACTAAACAGAAGGCACAAAGCCTTTTACTTATTTTTTTCAATTCTGCAATACCATTTAATTGCAGTGTACGTTTCAATGTTCCATGTTAAATGTACTGAATGAATCTACCAAATACATTTTCAGCTCATCTAATAAATGTGACACTAAAATATACAGCAATAATTTCAAACATAAAAACAATTTCCACATTGCCTTTTATTAAAGACATTGTCAGACTACAGCTTTAGTCTCTAGTGATCTCTGGCCAATAACCTTTTTTAAAAAATATTTTATTTATCACATTCTGTGATGTGCGTGTATAAACAACACATCAATACATGTTAACCACTGAGCCAACTCTCCAACCCCTGCCAATAAGATCTGAAGGGTGAAATACTACCAGCTGATGTAGCACATACCCACAATCCCAGCATTTTTTTGGGAGATGGATGGAGGTTGGAGGATTGAAGCTTGTAGCCAGGCTCAAGTTACATAGCTAAGTAAGGAAGGCAAACGGAGGCTACCTCGTGAACTCCTGTCTCAAAATTAAACAAAATGGAGAGTGGGATTTCAAGCCCAACAAAGTATAACACAATTTTAACTGCAAATATCACAGCTGAGCGCATATTTTACTTAACTCTGTGCAGTTTATATTCTTAAGACTGTCAAAGTGGCCTCCATTTTGCAATTTTCCAACAAAGGTTATGTTAATCTGTTCACCTTATCAGTTTCTCTTTTTGAGAAGGCTCACTGTGTAGCCCTGACTGGCCTGACACACACTACGTGTACCAGGCTGGTCTCTGCTGCCCGAGTGTGGGTATTGATAGCACTCACCACCATAACCAGCTCTGGTACTTCCATTGAGTTGAGACAAGGCCTCAGTGGTCCAAGCGGACCTTGACTTGATATGCAGCCAAGGATAACTTTGAGCCTCTGGTTCCCCTATCTCCACCTCCAAGGAACCAGGATTACAAGCCTGTGCCACCAAACCCAACTGCCACTTTTGTTTGTAAGTCTTACTTTCTAGACCATGGTCTTGAGGGACAATTATTGGTTTTTTGTGGCAAGAAGGGTATCACTAGCTTAGGCTGGCCTCTGAGTCACAAGCCTCTTATGCATGCATCACTAACCTTGCTCTGGTTTCTTCCTCATGTCTAAATCTCTTATACCACACACATTTAGTACAAGGTAGGCTTTCGATAATTGTATTGAATCAATTTGCAGTGTGATGAACTGAGACAGTACACACATGCATTCTAGGCCCTCAGTTCTTCTTATTCGTACTTTTCTTCTCTACATACACTTGCACACTATGGTCCTGGAAACTTAGGTCACACAACAAAATGGACCCTCATATCAGCGCTTCTGAGGATGTGAACTAGCCAACTGCACAAGAAACATCTAGACAGCCACGGCATCAGTGAAGCACAAGTAAGTTATCCATCATAAATCTCACCTCACCAAGCCAATTACAGCCCAGATGAACAGCTATTCACCTGTTCTGCTGGCCCATGGCTGTGCTCTCAGATTCCTCTTAATAAAATATCTAAACTACAGGCTTTGGTTTATCTACATTTAACAAATACAACTTTATGTTTTATGTGTTAATACATATACTTTCTCCTTTTTTCCTTCTTCTCTTTCTGAGACAGGGTCTCAGACAGTAGCCTGGAAGGCCTGGAACTCATTATGTAAACAGACTGGCCTTGAATCTACCTCCATAGTGCTGAGATTAAAGGCTTGCCTTGCCTCACCAGTTCCCTAAATTTCAAGTTTTCTTTGTTGTTTTATTGCTTTATGTGTGCGAGTGCTTTGCTTGCATGTGTTTAAGCACACCACATTCAGGCCTGGTGCCCTGAGGTTAGAAAGTGTTGAGCACTCCTGGAGCTGGAGCTACAGACAGGAGAGCCATGTGAGAGTGCAGGGAATCGAGCCTGGGTCCTCTGTGAAGGACAAGTGTTCTTTAGGCCAGGCACGGTGGCACACGCCTTTAATCCCAGCACTTAGCAGGCAGAGGCAGGTGGATCTCTGAGTTTGAGGCCAGCCTGGTCTATATAGTGAGTTCCAGGACAGTCAGGGCTACACAGAAATCGAGGATTTAAAACAAAACGAAAACAAGTGCTCTTGACTGCTGAGCCAACTCTTCTAATGTCAAGTTTTTCTGGTTTTGTTGTTGTTGTTTTATTAGCACCAAATAAAGATGATATAATATATGTGTGTGTGTGTGTGTGTGTGTGTGTGTATAATATAGTTTTCCAGGCATGGTGGCGCATTACTATAGTGATACCATCTGGAAGGCAAGAAGACTGCCTGAACTATACACCATTTCACAAGAACCAAAATGTGCGGGAGTGGGGGTGGGGGGTGGGGGGGGAGATGGGGACACAGATGGGCAACATGAGACGAGACAGGACCGCACAGCAAATTACACCTACTTACATGCACAGCTCCAGGCTTTCCTATGACTCACACCAAATCTTGTCAGTACTTACTTCACGGCCATCTTTATCTGAACACGGCTCTTTTCAGTGGGTCCTCCAAATAGAACCCAGATGTGGTAGCACATCTGCAATCCGAGCATTCGGGGGAAGGGGGTACGAGGATGAGGAACTCAAGTAGTGGGAGGCTGAGATGGGAGGACCATTCCGCTCCTCAGGAGTTAGGATAAAGTCTGTTTCTTCGTTTATAGGCTTCCATTTCAGTATATAAAACAACCATGCTCCACAGTGATTTATTAATATGAACCAATCAAGAGAATACCTAAACCTGCATTTATATATTTCATGTTTACAGGCATAAGACTGCATACCTGGCAACTCTTTTGGACCAACCAAACTGATGCGCACAAACTGCAACTTCTTGGTTAAGGCGCTTGGCGATGCTTTTTATCTCTGGTTGCAAGTTTTCCACCTAACTAAAGAAAAAGTTGTTTTTATGAGCACATAAAGGATCTTTGCTGAAAACCACGGCTATAGTCAGCGTCAGCTGTCAACTTGGTGCACCCAGGAGAGAGGAACTCAATTAAGAATTTTCATCTATCAGATTAGCCACGGAATGTTTCTGATTGCTACTTGACACAGAAGGACCCAGTCCACTGCGGGCTGCCATCCCTAGGCATGTGAGCAATTTTCCACTAAGATTTCTGCTTTAGTTCCTGTCCTGCTGTCCCTGCATGATAGACTAGAACCTGAGAGACAAGTAACCCTTTTTCCTCCCCGATTCCGCATTAGGTCAGTGTCACCAATCAACGACATTCATGTATTCTCTGTACCCTCAACTACTTACAAGTGTTTGCTGATCACATTTGCAATCAGAAACATTTAAGCAGAAGATACTATTAGATATTTAGCCTGCTTAAAATATCTTGAGTCCAAGCTGAGCGGTGGTGGCGCATGCCTTCAATTCCAGCACTCTGGAGGCAGAGACAGAGACAGAGACAGGTGGACCTCTCTGAGTTCGAGGCCAGCCAGGTCTACAAAAGCTAGTTCCAGGACAGCCTCCAAAGTTACAGAGAAACCCTGTTGTCTCAAAAATACAAGAAAAAAAAAAAGATCTTGAGTCAAACTTAAATTCCAGTTTGTACACCTATCTGGGCAACCAAAATGCTCTGCACAAACTTCTTGGTTAAGGGATGTTTGGTGATGCTTTCTATTTCTGGCTGTGCATAACCTCTGAAAAGGCACCTACTTGCTAGAATTTTGAGAATTAAATGAAAACTGCATCCCGGATTTTCCTGATCCAGCCTTAGATACACCAGCAGTAGAGGAACCAGCACCCCACTTGTTCAGTTCGAATCCCAAGGATTCCCACAGTGACCACTTTCTGCCTTAGTGTGGCTGCTTCCTTCCTGGCGATCTTCTGCGAAACTTCACCTTCTCAAATTAACTGAGAAGGTGAAACTTCAGAGAAACTGCTGATTTCCTCTCACACCACGAATAGCCAAGAAAAGAAAATGCTATACCGATTCCACAGAAACAAGTCTTAAGACCGACTCAAGGTCACAACCCATTAGACACAGGGTCGTAGAGAGTGACAATCCAAGTTTGCAAACTTTTAATTTAGGGAATCCTTTCTAATAATAAAGAGCAGTAAGAATAGTTAAGGGGAAATAATGCTGCAGACGCTCTGTTAAAACGTTTACGTCCCTAATGTTACAGGCTCCTCCGTGTCATTTCTTCTGCAGACTGGTCTCAATGTGAAGTTTAGGAAACATTTATATTTCAAATAAAGACCCGGTAGGTGGGAAGAACTAGAAGGCACTCGAGTCACCAACCATTATTTAACATATGCAATACCATTTTAGCAAAGTACCAGCCTCGACCGTCAACACGAGCAGGAAGGCAGCACGGGGACCGATAGTCCTCACCTTGGCCAGGATGTAGTGCTGATAGGCCGCCAGGGGCAACGTGACGGCGCCGCGCAGGGCCACGGTGGTGAGCACGATGCTGCCCCACCAGGGGAGCCCCGTGGCTGCCTGCCCGCCCAGCAGCACTTCCTCCGCGGCGCGCACGGGCGCCGACGCTGCCAGGGCCTCGTACCATCCGCCCGGAGCGGCCACCGACACCGACGCGGCCGCACACACCGGGAGGGCCGGGAGCCGCGAGCTACTCCAGCCGGGCTGCAGTACCCGCACCCGAAGCCGCAAGGTGGGCAGTGACCGGAGACACCCGGCACCCCGGCGGCACAGCATGGCAACAGGGCTGCGGACCGGGAACAGCAGGCGGGCCCGGGGACCCACGGAAGATGTGCGCATGCGCCGGCCCGCGGTTACGCCTGGCTTCCTAGCCACGGCGGTGACGTCTCCGTCGCACCGGAGATGACGTAAGGCCCCGCCTTTCCCACGCGGCACTGGGCAGCAAGCGGCGCGCACGGGACACCTTTCCTTGCTAGGGTGGAGCTCTGGGCAGTCGGAACCGGAACTGCAGGGGTAGGCGGGGCAAGCAAACCGCCTTGCTGTTGAGTTTCGGTTTCCACCCAAGAGGATTGTCGCTTGTGTACTTTTTGTGACCCGCCGGCTTCCGCTGGAGACGTGCGTAGCCGGTACAAGTTCTGTTTCCACCCACTGCTGAAACGCCTACTTCAGAAAGGAACGAGTGTTTCCGGTTTGCGCGGAGTTAGTCTGTGTCCTTTATCCTCTAGACAAAATTCTACCGGATAGATTTGTCAGCCAGGTGGTGGTGGCCCACGTCCTTAATCCTGTCACTCTGGAGGCACAAGGAGGAGGATCTCTCTAGGTAAGGGAGCTCTAAGCCAGCCAAAGCTACCCAATGGCACTGTCTCAAAAAACAAAAACAAAACAAAAAACCCAAAAAACAACAACAAAAACCCACACCATCATCATCATCATAAAAAGCAGGGAAAAAAAAAGAGTAAAATGAAACGCACAAAGCATACACGAACTACGTGAGATTTTCAGTTTTGAGTTCCCTCACTACAGCATAATTGGGATGACGTGAAGTTTTCTTAGAAAAGCACCCAGCCATACAATAGGCCAAAGCCTGTTTCTAGAAACCTCTCCTGTTTGCCAGTGCCAAACAGTAGCTGTTGTCCCCTACTTCACTGCACACCTACCAAAGTTATCTTCTGGAATCTGGGATACCTGAGTTCAAAACTAACCATGAATCCATAAAATTATTTTAAATGTATATGCTCCCTTACCATAATCCTTTCTGAAACAACTTACCTATCTCTTACTTAAGAAATCAGTTGTTATCGTCTATTGATTTAAAGTGAAGATCAAGTAGCATATGTGTGAAATGAAATTTCCCCATCTTTCTTGCAGACAACAGGTAAAACTGAGTTGGCCCTTCCAAAGTGGCCCTATGGCATAAAGGGAAGTTACTTAAAACAACATATATAACTCTGCCAAACCCCAGGTTTACCATGTGAGGACCTAGAACCAATTTTAACACTGGGAAATAAGTAAATTCATATTTATGGGTAAGCATAAATAACTTTTCTTTGTTTATAAATAAGCCTATTTAATGATTTGTTTATGAACAATAAACCAAAAAAAATTCAAGCAGTTATTAAAATCTTTAATATTTTTATTACAACTGTCTGTAACTCCAGCTCAAGGGATCTGACACCCTCTTCTGACCTGTGAGCACCTGCATGCATGTAAGTAAAAATAACAGAAATATGCCGAGTGGTGGTGGCGCACACCTTTAATACCAAAACGCGGGAGGCAGAGATGGACGGATCTCTGTGATTTCGAGGCCAGCCTGGTCTACAGAGCGAGTTCCAGGATTGGCTCCATGCCTGAGAAACCCTGTCTTGGAAAACAACAACAAAAACAATTAAAAAGCCCCAAATATTCTAATGTGAATTAACATTTATTAATATTTAATTTGTGCTAGTTCTGCATATGGCTTGTAGAAGTCAGAGAACTTTGTAGCCAGTCCTCTCCATCCACTTTTACCCAGATCACCACATTTGTGCTGTAAGACCTTTTACCTTGAGCCATGTGTCAAACCTTATTTATTTATTTATTTATTTATTTTTGTTTTTTCGAGACAGGGTTTCTCTGTGGCTTTGGAGCCTGTCCTGGAACTAGCTCTGTAGACCAGACTGGTCTCGAACTCACAGAGATCCGCCTGCCTCTGCCTCCCGAGTGCTGGGATTAAAGGCGTGCGCCACCATCGCCCGGCTAACCATATTTATTTTTAAAGCCTTTAAAACTCCCATGTTTATCACACGTTCATGTGCAATGTGGGAGGACCTAACTCCTGTGGAATCCGAGGGACAACTTGAAGAAGCTGGTTCTCTCTTTATAATGTGAGTGGTAATGACTGGTCTCAGGTAATCAGAGATAGATTCGGGCTTTTTCTTAAGATGCAGTTCCCCGCTATAGCCCAGGCTATCCTGGAACTCACTGTATAGCTCGGGCTGACTCTGTACTCTAGGCAATCTGCACTAGTGTCAGATCTCACCAGAGATCCTTTTCAAAAGACCTAAAAATAGACGTGAGGAGCTACTGCTACTGGTAACACTGCCCCCTCCCCCAGTCCTCTACTTGCTAGCACACACATTCCTTCACTAGCCTTGGATCTTACTTAGGGATTCCAACACATGCTGAAGAGGGTTGAGACACCCAGGCTTGTGGGACTGAGAAACTACTAGGTTCTTTCACTTCCCTATCACAAGTAGCCATTGTTGGACTGTAGCCTGTAAGTTGTTCCAAAAATTTTCACATCTATGTGTGTGTATATATTGAATATATGGATGTTTTTCCATTCCATAATTTTTAGACTGATACAGCATTTAACACACTTGCTGTGACTTCCAATCAGCGTAATTATGAAAAACTGATCTTAGAAGCAGCCTTGACTCAATTTTGCTGCACTTACAACCTCATAATAACTGGTGGATATATAGGATGCATCTTTGAAGTCAAGTGTACTGGGGGTATAGACAGGATGCCAGACTTTAGTAGAAAGAGCAGGAAGACCCAGTGTTCAAGGCCAACCTCAGCTCAGTGACAGGCAAGTGCCACTCCAGCTTATTCAGTACTAGGGTTAATCACCTGACATATATTGGGCAAGCCCTTTACCCTTACTCCAATCCTCAACCTTGGAATTTTTAGTATAAAAGATTAAGATACTACTCAAAATTTAATATATATTATGCTGCCATTTAGAGTGCTCACTTTCTAAATAAGATTTTTCTTTCTTTTTTCTTTTGGTTATTTGAGACAGGGTTTCTTTGGAGCCTGTCCTGGAACTCACATTGTAGACCAAGCTGGTCTCAAATTGAGAGATCTGCCTGACTCTGCCTCCCAATTGCTGGGATTACAGGCGTGTGCCACCACTGCCCTATGCAAATATGATTTCTAAAATGCTTTGGGGAAATTTTTAAATTAAGAGATAAATTATTCTTCTGAGAAATGGTTAAAAGTAACCCCTTGGAATCAGATACAGGCATATTTTTACTTTTGTGGGGAAGGGGAGGTTGAGATAGGGTTTCATTATGTAGCTCTGACTGGTCTGAAACTGCCCTTAAACTAGGAGATCCACCTGCCTCTGCCTCGCAGATGCCACCACACTGGCTTAATCTTTAACAGGAAAATCCCCTAATGAAAAATTAGTATTTTGTATCTCTATATCACACATTGTGTCATATCTCCCTGTCAGGGGTGGCCTGGAATCTGCTCCTTATTTCTCATCATAGGTTGGCTTTTATTTTTAAACTCCTTTAAGGCAGCAGTGTACCATGAGGCTGTGACAAACAGCTATTAAAACCTTGTATAAGACTGGGTCTCACTGGGAAGAACTATACTTATCCCAAACCTAAGGGATGGTATTCTGTAGTCACAGTGTAGAATAATACAAGTTGTAAGGTGCAGTCATCTGAGGGCAGCGAGTGAGCCAAGGACTGCAACTGTGAAGACGTGTACTTCCCAGTCAATCCAGAAGCACACACGCATTAAACAGTGTAAGACACCTGGACAGATCAATTTACACAAAGTAAAATACTGATTATCTTAATCATTTGAAAAGCATGCTGACTCCTGAATTTTGTTACTCAGAAAATTTGGAAATACTCTAAATGTTCTATAATATCAGATCTGTGGGTATGAGTGTTTTTACGAATTATCAGTGAACTAAATCAGAGGACCTAAAAAGGTTTGTGATTCGGAGAATCCCAGTGAATAACACAGTATACAAACTTTATGAAGTACATATTTAGGTAACGAGCAAAAGACCACATACTATTTTTGTGAACAGATGAGACAGGGTTATTTAATATACTACGTTTGCTGTTTTCCTAGAGAACAAGTATTTACTAATGACAGGCCACAGGAGAAATTTTCTTCAGAGGAATGTTTTAATCATTTCTCAATACTATATGCTGAAAGGCAAGAACGAAGGATTTTGTTTGAAATGGTTAACAAGATCTTTTTTTTGGGGGGGGGGAGGTGTTCTATGCAGTCCTATAACTATGTAGACCAGGCTGGCCTCCAACTCACAGGTTATCTACCTGCCTCTGCCTCCCCAATGATAGGATTAGAGGCTTGAGGTAAGCCATTTCTAAAGTGGAATAGTTGGTGTACACAGATCACACAGTAATTTGGGATATTAGCACTGGAAATGGAAAAGTGGGAGCTCACTTCTGAAAGAGAAGCACACTGTAGTCTGCAGAGATAACCACATACTTCAAAAGGAAAAAAAAAGACCTACATGGTCTCGAAAATTGCTTTTTTTATTGTTTAAATAAAAATGTTCTATATTACATCTGAAGTATAAAAATGTATTTGAAAAATGTTCCTAGTACAAAACTTCTAGTACTATGGCACTGTCCTTTCACAAGCCTGACCTTAAGTGTAGAGATAGAGGGCTCCAATCTATTTTCATGCTCCACATTTTAAATTCAAGAAAATGGTCAGTTTATCACCCTTCTTCCTTACAATACAACCACTCACATGCGTAGTACATGCTGAGTAGTGTCTGCTCTGCAACGAGATTATTTCAGGTAGAAAATAACCCTCATTATCACATAAAACAATCGTGGGAGTGGAGTAGACAGACCTGTGGCAAAATTCAATACAAAATGTTAATAACATCAAACAGGCTTTTCTGTTTTGTTTTTGTAAAGTGCTGACTTTTTAATCTCATGGCTATATTTGTAGGGTGTTCTTCTGCTAATTTGTGTGTCTTTATCATAGGTGCAAAAGCAAATGTCTATACTTAACTCCTAACTGAAGAGAAAAGTGCACCATTTACAAACGGCTGGGTAGGTTTAAGAAACCAACCTTACATGCTCTACTCGGGTCAGCAGTGGCAAGAGATCCTCTCATGTCCTCTGACAACCAAGGGATATTAATATCAACTCTAGGTGGTATATCTAAGCCTTAGATCGTGTTTTACAGTGTGAAGTTTGTATCTAATTAAAAACCAAATTGATATATACAGTATTTCTCATGTATGCACTGTTTTATATTTCAACCACATTAAGCTATTTTTCCATAGGAGACAGGGTAGGACACATATTCTTCTTGTATACATTATTGTTTATTGTTTCAAGTGGATGGAATATATAATTCCCACTGAGTAGTTTAGTGTGGCCCTGAATCACATATAAACAGGTTAAATGTAGTCTTTATAATCCTTGTATTCGAGTATCGACCATAAAAATCATCTTAATAACAAACCCAAACACTCATGTTTGACTTGGCCCAAGTTAGCTGTTCATCCTTTTCATTGCTACCAATAAGTGCAGAAAGCTAGGAGCTTTTCGACCTAAGACATAAGATGCTTGAAAAAGGAAAATTTTATGCTGTCTCTTTATGACCAAGAAGCCAATATTAAGAATTAATATTATCCAATATAAAATATGCCAGATTGTTCAAAAATAAACAGTATATGCTGACTGAGAACTGTGGTGGCTTTTAAGTTTCTCCAAAGTCTTAAGTTTCCTCGGAAGAAGAAACCACTGATGCTGCACCGCTGTGTAGCAGCCGCTATGGTAAAAAGCTTTACAGGATGTTTTTCACTACTGAGCAAGAGAATCTTACTAGTAATAGTGGCAAAGACAAAGTCCCAAACTGAAGAGAGATGTGTGTATTAGTTTGAAAGTGTGACAAATGTAATAAAGACATGGAAAATCAGAAATTTCTTCTATACGCCTTGCTACAAACAAACCCAAAAGGGAGCAAGCTGGATGTTTTCAGAGCTAACACAGGGAAACATCCACCGATAATGCCCATCATTTTACTTTATGCTTAAATTACACAAGTAGAAAAGTTATGCTTATTAATAGTTTAATGTATGAAGGAAACATCCAGATTTCTGAATATGAAGGTACATATCTCACATTAATTTAAGTCTACATAAAGTAGAGCCTCTATACTGACATATTGAAATTTACTTTCTGCTTAGCCTTTCTGTTATGTAAACAATTGTACATTTATTTGCCATTCTAAAACTTCAGGATCAAGTTTACATAATTTTGCTAAATTTCCGTGTTTGCTCAGAAGCAGTTTACAGTACTAAAACCAACCAGCCAAGGAACAGCTTCAACAGAAAGTTAAGTCCAAAGGAGAAGAGGGGAAGAAAGAAAATAAGAAAAAATGCTAACTAAGGTAAAAACGGATGACGATGGAGAATGGGCAGTCACAAATGTTCACAGAAAATAGGTCAGTTAGTAAGTTCTTCTGCAAAAAGCCTACACACTTCAGTCAAGCACATCAGTAGAATGATTTGGGAGCATAAAAAAAAGTTTCTCGGCCACTTGTGATTTCCTCTGAATGAAAGGAATCTGCAGGCTAACAGGCTTATCCTCATCAGCCAAGCTGGTTCATGTGCACACTGTTCATGTGAGGTGCCCAGGGTCCGGTCCACACCTATAAATACAGAGCATGTATTTCACCAAATACAAATTAAACAAATAAAACAATCAAATATCTATGAACTAATCTTATTCAATCTTCAAAAGGTTTGTGGAAGGAAAGAAAATACTTGAAAGTTCAAGGCCATCCTCGTCTGCAGAGTGAGTCTCAAGGATAGTCTGGCTTACTTGAGACCTTCTGTCAAAACGGGGTGGGGGAGTGGAGGGGGTGGGTGGTGGGGGTGGGGGGGGGGTTGGTGGTGGCATAAGCCTTTAATCCCAGCACTAGGGAGGCAGAGGCAGGAGGAACTTTGTGAGTTCAAGGCCAGCCTGAGTGAGTCCACAGAGTGAGTTCCAGGACAGCTAGGGCTATTACACAGAGAAACCCTGTCTTAAAACAAAAACAAAAACCACCTGAAAGTGGGAGGGGAAAAAAAAGCTAGAGGAGGAGCACAGGGGACTGGATCGATGGTTTAAATAGTTAAGAGCAAAGATGCTCTGACAAAAGACTTGAGTTTGATTACCAGGGCCTACATGGTAGCTTTCAAGTGTCTGTAATTCTAGGTCCAGGAGCCTCCAGGATTCAAGGGCACAAGCAGGCAAAACACCCATACACACAAAAGAAAAAAAAAAAAATCACTTAAAAATTTGCAATATATTAGGAAACAACAGAAAATAAACAGCAATGCCCCCGTACCTGATTGAGGCCTTGAGAATGCTAAACATGCGCTCCATCACCAAACTATCCCTCAAACCTCTTTTTCTTGCTTCTCCTTTCTCTCTTTGAAACTCTAACAAGCACTTAAACACTCAAGCAATTTTAAATCTAGCTACTTGACAACATAAATATTGCTGTGGAAGGACAATCATTCAGAGATACTGAACATATATATACCCAAGTAACTTACGCATGAGCCAAGTATGGTGGCTTATACCCATTATGCCAGCACATGGGAAGCTGAAGCAGGATCAGTCTGGGCTACCTAGTGAGCGTCAGACCACACAGAGCAAGACTCCCCCACCCCAAGTGTACAGCCATTTTCCTAAGTTTTCAGTTATATACAGTTTTGGTATGACACTGTTAAAAACATAAGCCTATATAGCTATTTACACATTAATGAATTTTACTATGAGTATAAAGTTATTCTACATGAAGTTCACTTGGCAACTTTTTTTGTTGTGTGTTTTTGAAACAGGGTCTTATTATGTAGCCCTACATGGCCTGGAACTCTATGTAAACCAGGCTAACCCGTAACTCAGAGATCCACCTGCTTAGTGCTGGGATTAAAGGTGTGTACTACCATGTCCAGCTCTGTAATTTAAATTTTTCTACATACTGTCTGCTACAGAATATATTCTATAAAATACCTTTCTATAATTAACTAAAAAAGTTTGAGTATCATTTCCCAAACGTTTCATTTTCCTCTACAGGCTATATTCATTGTGCTCTATTATTTTTACCTAAAGTCTATTCGATTGGTATTTTGTAAATATTTAAGCTTACTAAATAATCAGTCTTACCGTCTGAGGACCATTATTTTCTGTGGAACTTGAAACCATCTTTATCAGTGAATTCCAAGAAGGGTCTGCAGCATGAGGGCCATTAAATATGGGTCCTCCGGTGGCATCAGGGATGGTTGCTACTGGAGGAATCATTGCATTCCCATACACAGAAAAAGGCATACCCTTAAACAAAGAGGTAAAGAAAGAGAGACATTAACATTCAACTCATTATTTTATTTGTTCTTTGCCTTTCCCCCACCTCTGAAAAACAATTTTGCAAGGACTAAGAGGAAAACATAAAACAAAACCAGGCACTCAGATGGCAAAGGCAGCCCAGTTTACAGAGTGAGCTTCAGGCCAGTCAAGGATACATTTCCTCTCACAAAACAAAAATAAAACAAAAATAAACCAGAGAATAAAAAGCCCTAAAACTGATTTTAACACCCTAACTGACTTTATGAACGGATAAGTTGTTTTTTTGTTTTTGGTTTTTGTGTTTTTCGAGACAGGGTTTCTCTGTAGCTTTGGAGCCTGTCCTGGAACTAGTAGACCAGGCTGGTCTCAAACTCACAGAGATTGGCCTGTCTCTGCCTCCCGAGGGCTGGGATTAAAGGTGTGCATCAACACCGCCCGGCAGGATAAATTATTCTGACAAGAGCTCATTTAACAGAATAAAGTTGGACACCACGGCCGGGAGCCAGAAGCAGGTGGATCTCTGAGTTGGAGGCTAGTCTGATCTGTAAAGTGAGTTGCACTCCAGCCAGAGCTACATGGAGAGAACCTGTCTTACGAACAAAATACAAAATGAGCACATAGTATAAAGGAGAATACCATATTCAAAGTAGTTCTAAAAAAGCAATCCATTAAAGGTATAACGGTAACTCACGTCTGTAGTCCCAGGAGAGAGGATACAGAAGACCAGAAGTTAAGGTCACCCCCAGCTATACAGAGTACTAAATGGGCTAGAAAGACAGCTCTAAAGTTCAGTTTGCTGCTCTTGCAGAATACCTGAATTTAGTTCTTAGGTCTCAATTTTGATGGCTCAAAATTAGTTTGTGTAATTCTAGTCCCATGATCCAGTGAGTACATACATACCCACATATACACACAATTAAAAATAAAATTTGAAAAAAATACATATCCTAACCAAAACAAACAAAAGACTACTAAAACAAAAGTCCCCTAAATGACTAGGAAAACTATTTCTGTTTTAGCCAGTTTGACTTGTAAAAAGCCCCA
Organism: Alexandromys fortis; assembly: GCF_014885135.2. Taxonomy (NCBI): domain Eukaryota; kingdom Metazoa; phylum Chordata; class Mammalia; order Rodentia; family Cricetidae; genus Alexandromys; species Alexandromys fortis. The sequence continues at coordinate 42,072,212 of NW_026067949.1, forward strand.
ACAGGAAATCACAGATGCTTATGTTTGGAAATGAGAGATAATTAGAAATAAGAAAAACATTTTGCTGGGTGGTGGCGCACACCTTTAATCTCAGCAATCAGGAGGCAGAGGCAGGCAGATCTCTGTGAGTTTGAGGCCAGCCTGGTCTACAAGAGCAAGGTCCAGGACAGCTAGTGCTGTTACAGAGAAACCCTGTCTTTTTTGGTTTGGAAAACCAAAAAATAAAAATAAAAAATGAAAATAACATTTTAAAAAAGCAAAAAAGAAAAATGTTTTGTAATGATGAAAATGCTTATTTGAATTACCCCAACTTTAGGAAAGTCCATGTATCCTGCAGGAACATGCTGATGGAATGTACCAGAAGGAGTTACAATTCCTGTACTATCTCGCTCCATTGCTTGATGCTGTGAAAACACTCCTGGGTCAGACATTGGACGGTGAATCATGGGATTTCCCATGCCAGGGTTACACCAGTCAACTTTGTCTGAGGAGAAAGAAAACAAACGAGTTGATAACATTCAAAATCAATGTACAGTTTAAAAGAAATACTTTTTAATTTCCATTTTATTGCAAACAGAATTCTTTCAAAATAATCTATATTTTTACAGCAGTTATTTCCATATTGCTTAGTGAACAGTGTCATAAAACATTAAAAAAAAAAGACTACAAACAGTAGTAGCAGATGCCTGATATAGTAAATGTGTAGATTTGCTTTTCTCACCGTAAGGTCGTAGGAAGGAACTATAAGACAATTAACAAGCTATGCCTATCTTTTGATTTTAGGCACTAACATACCCTAAGATCCATAGTATTCCTCAACATGCTACCTTGGGAATGAACATGATAAAAGCTCATTCTTGCAGGGGGTGGAGGGGAGAGAGACACAAATGAGAAATAGATCTACCCTTAAATAGTTCCTAAAGTAAAATATTTGAAGAAATTAGATGCCGAAGATTTCAGAATGAGAACTCTGAAGTCACAAATTTCATGAATTCATGCAAAGATAACATAACACACAAAAGAATTCTGGTAAGTAGGCTGATAGTGCAATTGGATCTATCAGTTATTTGAAAAAGGGCTATCTTGAGAAATCTTGACCTTTAGTAACCTTGAAGGATAGTGAGTCACATGAGAAATCCTTTATATAAAAATTTATTCACTTAACAGAAACAACAAAGATCACAACATTACAAAAATTAAAAAATAAAGCTGAAAGAAAGCCAAAAGATCAAAAAGGAAATACCAATATCTTAATATGGCAAAATAAAATACAAGTAGGCTTGCATGGGGCAAGATGGCAGACAGCTGTAATTCAATCATTGTAAGGTAAAGGCAAAGAATCAGGAGTTCAAGGAATAGTCTCAGCTACTACACAGTAAGCTCAAGGTCAGTCTAGTAAACAAGAGAGAATCAAAGTCACAATTCTTTATGTGCATTGTATTATTTTCAGAGATGAATAAGTGCAGTAGGAAAGACCACATGAAACCAGAAAAGAAGCTGATTAGTCTAACTGAAGAAACAGGCTAATTCCTTGAAAGGAACTATGAGAAAAGGAGAGATGGCTCAGTGGTTAAGAGCACTGGCCACACTTTCAGAGGAACTGAGTTCGATTCCCAGCACCCAGATGGCAGCTAACAACTGGATATAACTCCAGTTTCAGGGGATCCAATCCTTGCATCTGGCTTCCTTAGGCACCAGGTACACAAATATTGCACAGACATACAGGCAGAAAAAAACACACGCTCGTAAACAAAATCTCAAAAAAATCAAAATAATGTGAAATTTATTAAAAGATAGCTAAACAAATAAATTTACCTTCCAGTAATATGATAGTATATCATACCTTGATTGCCACCAATCCCTTCAAAGGACCAGATGCCACTATGTCCTACTGATGTAGACAAATTACTCCCAATAACAGATGGAGCTGAAGTTCCAGTTTGCCTGATACGTGCAGAACGTTCAGTCCCAATAGGGACCGGAACTTTCCTGTCCTGAGAGACATTGCTGGGCTTTTCGGACCCTAAAGGTACTGATGATGGGGCAGGAGACGGTGCACGAACGCCAGAGGATACCGACTGTGCGGGAGACTCTGGAAAATGATATTTTGAAATAGAATACAAGTACTCTGTAGAATATTTAATTTTGTAAAACCAAATCTCAAATTCTGAAGACGTTTTAAAATATACATTTTCCCAAGGAAAGCTGAGATATAAGAATAATACTTTTAATTAATTTTTAATTTGCATCCAAAGAAATGAAGTTCTCTGAATCATTTTTAAATACATACACCATTATACTTCATTTACTCCCATTACTTTCTGACCCCTCCTCCCCTCTCCCCCTTATCTCCCCTTTCTTCTTTGAAATAACTTTCTCTTCTGCTTTAAGAACAGTGTTTAAGCTGAGCATGATGGTGCACATCTGTCACTACAGAGCTCCAGAGGTTCAATCAGTCAAGGAAACTGCAGCTGGGCGTGATAGCACAAACACCTTTAATCCTAGCACTCTAGAGGCAGAGACAGGTGAGTTCAATCAAAGGTAGACTGGTCTACATAGCAAGTTCCATGATAGCCAAGACAATATAGTGAGACCCTGTCTCAAATAAAACAAAATAGAAGATGACTACAAGTTCAAGGCTAGCCTAAGCTATATAAGAAGACTGTCTTTAAAAAGCAATCTGTGTGTGTGTGTGTATATATATATATATATACACAGCATACACACATATACATACTATTTGTAGCCAGGTTTTAATGTGTTTGTGTGTGTATACACTACTGTGTGTGTATATATATATACATACACTATACATGCATGCATGTATAGTAATTAATGTATAGTAATTTAGTTCAATGACACAGTGCTTGCCTGGCAACCATGAGATTCTGGGCTCAACCCTCAATACCGTGCACATGTGCTCATGTTTTATAAAAAAAACCACATACTTTATGGTAAACTATAACAATCTCAATGCTATAAAGTGGTCAATTGTTCATTTAATAAATCATCAGCTTAATTAATATTCAATTAAGTTAATACTTGCTGCTAAAATATAAAACCAAAGCAATTAAAAGAACAATGTTTAAATTAAGTGTGTGCTGGCACTGGCCACCCTATACAGCTAAGGATAATGTGTCTGAATGTGGTACATGCACTTGTTCCTGTGCAGGTGTGCGTGCCACAGTCACAGAAGGATGTTAGGTATCCTGCCCTGTCACTCTGCCTTTGAGACAGGGTTCCCCAGTGGAGGTGGAGCTAGGATGGTAGGCAGCATGCTCTAAGGGATTTCTTTCCTGGAACTACCCCTCACAATTCTGGGGTTTCAGGCAAGAGTACAGGCCTCCCTGCCTTGTTTTCTACTTGGGTGCTGGGATCTGAAATCAGGTCCTTCTCTTTACACAGCCAAGTATTCTTACCCAGCAATACAATTAATTCTCCAGTCCTTGACCCTAAACTTCAGGTCCTTCTATTTCTACCTCCTGAGTGCTAGGTGCTAAAATTCTAGGAACCTGCTGCCATGCCTGGTTTATGCAGTGCTGGAGAGCAAATCCGAGATCTTGTTTATGCTAGGCAAGCACTTTACCAAATGAGCTACATCCAAAGTTTCCTCAAACTGTAATCTTTGCAAGCACCTGCTTTTGGTGTTGAGATGGTCTAAATGAGAATGACTCCCTGTATGCTATTATGTTAGAATACTTAGCCCCCAGTTGGTACAACTGCTTAAAAATGATTAGGAGGTATGGTCTTGTTGGTGAAGATGTGTCACTGGAAATGGCCTTTGAGGTTTCAAAGACCCAAGCACACACCTTTAATCCCAGCACTCTGGAGGCAGAGGCAGGTATGTCTGTGAGTTCCAAGGCAGCCTGATCTACATATAGTGTGTTTCAGGGCAGCTAGGGCTTTGTAGGGAAACTATGTCTTAAAAAACAAAAACCAAACCCCAAAACTCAAGCAATTCCCAGTAATTCGTCTCTGTCTCTTTGCCTAACATCTACAGGAGAGTTCTACACTCTTAGCTACTCTCCTGCATCATGCCTCCTCCCTGATGCCATGCTCCCTGCCATGCATGATGCATATGGACTCTCACCCTCTGGAATCATAAGGCCCCCTATGAACTTTCTTCTGTAAGTTGTCTTGACTATGATGTCTCTTCAGGGAAACAAAAACATAACTAAGACAGAAAAAAGATGGTTCCAGGGGATGCCTATGACTGCAACATGCCCAAACATGCTTTTTTTTTTTTTTTTTTTTTTTTTTTTTTTTTTTTTTTTTTTTTTTTTTTTTTGGAAGATTGTGGAAGACTTTGGAACTTTAGACTCGGAAAGTGAACACTCCAGGAGGCACTTAATGGGCCATCCTAGTATGGATGAACAAGACAGTAGAGCTGAGAGCTATGCTTACTATGGAGACTCAGTTCAATGTTTCAGAGGGGAACAATAGTAGCAATGTGAGTAGACACCATTCATGTGACATTCTGACAAAAATTGCACTTGTCCCAAGAATCTGCCTGAGACCAAAAAGTTTTGGACTAATTTCATCTGCAGAAGAGATTTCCACAGGGCCTAATACTTGACTTTGTCACTTGGTGGCTAGGAATCATTCTTATTCAGTTCTACAATGAAAAAGAGCAAGCTGGGCAAAAAAAAAAAAAAAGAGATGCAAACTGTACAGTTGGAGGAGAAAGGGGAAACCAGGAAATTTAATATTGGACACAAGGCTTATGCTGAGAGAGATTGGGAGAAGCTCTGCATAGAATGCAATGGAAAAAGTGGTGCCCTCAGGGCAAGACCCCACCAGCTAAGCTTCCAATTTAACAAGACAATGATAAGAAATTACAGGAATGCACAGACCACACAGGAAGGCAACAAACAACTCGGGCAAATGTGACTCAAGGAGGGGCCGGCTTCTACCCCAAGCAAACAGAGGACTTTGGCAGCATAAGCGTGCAGTTCTGGCTTTAAAGTAGCAAGGGGGTCATGGAATCTTTCTCCATGGTTAAGGGAAGCCACTGAAGACAGCAGGTGTGGACACAAGGAGAACCAACTTGAAAAAGAGAAGAGTGTAGCAGTCAGCAAAGCTGGGAGGGCAGAACCATCTAAGCTCTTTGACAACAGCTAAAACTAACAGGATTTGGAATTTGCCCTGTTGGGTTTTGGTTTCAGTTTGGTACAATATTTCCTTGCTATGGTTCCCTTCCTCCCTTCTGGAATGGCAATGTATATTCTCTGTCATTTAATGTTGAACGTATGCAATTTGTTTATTTTTTTTTTATTTTTATGGGGGGGTATAATTAAGAAATTGCTTTGTGTCTAGAAGAACCCTTAGACTTTAAAGTCTTTAGACTGAAATACTATAGGGACAGAACACATTTAAAGCTGTTCTAAGTGCACTTTGTATTATGATATAGCCACAACCCCATGGGTGCCAGGGACAGAAATGTGGTTGTATGAATGAGAATGGCCCTCACAAATTCATGTTTGATCATATGTACCTAGTTGATAGAGCTGTCTGAGAAGGGCTGGGAGGCCTGGTCTTGGAAGAGGTGTGACACTGGTGGTAGGAAGCAGTTTCTAAAGTCTAAGCCATTCCCATGTAGCAGTGCTCACCCTCCCCAGCTCTTATGCTCATGCATGAGCTCGAGGCCTCTGCCTCCCAAATACTGGGATGAAAGGTGTGCGCCACTACTGCTCAGGCTGCAGTACTTCTTAAAAGAAAATGAAGAAAACAAAAATGAGAACACAGCTCTTCAAATGTTCAGTTTTTATTCTGCTTAATGTATTTGAAGTTTCTGCGTCATGAATGCTGATATAATAAGAATATAATACTCTAATACTGTACAGGGTCAGTTTGTTTTGCTATGCAGCTTAGGTAAAGAAGATGTAAATGTGGAAAAAGATATGTGGTATTTACACAGCAAGTGTTTGTATTGTATGTGAGACCATTTTCACAGTTCTGTTCAGGCTACTTTGGAATTCACTAGTGTTGACCAGTTGAGGCTGGTCATAACACAAACTCTAGTACTTCAGTCTTTGAAGTAGTTAGATTACAACTAAGTCCCATCACCGTGCTAGGCTCAATAGTCACTCTTGTTGTAAAGCTAGAAATCTTTCTGCTCACTAGTTGTATTTAAAAAGTAAATGTAAATTAACAGAGTTAATGGGAGTGAGGTAGGGATGTGCTCAAATAGTAGAACACATACCTCTTCTACAAGATACCCTAGTTTTATCACCACGCACCATTAAATAAGTAGGTTTTGAAAGCAGTTTTAGATTTTCTTTTATGTATATGAATGTTTTGACTTCATATATATGTGTGCACCACATGTATGCCTGGTGCCCATGAAGTTCAGAAGGGGTGATGCTCTGGAATTGGAGTTGCAGACAGTTATCATATAGGTACCGGGAATCAAAGCAGAGTCTCCAACAGCAGTAAGCGCTACTAAGCCATCTCTCCAGTTTTTTAAATCTACAAATTTTATTGATATTACATAGACCCAAGATTTAGAAATTTTATTTTATTTTTTTTACAACATAAAATGTGGTGAAGTTAAAAGTCCCAAACTTGGAATGAGCAGCAGTAGCATGTGCCTCTACTTCCAGCCTGTGGGAACTGGAAGCAGAAAGATCAGATTCAAGGTCATCCTTGACTAAATGGTGAGTTTGAGGCTAGCCTAGTCTCTAGGACAGTCTGTCTCAATATCCTCTACTTGAAGAGCTCGAGCACCTTTGTTTAAGAAAATAGCTTTTTCTTTCGGGAAACAGATCACTCACCATTTGATGCTGATGAACATGGAGTCAATAAACTAAGTGGGGAAAAATGCTGTCTGTTAAAGTTAGCAGCTGCAGATGCTCCTCCAAGAGGTGCTCCAGGCCCATACATTTGACCTCCTGAAAGACTTGAAGCAAAGTTTCCCAAATGTGTAGAAGAAGGCGTCACAGAACCATATGGTGAGTCTATGTTGACAATACCTGTAATGTAAAAGACCACCATTACTGACTAACTCTCCTGAGAAGAGATCACTGGGAAGAGCACACAAGTATTTTAGTCACTTAAAAAAAAATTCATTTTCGGCTTCTTAATAAATTCAAGGCCATTCAAGGCCGGTCTCTTTCTCTCCTTCCCCCCCTCCCCCCACAAAATCTCACAATGTCATACACTTCATGAGGTTGAGAATGGCCACATGACAAGTTTAAGGGTAATCTAGGCTACAGCAAGACCCATTCTCAAAACCACTCCCTCATTAAAAGATATGAACAAATGAATAATGAATGAGGGAGTAATATTTTACTCTGCATTCTATTCTTAATTTTTTAAAAAAATTTTCATTTATCTATGTTTTTATTTTTCTGACAGGGTCTCTATGTACTTCTAGCTGTCCTGGAACTTACTATGTAGACCGGGCTGGCCTTAACTCAAGAGATCCACCTCCCTCCCCTCTGATTCCACGATAGGATTAATGATGTGTGCCACCACCACCAGTCTAAAAAAAAAAATTTTTAAAGGAAGTGTTAAGGCTGGGGAGTTGTAGGTGGCAAAACACTTGCTGTTCTTGCAGAGGACCTAGAATTGGATTCACACGATTAATCAACAACAACTCCAGCTCCGCGGGAACCAACACCTCTTCTGACTTCCCTGGGCTCCTGGCACACATTTGTGCACATATATTGATGCAAGGAATGAATACAGGGATATAGAAACAGGTATAATTCTTCTGAGTTCCAGGTCAGCCTAGTCCACATTTACTGAGTTTAGGCCAGCGAGGTCTATACAGTAAGATGTTCTTAAAACACAAAACCCAACAACAATTAAACAAATAAAGCCAGCTTCAGATGGTTCACTACAGCACTGAGGCTAAGGAGGAGAATCTCATCACTTCTTAGCCTACTAAGTTCAAAGGTTGTTGTGAAGTCTGAGACAAGCATGTCCTATATGGTGAGCTCCAAGCCATTCTAGCCCATAGAGTGTCCACCTCTCACATGGATTTTCTCAATTACTTGACATGCTCAGGCTAACCCATAATAGTTTCTTCCAATAGATCTCTTCTAAAGGATCTCTGCTGAGCTATGGTAGTGCACGCCTTTAATCCCAGCACTTGGAAAGCAGAAACAGGCAGATCTCTGAGTTCAGGGACAGCCTGGATTACAGAGTTAAGTTACCAGACACCATGGCTATACAAGAGAAACCATCTTGAAAAACCAAAAACCAAAAAAGCCACTCTCTTGGTATTCTGGGATAGAAATGAACTCAACACATAGCCAAAGATCACAGTAAAGCCAAAGTGCTAGAGATACAAAAGCAGGTACTACCATGCTGATTCAAAAGTGCATTAGTTCTAAATGCAATCTGGCATCCTGCAACAAATCCTAAAAACAGGAAAAGTAGTTATTTGAATACTATAAAATCTATTGTCACAACTACCTAATACTAATTTCTTCTTTTTGGTATATTATCATAATCGACTAAAGTATTTACACAAGAAACCGAAATTGTTTTATAAATCTAAAAATAAGTGAAAAGTTAAAAAGCAGTAACATAATTAGAAAATGTTTAGATCCCCTATGCTGTCCAAAAGAACTTCCCTTGAAATAGAAATATTCTACAATTTTGCTGTACAACATGGCAGCCACTTAGTCCACAGTGCTTACAACTGGACTAAAAAGATAAAGTGTTATTTTGAAACTGGGTCACAATATGTAGCCCTGGCTGGCCTGGATCTCACTGAGATCAGTCTGCCTCTGCCTCCTAAGGCTGAGAATAAAGGTATTCACATCTGGTGAATTTTCACTGAGTTAAATAGAAATAAAAGGGACACCTAATGGTTACCACATTAGATGGCATATCATTTTAAGATGAGAAAGATGTCCAAAAAACAGAAATGAATTTGAATTTAATAAAACTGGTAGTATTTTGGTGTTAGCTGGCATTTCCTTATTAACATAAAACCTATGTTTTTTTTTTTTTTTTCCTCTTTCTTTTGAGACAGGATCTCCTGTAGCTAAAGCAGTCAAGATCAGACTGTAGCTGAAATGACTTTCCATGTGCAGGGATTACATGCATGTATCACCATGCCCTTCTGTTGTCTTTTTCAAGATAGGTTATGAAGACTGGTCTCAAACTAAAGGCTTCCCGAGTTGCTTCCAATCTCAAAAAAACAAAACAACAACAACAAAAAAACAACAACAAAAAAAAACACCTAAATCCTTTTTCTTCTTTGTTTCAAGGGGGGGTGAGAGGGAGGGGGAGATGAGACCCACTAATGTATTTAGGATAAAATTTACTATAGCCTTTAAAAGATTTTAAAATAAAAATACCACACTAAATGCTCATGCTACACAAATGTATAAAGGACTGCAACTGTCTTGGGCTTGGGGTGTAGCTCGTTGTAAAGAAAACACTTGTCTAGCAGGCATAAATGAATGAGTCAAACTCCTAGTGCCACAAATACAAAAACAAAAAACAAACAAACAAAAAAAAACAACAAGCAAACAAAAAACCAAAAAAACCAGGCCCCAAAGCCCACACCTTTAATCCCACACTCAGGAAGCAGATGTTTGAATTCCAGTCCAGTCGTCCAGCCAGGGCTATGTAGCTAGACCCTGTTTCAAAAACAACAGCAGAGCAACAGACCACCCCCTCTGTCCATGTAACCTACTTATAGAGAAAATACATCAGAATATAGCCAAATTTTTTCCTAGCGTCCATGTGAAGTGGTAATAAGTAGAGAATGTAAAAATAAACATACTCACCTGAGGGACTTGGAGCAGGTCTCTGTAATGGTGGCCTAAAACCTGGTGCTTTGGAAGTATCAGACTGATGTAAAGGATCCGAATTTGGCAAATAAGAGGACTTTCCAGACAGCATGGATTCTGGTGTTGACTGAGATGAAACAACAGAGCCTCCCCAGAAGGCATGAGCATTCGTAGGGTTATTTTCAAACAATGTGCTAAAGGGCCCAAATGGTAAAGGGGCACTGAAGTTGGGAACAACAGGCTTATTTGCTGGATGTACTGAATTCTGACAAGCACTTTGTGTACTTAAGGTCGAAGGTAGCTGGACAGAGGAGGGGACACTATGAGGTCTTTTAATGTGATTGACATTGAGGACTGCAACAGATGAATTCTGCACTGGAGCTGGATTCTTGTGAGGGGCAGTTGTGCCATGAGAAGGTGGTCGGACAGCAGGGGTTTCCATTTTAGGAGGCTGGGAACATCCCATCTGTGTTTGAGGCATAGGGTATGGCACAGGCGCAGTAGAAGGCACCACCACTGGAGCAGAACTTGTTGCTGTGGGAGGAACAGTCATTCTCACATCCGGGGAAGGAACCTGAGACTGCTGAAGAGGGGGTCTTGGCTCCTGAGAAACAGGTCCCGGAGGCTGCTGCTGAGTGGAATGACCTGATGAGCTCCCAGAACTGCTGCTGTGTGGAGGCCTGTTTGAGGTTTCAACTACTGGCGGACTACTTGCTTCCTGTTCGGAAGAAGATGCCCCTTTATTTGGGGATGCTGCTCCACAATCCAAAGGGCTATTTCTAGAAACCCCTCCTGGCTGGGCTGGTGGTGATGGGGAAGATGGGGAGGATACTGGGTAGTGTTCTTTGGCAGTAGGCATAGGATATGTGGCGTTTGTGGGTGCAGTGCTGTTGTTGCTTGCTGTAGTTGTGACTGTTGTGGTTGTGGCATTGGATGTCTTCACAACTGTGACAAAAAGCTGCCTTCTGACGGAAGGAGAACTTGGACTGCCATTTGAAGATGTACCAGGCACCGCTGAAGCTGATGAACTGGCTGTAGTTGTTGGACTTGAAGTTAAAGAACCTGCTGAATTCACCTGAGAACCACTGCTATTCTGATTGCTATGGCGAGGCACCATGTGAGGCTTAGGCGAGTTAGTAGCTCTGGCAGGGCTCAACGGCCTGACAGGAAAAGGACCCCAAGTGGACTGAGCTGGTGGAAAAGTACCTCCAAAGTGGGTCATGGGCAACCTTGGTGGACGGATCTGCTGGAAAGTCTGAGCAGCAAGCAAAGCATGTGCAAACTGGGGAGGAGGGTATGCTAATGGAAGAGAAACGGGAAAACCAGGCCTCACATTATTCACTGGGTTCTTAATGGTTTTGTGAGTGGATGCAGTAGAGATAGCAGGCACAGTGAGTGCTGTGGCAGTTTGAGATGTCGATGACAGAGCTACAGTCGTCATTTTAATTCCCATTAAGGAACTATTAGCAGCAGTGGTGGTAGGTGCTGATGACCCTATTTTGGAATTTGCTGAGGAGCTTTTCAAACGATTCTTTGGAATAAGTTCATCAATTTCCTTGTCTGGATCCTTGATCAAAGCATTGATCAACTGAGTTGCTTGTCTTGTGGATTCAGTGCCACCCCTGTGTTGATCAGCAGACAAAAACAAATGCCAAGGGTTAGTCTCTAGTAATATAAAGTCATTTGTGCGCAGATAGGCTCACACACACACAAACACACACACACACACCAGATAAGCCGAAGCGTGCAAGGGACATAGTCTTATCAACTTTTAGGTCTACTGGAAACAATAAATTATCTTGAATTAATGCTAAGCTTCAGAACATCAGCAATTTTTATCTTCCTTTTTGGTATGCCATTGGCAAGCTTTCCCAAGCTAGCAAAGTTCCCCGTCACTAACCTATACAACTATCTTAATTGACTTTCTTTTAAAAAGACTTATGTTCACACATAGAAGCGCTGGGATGGTTGTAAGGCACTACGTAGGTGCTAGGAACTGGATCCAGGTATCTTGCAATGACTGCTGAGTCACTGCACCACGCCCTATATTTATTAAATGAAAAAATTCATTTTCCTGTTGTTTCCTTAAACTAAGATATTTTCCCTGCTGGGTGGTGGTAGCACACACCTTTACAGTGCTTGGAGGCAGAGGCAGGCAGATCTCTGTGAGTTCGAGGCCAGTCTGGTCCACAGAGCGAGTTCTAGGACTGACTCCATAGCTACTGGGAAACCCCATCTCAAAAAACCAAAAATAAATAAATAAGTAAATAAATAAATAAATCCCGTCTTAAAGACATTTTATTGTTAGGAAGTCAATTATACACAAAAGCTTGCGTAGCATACACTACTACAAAGTTCTATAGCTGGTCAACAACTAGGAGTGGTAGTTAACACCTTTAGTACCAGTAGAGATGTGAACTCTGAATGTAAGGCCAGTCTAAACTACATCCTCAGATCTGGTCTTAAAGAAAAGAGGGGAGAGAAAGTTAAGCCTTTAATGTGAACACTTAGAGAAGGCAGAGTCTCTAAGTCCAAAGACAGTCTGGTATAGTGAATTCCAGGATAGACGGGGCTACATAGACACCCTGCCCAAAAAGTTTAAATAAATAAAAAATAAAATCAATACTAAAACAATTTAAGTAAGAAGTTGGATGTGGGGATTTATGTTCAATCTTTAGCATAACAAAATCAAAGAACAAAATACCAATGTAAATAAACACGGAAAACTCTACAATTAGCAGAGAAAAGCTTACTACATATTTCCAAATATCTTCCCTATTAATAGTATAATCCCTTAGGGAAGATCTCTCAAAATGAGCTAGGAATCCCAATAATGTCAACAATGACAATGACAGCAAACTGTCATGCTGGGTCTTCAGAAAAACATTTGATGAGGTCATGTATGGAAACCTCAGAAACAAATGATCCAGAAAAAGCACCTGTTTGTCTTTTCTCTTGATATGGCAGGTTGTGACAACCTAGCCACTTTAGCAGAGGGAAAAGCCAGAAAAGATGAATAGGAAATGGATTAAGTACATAATGTAAAAAAGTACCTGCTTCTCCTTTTAAAGATTTATTTATTTATTTATTTATTTATTTATTTATTTATTTATTTATTTATTTATTATGTATCCAATGTTCTACATGCATGAATGCCTGCAGGTCAGAAGGCACTAGATCTCATTACATATGGTTGTGAGCTACCATGTGGGTGCTAGGAATTGAATTCAGGACCTTTGGAATATTTGGAAGAACAGTCAGTGCTCTTAGCCTCCAAGCCATCTTTTTTTTAACTTCTTAAAAAATATTTATTTATTTGTTATATATACAATACTCTATGTGTGTATGTCTGCAGGCCAGAAGAGGGCACCAGACCCCATTACAGATGGTTGTGAGCCACCATGTGGTTGCCGGGAATTGAACTCTGGACCTTGCCAAAGTATCTTCTTTTCAAAACATACTTAAAATGGCTATAGGCATAGCTTCTTACAGCCTATGTCTTAAGCTCTCATCTTTATTCTAAGAATATTACAGCAGACACATTTGATGAGTTTTTCAAGTTAAATATTTATGTCAGATTTAAACTATATTAATAAGTTCAAATTCTAAGAATACCATCTCAGAAGAACAAAATTTCAAATGTACAATTGAAAGAAAATAACTCCATGCTTAAATTGTACTAGACATTAGTTGGGTGTGGTGGCTTATGGCTTTAATACAAGCACTTGGATCTCTGTGAGTTCAGCCTAGTCTACAGAGCAAGTTCCATGACAGCCAGGAACAGTTTCTCTGTACAGAGAAACCCTGTCTCGAAAAACTAGAAAAAGTGTTAGACATTTACTAATCCAGGTTCAGAACAAATTTTTAAGATTATTTCAAAATTCCCTAATAACACCTAAAACATGTCACAAGAATGCATTAATTAGAAAATGGACTACTAGGAATAATTATATTTCTATTTCCAACTCCCCATCCCTTTGAGATAAAGGCTCACGACATAACCCTGGCTGTCCTGGAACTCACTATGAAGACCAGGCAAGCCTCAAAACTTAAGAGATCTGCCTGCTTCTGCTGAGATTAAAGATATGTGGTACAATTCTCATAGTTATTATCGTTAAAAACATAAAGTCAGGGGAGGTGTTTCAATGAGTAAGAGTGCTTGATGAACAAAGGACTAAAACATGAGTTTGACTGGGGGAGGGATATGGGAGGCGGTGGCGGGGAAGAGACAGAAATCTTTAATAAATAAATAAATAAATAAATAAATAAATAAGTAATAATAATAATAAACATGAGTTTGAATATCTGACACATAAACGCTAGGTATAGCCAGCATGTCAATAACCTCAAAATTACTTATGGAAGGATCCTGGCAACTCTCTATCCAGTCAGAATAGCCTAAACATCAAGCTTCCAAGCTTCAGATTCACTGAGGGGTACTATCTCAAGGGATAAGACACAGTGACAGACCATGAGAAGAGAAATTCTTCTCTGGTCTCTGCAGTGTGAGCATACATAAAAACTCCAGGTATCCAGACCCTGTCCCATCCCCCGACTTCGCCCAGCCCTGTGGAGATCTTTCCATTGGTAAAGTACTTGTCTTGCATGCATAGAAACTGTATGACCTTAAAACACATTAGAATAAAAAGCTGGGCATGGTGTCTGCATTCTTGTGATCTGAATAGTGGCAAGGTGGAGATATGTAGATCATTTGGGCTCAAGAGCCTGCAATGTATACCTACATAGCAAGTTTGAGGCCATTCTGAGGTTCCCCCACCCAAAACAGAGAACGGAAGGGGGCGGGGTCCTGGAGAGATGGTTTTATGGTTAAGAGCATATACTGCTCTTGCAGAGGACTCAAATTCAGTTTCCCAAATACATGCCCGGTAGCCTATTACTCCAGTTCCAGAATATCTGAAGTCTTTAACCTCTGAGGACATACAAACACAACTTAGAAATTAAAACCAACAAAACATGGTAAAGTACATTAGAAATCAGTACCCAAGGTTGATGTCTGCCATTCACAAGCATTCAGATATACTTGCACTCCCGACACACACTCTCTCTCCCTCTCTGACTCTGAGTGTAACTGGCACCCATAATCTCACAGGGAGTGGCACTATTAGGAGGTATGGCTTTATTGGAGTGGATACGAACTTGTTAAAGTAGTGTGTCAGTGTGGGGAAGGGCTTTGAGGTGTCCCATGCTCAAGATACCGTCCAGTCTCAGTTGACTTCCTATTGCCCACAGCAGAAGTCAGACTCTCAGGTACTTTTCACCATAATGATAATGGACTGAACCTCTGAACCACCCCAATTAGATGTTTTCCTTCACAAGAAGTTGCGAAGATCATGGTATCTCTTCACAACATGAAAAGGACGGGACAGACACACACACACAAATCAAACACAAAATGCTACTAAAATGGTTCCATTCCACTGAGTTACAATACAATAAAACAGAAAGAAAATGTAGAAATAAAGCGTTGCCTTATAGTTATTATCCGATCTCCAGTTTTGTCCTTCTGCTTATCAATATCTATGTGTGCACCAGTAAATTCCCGAATAGCATTGATATTACAGCCACCTCTTCCAATCACTCTAGATATCACAGTTGATGGAACAGATACTTTCTTTGACCTGTTTAAAAATTACAAAGATAAATTACTATCAGTAGTTATAATGAAAATAAGAAATTAAAAATTAAGGTATTTTACTATAAATGAAGAACAGACTATTGCAAAATAGGCTTATATTCATCTTTTTTTTTAAATTCAGTAAATATAGAATTTCATTATGTAGCTGTGGGCTAGCTTGAAAAGGCAATCTTGGCCTGCCTCAAAATGAGAAGCCATAAATAATGGCACTGGGTTTTGATTCTACTGCATGAACTGGCTTTGTGGGAGCCTAGTCTGTTTGGATGCTCACCTTCCTAGACCTGGATGGAGGGGGGAGGACCTTGGACTTCCCACAGGGCAAGGAACCCTGACTGCTCTTAGGATGGGAGAAGGAAGGAAGAGAATGGGAGGGAGGGGGAAAGGAGTGCGGGGGAGGGGAAGGGAAATGGGAAGCGGGGAGGAGGCGGAAATTTTTTCAATTAAAAAAAAAAGTGCTGGAAATAAAGGGTGTACCACCACACCCAGCTTTTTATTTATTATTAATCCTGAAAAACAAACAAAAGGCCCTATTAGTGACAGCACTCTGGAAGCAGAAGTAGGTGGATCTCTCTGAACTACAAGGTAGCCTGATCTACTCAGGGAAATGCTGTCTTAGCCTAACTTTTCATCTTGTGGTTTGCTTTCTTGGCTATCATCCTATTATATTCCTGCAACATATACTAGGTAGATGTGCACGCCGCCACTGCAAATCCTGGTGGTGCAAATTAACAGGGAGTTTCAATGGAGCTAATTTAGTCTAAAGTCTCAAGAAAGGCTTCTTTTAGGCACTTTTCCTGCTTAACTTATTTATATCTAATGTATTATCTCAAAAAATATGAAAATTCTGTTTCCCTGAATTATTTAGAAGCATATAATTGATTATCTAGACATAAAAATTCACAAAGTCATGTGTGGAAAAAAGAAAAGCCTAATAGAAATTAAAAAGAAAAAAAAATTACCTAGGTTAGCCTGCCAAGTGCCGGGAGTTGGTGGCAAGAGGATCAGTACTTATTCAAGGTCACCCTCATATCTACGTTGAAATCAAGACCTGTTTGGGCTGTTTAGACTGTCTCATTCCATAACCTAGATTGGCTTCCAAATCAACCAATCTTCCTGCCACCAACTCTCATGTACTTGGATCACAGGCAAAAACAATCATGCCTCACTTTGCAAAATTACAAAGGATTTTTTTACATTTTATTCCGCGCGGGGGGGGGGGGGGGTAATGCATGCATTAGGAATACATGTGGAGGTCACAGGACAACCTGGAAAAGCTGGTTTAATTTAGGTGTATCTATAGGATTGTATTGCATGTGTGTGCAGGTGCCTGAGGAGGCCAGAAAAGGGTGTCCAATCCCCTCAAGATAGGGGTCCAGGAAACCGTGAGCTGTCCTGTATGGGTGCTGGGAACTGAATTCAGGTACTTTGGAAGAATAGTAAGCAGTTTTAATTTTGTGTGTTTTTTATGAACAAATGAGGACCTTAAAAAACCCAGGCTGGCCTCAAACTGAGGGTAACATTAAACTCTGGTTCTCCTGCTTACACTTCCCAAGAGCTAAGATTACAGGCATGGTCCACCAGGTCTGGCACATTTCAATTTTAAATCTTCACATTAGTGAAAGGTTTCCAGTATTTGGGAGGCAGAGGCAGGTGGAATTCTTAAGTTTGAGCAAGCCTGGTCAACCATAGTAAGTTCTAGGACAGTCAGAGCTACACAAAGAATTACAATGGGATTAAAGGCATCTACCACCACCTTACTTCACACTTTAAAACACTGGCATTTTTAGCATGTGATACACAAGACTGTCTCTTGACCAGATTTAGTTTTGAAACATGAGTTTGTCTACAACTTCAGGAATGGTGGGAGGACTATAACTGTAAGCCAAGAATCACTCACCTCCTCACAACTTCCTTCCATCCTTCTTCCCTCTTTTGCCCACGCTTAGGACTTGCTACTGTTAACTTCCCATTTGGAGAAGAAAGAGGAGATGGACCAGACTTTGTGCAAGTTGACAGAGAATTACTGGTCCCTTCATTGACAGTCTCTGACAATCTTTAACAAAGGAGGGAAAGCACATTAATAATGAACAGACGCAGAAAAACTTAAATGATAAAGTTACACAGTTTATTGTTTAAGACCAATTAAAAAAAAAAAAAAGAATGCGGAATCTGCTCCTAACGTCTCTGCTAGTCAACATTTAATAACAAAGAGCCAGCTTCAAGAATGTACCACACAGGGGTAAACTTAGCAGAGCAGAATCTTAACACTGAAACTAGACACCAATACCTTTTTCATTTTTGAGACAGGGTCTGGCTATTCTCAAGTCAACATTTAGCCCAACCTGGTTTTGAACCTGTGATTTTCTTGCTTCAGCCTCCCAAAGGCTGAAATGACAGGCATATATCACCACACCCAGCTTCACTTATCAAAACTTTTCATAAGCTAAGTTTAACAACAATCACAAAAAATTACATAGTAAAAATAATTTATTTTCTCAGCAGAAAATCTAAACAACAGCTTAGTCTTTTTAGCATACAAAAATATTTAGTAATTAATTTGTTTCAAAAAGAAAGAAAGAAAATTAGTGACAAGGATTTAACATGACACCACTAAAAGGAACTTGGAACTAACTTTATAGATGCCTTGCCAGAAACGGATTTTCTCTCCTCCTTTGGAAATGAAACAAGAACAGAGGGCTGCTTCTTGCTGGTCACAGTGGTAGTGACCACAGCTGGAGAATGATTGTCACTCTTCCTGCTGCTGTTGCTGTTACTACTTTCATCACTGCAGCTGGAAATCCTCATATTGTCACTGTCCCCACTCTCGCTGGTACTGCTGCTCTTGGACTCTCCATTCACCTTCTCTGGCTGACTGTATGAAATTGGTAGTGGATCATCAAATATAATTTGAACATTTTCTGGAGTAATTTTATTTTTCCGGTTTTTCCTTTTTGAACTGGTGGTAGTTATGGTGTTATTTCTTTTCCCATGGGAACCTGCCAAAGTAGTCCAGGTAGCAGATATTCCTATGGTAGTGGTGGTGGTGGCACTTGGAGGCTCTGTCAAGACTTCAGGTTCTTCTGTAAAAGCAGTAATATTAAGTTAGTCATTCACTGATGAGATTGATACAGCAGAAAACTATAAAGAATATTTGGAAACAGCTTGGGAAATATAAACATGAGTCATGTATTAAATTTTATAAAATTACTAACATAAATATAACAATGTTACTATATATAAAATGAAGACATTTTATAAGAAAAAGAGGAGAAAGACTAGACTAACTGCACGTACCCAAAAGTGTTACAAATCAAGAATGGAAGAAAATGTCTACAATCTAAGCTAACTGAAAGGTTGGGATAGAAAAATGTAGAGTATAAGGCTAGCACGAGCCAAATACAGCCAAAGTATCTCAAAACTACAAAACAATACAAAATACAAATCCAAAACCAAAATCTAAATAGTAAATATTTCTAAGTTCATTGACAGGAATTTAAATAAAAACAAAACAGGGTTTTAACTATATATTCAAGGCTAGCCTTGACTTTTCAGTAATTGACCTACCTCAGTCTCTAAATGCTAGGATTATAAATATGTACCACTACATTCAACTAAAATGTAAATATAATCATGATTACAATGAGCAGGAGTGGTCGTATTTTGTTTTCTGAAATAGGATTTTATGCCTCTTAAGTTAGCCATTGACTGACTTTGTAGCCAAGGATACCCCTGAACTGCTGACCCTCCTGCTTTCTACTTCCCAAATGGTGGCATTGCCACAATACACTGCCATGCTTACCTTAAGCTAATAATTGCTTTTTTAGTACAAAGAATTGTTTTCAGGACCCAGCACATGGCAGGCAACTGTTAATTTCGTGGAATTCTTTTAAAAAAAAAAATTATTGAGTCAGGCAGTGGTGGCAAAGGCCTTTAATCCCAGCACTCGGGGGGCAGAGGCAGGTAGAGCTGTGTGTTCGAAGCCAACCTGGTCTACAAGTCAAGTTCCAGGACAGCCAGGATTGTTTCACAGAGAAATCCTATCTTAAAAAACAAAACAGAAACAAACAAACAAAAAATTCTTGAGACAACCTCACCAAATTGTGTTCTGGTCTCAAACTCACTGTGTAGCCCACATGTCTTTATCTTGGGACCCTTTCACCTCAGACTACTAAGTGATGGGTTACATCTGCTAGGTGCAGCTGAGTATACGACTTCAACTGCAGTATCAAACTGGATACTTGTCTGGAAAAAATACCTTCAACTTTAAGTTTTTCTTTTTCTTGGGCAGCTTGGAGTTCAAAGTTCTCCTTATTTTTGGCTTCAATTTCTTCTAATTTTCTTCTTTGTTCTTCCTTTTTCTTCCTTCTCTTCTCTTTTCGCTTTTCTCTTTTGGCAGCCAAGGCCAGCCTTCGGCTTTCTTCCCGTAACTGTAAAATAAAAGAAACACAACACTAGAGCCTACTTCTACTAAAAGTAGGCCTATAACATGATTTATTACAAGGCAAATAGGAAACCTTAACATACAGTAATGTGTGCACAGTGGTAGACACAGGTAGGACAGTATCTGTGAGCTCTATGCCATTTTTAAAACAAGGTTTTTTTTCTTGAATGTAAAAATAGAAAGCTTTGGAGAAAGGAAGTAGAAGAGGCAGCAGGTAATTAATAGGGATTGGGGCACCACAATTCAAGTACATGCATTAAACTGCAGAATGACTATTTTGTTCTATGTGTAAATAAGTTATTTATTTTTTTGGAGTCAAGAGTCTCACTAAGTAGACTTGGCTTGGCTCTAACTCACTATGTAGACCATAAAGCCCTCAAGCTCAGAGAAATCCACCTGCCTCTGCTTCCTGAGTGTCAGAATTAAGGTATGTGCCACCATACCTGACATATTTTTAAGCCGTATATGATTATGTACACTCAATCTCAAAATCATGCTGAAGCAAGAAGATCTTGAACTCAAAGACTGCTAAAGTTACACAGTGAGTCTGGTGCTGGTATAGGCTACACCGCTAGCTGTCTCAAAAGAAAAGCCTAGAATATAGTTCAGTGATGGAGTACTCGCCTAACATGCACAAGGCCCCATTATCATAAAAACTAAACAAAAGCTTATCTGATTTTAATGAGTAAATAATAAAGGCACATGATTTCTACAGTCACTTAAAATTTTTAGTTAGGGTTAGAGAGAGTTCAGGGGCTGAAAGCTTTTACTGCTCTGGCAAAGATCTGAAATGGGTTCCAGGAACCCTTATTTGGTGGTTCAATCTAATACCTTCAGCCTCTCAAAAAAGCAACACATAGCGTGCACGCACGCATGAGCACGCGCGCGCGCGCACACACACACACACACACACACACACACAACCTTGTTTCAAGCCCATAAGCATTCTGAATCTGTGTATTTTATATGTACTTCAAATAAAAGCCTCTGAAAACAATGGTAGTTAGTATATAGAAGAAAAAAATGTCACAGTATCCTACTGAGACTGAGGCAAAATAGAAAGACAAGGAGGATTATAAAGGCACCAGGAAGAAGGTGAGCCCATCAATGACAGGGGTTAAAGTCTCCTCTCAGCTGACAATTGAGACTTTCATCATGACTAACATTTTCTATGAATACTGCTTATATAGAAAAATATTGTTGGTTTTTCTTTGGCTAGGAGGAGGGTTGAAACAGAGTGTCTCTGCGTAACAGCCATGAATGTCCTGGAACTCACTTTGTAGACCAGATTGGCCTTGAATTCACTGAACTGCCTGTCTCTGCTTCCCAAGTGCAGGGAATAAAGGCCTGTGCCTATCAAGACATAATATTGTTATGGTGAACATTATGTTTAAAAATTTAAAATTATTGTGCTTAAGAGAATCATAAAACAAATGCCTCTACCCTGTAAGTCCCACTTGCCCAAGGAAAGATAAGTTCCTGGAATGCTGAGGGTTGTTCTTGTAATTGCCTGATCTTGTACAAACCACGTTTTCACTTCTGTAAACAAGCTTGCTTGTCCCAGATGGAACACAGGCAGGAAGTGTGCCTAATTACACATTAGTAGGCAGAATGCATGTCAGTGTGTGTTCTTGTCCCTGATTGCACGAAGGCTCAAAGTTGTTGCCATTTCACCCTGATGAAAAGGTCAGAGTTGGAACTTACTTCTATTCCTTCAAGGTTTCTGTTTCTACCTCAAACAAAGGTCCCACCTAGATTTAAATCAGAGAGTTCTAGTCTCTCAAAGTTACTGTCAACCGATGTGACTTATATCCAGACCTTATATTTCAAGAATAGAGAAGTCGATCTGTTTCTACCAAACAAAAGTCATAAGAGCCAACAAAGTTCCTACTTCCTTAGGGAGGTAACAATGGATTGCCCCAGGGAACAGTTTGACTCCAGAATGTTTTGGTCTAGTGTATAAGTATTACTTGTCTTTATTCTAGCAAGAGAATGTTTAACTATGAATGCAGCCCACATCTTCAAGTGCTCTGTTCAATTCCTTTTGTCATATTAATGCAATTTTTACCTTATCTTTTGGGGTAGGGGTTATTTTAAGCAAATAAAAATTAAACATGGTCAATTTCAGTATCCACAGGAACTCCCTCTTGATGCTATCCCTAAGCTTATGTTTGTTAATTTCACTCACATCTTCATTCTCTTATATTTCTAATCCCCATATCTCTACCATGTAAGTGGTATACTTGTCAAAACTGGTCCCCGACAAGCACCCACAGCAGGTAGTTCGAAAATGCTTGTAACTACAGCTCCAGGGCCTCTGATGCCTTCTGGCTTGTGCAGGCACCTGATACATGTGGATATACACACAAGGTAAACAAATCTTAAAAAACAAAAAGGTTGATAGAAGAATTTAGATCTAATTATTTTCCTGTTACAATGACTATTTCTGAGACAACCTGGGTCATACAGGTAGTGAGAATAAATAGGCAAAATGGGGAGTAAAGAAAAAGCCAGGTATTCCCAGGAATTTTACTGTTTGAAAAAGAAGCATGTAAGGTGAGTTTTCCGTCAAGCTGCTCAAGTGGAAAACTTACCTGAGCCTGAATCAGGATAATCTAGAGTTTTAAATCAGCCTAGGCTACATACATACCACATTCAAGGCTGGCCTAGGATCTATACACTGTCTTAAAAAACAAAAAAACCACCAAATGCCCAACTACTCCAACCCAATACATATATTAAATGCTCTGAGTGACTGTGTTATACTACCCACCTGTGCCTTGCAGTAGATATGGTGTTATCTCTGAAAAATTTATTTGTAATCAAGTCTAGGGTTGTGGTTGAGAATTAAGAGAACTTTAAATGAAATAAAATCTAGATAGAATGTATGCCTTCTTTCAGATCAATGTGATCCCTGTAATAAAATTTTATTAAGATTACAAATTTTTTTTTTTTTTTTTACTTTCCCCCTGTGGTACTAGAAATCAAATCTGGTTAAGTGCATGATCACTATGATAAGTCATGCATGTTAATAGAGAAGGAAACCAAATACCACAGAGACAATACATGTAGGAGAGAAACAGCAAAAGGATAAAGAATGGGCTCCATGTAAAAACCTTCCATTACCTTTTCCAGGTCTAGCTCCTCCAGCAGTATGCTGGCATTCTTATTCGCTTCAGCAGCCTGCCTGTCTTTGGCTTGTACTATTGACTCCATACAAAGATGACACTTCTTTAGCATCTCCTGCAATGACAAGTTGGAGACATTTCCACCACATTTACTCAGACTCTGAAAAACATAATCTTCATTAAAATACTTAAAAATGAACATTAGGCCAGGGATTGGGGGAGGGGGTTATTTGGGAAGAAGTGATATATAGATAGCAAACTGTACATTTCCAAAAAAAAAAAAAGTAAGAGCTTCCCATTTTCAAATACACACTTAAAATATAGAAATCAAGCATATTGCATACACAGTGTACATAAAAACGTAAGCAAAACAATCATGAATAATATAAATAAATCAAAAAAGCATTCAACATAACTACAATAAATTTTTTCCTACAAATGAGGTCAATGTCAACAGATAGATATATGTAAAGCATATACAGGGGGTGTTTAAACTTAGTGATTTCAATCTCAAAATAAAGAGCATAGGAATATTCCTTTAATTATCAGTATCAATAAAAAAAATTAGGTGGTGGCACACACCTTACCTCCAGCACTCGGGAAGCAGAGGCAGGCAGATCTCTAAGTATGAGAATAGCCACAGATACACTCTGTCTTGAAAAACCAAAAAGCGCCCGGCGGTGGTGGCGCACGCCTTTAATCCCAGCACTCGGAAGGCAGAGGCAGGTAAATCTCTGTGAGTTCGAGGCCAGCCTGTGTCTAATAAGAGCTACAGGACAGGCTCCAAAGCCTGTCTTGAAAAACCAAAAAGCATACAGTATTTTCTCCAGGTGCGATAGTGGTAGATGTAGGCAGATTTTTGAATTCAAGATTAATACAGTCTACAAACTGAGTTAACTGTATAGGATTTGATGCCCTATACAGAGAAACCCTGTCTTGAAAATCCAAAATAAAATAAATTTTAATCAGCCTCAACTCTCAACAAAAAAACCTGCCACAAACATCCAAAGTAAGGCAAGGCAATGAATTAGAAAAGGAAGCTGATTAATTATCATGCAACATTATTTACATTTGTTGGCCTTTTCATTTCCAAAGGAATATGGGTATACACATACACACACACACACACACGTCACAAGCACAAAATGATAGTGGAAGATAGCTATTAGATCTCTAATCAGACTTTTTTTTTCTTCACTACATCTGCCATAAGTCAAGTAAAAAAATGTTGGCTAGGATCTGGAAGAGAATGTCCTGGGGCAAGAAAAGAATACGTGGTGGCATCGGCCAGGCAGTGGTGGCGCTCGCAGTTAATCCCAGCACTTGGGAGGCAGAGACGGGGATCTCTCTGAGTTTCAGGACACCTAGGGCTGTTACACAGAGAAACCCCATCTCAAAAAGCAAAACAAAACAAAAATAAAAAAACAATACATCACAAATCTAGGTAAATCTTTTTAAAAGTTCATAAATATTAAACAAAACTGTTATATAGTATACTTTATGACTCATGCTGAGTTTATTGGCACAAAAGTTGTATTAACCAAAAGAAATCCTAGCTCATACTTAAGGTGAATTTGAGCAATACATTACCTTATCGGTGATGGTTGCTATATACCGCATGCATTCAGAATCTGATGGGAACTGATTGACTTCTTTGACCAAGTAGCGTACCACCTTCACATGACCCTAAAAATAGATACCACCAAATTCAAGTTGCCAGTCATGCATGACAAGTACCTTTATCTGCTAAGCCATTGTGCCCAATCTGTTTGAGGTATTTCCTTATCTCCCCTTTTTTTGGTAGTCCTGACTGTCCTGGAAGTTACTACAGACAGACCAGGTAGTTTTCTAGCTCATCTCTGCAAGCTTCTTTCTCCACTGGAATTAAAGTACTCATTATGTTGAGGCCAGTCTTGAACCTGTTCAAGCCTCCAAAATAATGAAATGCAGATGTAAAAAATGGAGTTCTTTCTTTCAATTTGTATTAATTTGTTTTTATTTTTTTAAAGTCTTTAAATGAATACTTACAGTCTTTAAAATACCTCTAGGCCACAACTCATACAGCACCCTCTCCAATAACATTCATTAAAAAGAAAGAGAGGAAGGGAGAAGGAATGTAGGAACACAGGAAGCTGCTGGACTTGATAGCCTATTCCTGCAATACCAGTACTTGCTAAAAATTGAAACAATAACATAGGACTTCAGAAGGACTATAGAACTTAGAACAACCTCTGTATGACATCCAATAAAATGGGAACAGTTTAAGAGATTTAAACTACACAAAGAACAAAGAAAGCAGTGAGAACAAACATGAGCACTCTGTTGCTGACAGAGGTCAGCAGACAGGATGTAAGACAAAGATCAATCAACAACACGATTCTTCTATTAGGGATTCACAGTGGAAGGTGAGCTCTAAATATGCTATATGGGAAAGCAGACCAGTCAAGAGAACACTAACACAGTGGAGCAGCAAGGAAAGGCTAACTTGTTTGATGACTCAGCCAATATGCTAGAGAATGAACCACTGAGAAAGAGTAGATTTGAATGCTGAAGGGAAAAAGCAAGTGGCCATGTAGTCCATGATAACCAGAAGCAAAGTGGAACAAAGAACAAGAGTCAGTAACTGGAGTGGTGGTACACACCTTTAGTTCCAGCACAGCACAGGAAGTAGAGGCAGGCAGAACTTTATGAGTTTGAGGCCAGACTGGTATACATAGCTAGCTGGAGGCTAGCCAACACTACAGAAAGACCCTGTTTCCAGATGAGAAAAACCAGGCTAAAGCCCAAAAATCATCAGCAACAAAATAAGAACAAGAATCAGAAAGGATGAGAGAAAGAGCATGTCTTGTAACTTATATACTAAAAACAGCCCAAGATTTACCATGTACAAGGTATTTCCTGAATACTAGCTTGCTGTGTTGTCAGGATTAAGTCCACTGTCTCACGCACACCAGACAAGCACTCTCTTGTTAAGCTATATCCCTAATGAGGGATTTTTTGTAAAAGTAATGCAATCTAAAATGTTTTAATACAATTTAAAAAAATTATATAGATGTATCTCCACTAGAAGGACAGAGGAAGAATGTCTAAGGTTCAAGCCCCATCTTATATAGTGACTTTCAAGACAGCCTAGACCAAGAAATTGTGTCTCTACAAAAGTAAACAAATATAGTTCTTGAAATAAGTATCAAATTAGGCTAAAACCGAATTAAGTTATCAGTGTGTGCTAAAGCAAATATTTAATTGACACACACAGCTCCGTGCAACAGCACTGCAGAGGAAAAAAGGCTGCTTTTGCTTCATTTAAAATTCTTATTTCTAGTTCTAACACTAATTTTTCAATAAACTATTAATAGTGAGGTTTTCTTTGATTTATTATTCCCTAATATTTAAAACTAAAAAATAAGGTCATGCTTATTGTTGCACACCTTTAGTCCTACTGCTCTAGAGGCAAGATTAACATCAAGTTCCAAGCCAGTCAAAACTGCATAGTGAGATCTGTCCCAAAGTCAAGACAAAAGACCCAAACCAAGCAACAACAAGCAAAAGCCCCAATAAATAAATAAAATCAATGATAAAATGAAACCTAGTTTATTTTATAATGGTAACTTAAGAAAACATCTAAACATTAAAAGTGTAACTAGATTTTGAATGTGAAGCTTAGGTGTCTGTAGTAATTTGTAAGTGGCCACCATAAACCCATAAGGAGTGGCACTATTAAGAGGTGTGGCCTTGGAGGATGTGTGTCACTGTGGAGATGGGCTCTGAGGTCTCATACATGCTCCAGTCCTACCCAGTGTCAAAAGTTGACTGCCTGTTGCCTGCAGATAAAGATGTAGAATGCTAAGTTCTTCTCTAGCTCCATATCTGCCTGCATGCCACAACATTCAACCATGACGATAAAGGACTAAATCTCAGAAATGTAAGCCACCCAATTAAATATTTTCCTTTAAGAGATGCCATGGTCATGGTGTCTCTTCACAGCACTAAAAATCCTAAGTTTTATTTTACTTATTGAGTATGCGTATGTCTGTAATGTATGAATATGGGTGCCTATGCCAGGAATGCATTTTGTAGAGGTTATAGGATAACTTTGTGGAGTTGGTTCTCTTTTTACCATTATGTAAGTTCCAGGGTTCACAAGTTGCCAGGCTTGTATATCATGTAGTTTTACCCACTGAGCCATCTGGCTGGCCATCCTAGACGATCTTCTTAAAGGATTCCTTAGTTTTGATGTCCAATATGAATTACATTCACAGAATTTCAGAAATACTAGATCTATTTGGTTTGCCAGTAAAGTATTGCGTTTGCACACAGTATTACTAAAATAAACACTAAGCCAAGCTCTCCCTAGCACAGATCAGCATGTGCAATGCATACGAATGAGGACGAGGTGTGCTACCTTTCTAAATGCGGCCATGAGAGGTGTTATCTTGCGATTATCTGCTGCATCTACATCTGCACCTGCTTGCACCAGTAGCTGAACCACATCTAGGTGTCCACCATTTGCTGCTAGCCACAGCGGAGTATTTCCCTTCTTGTTCCGCACATCGATATGAGCTCCCCTGGAAACGAGTGACAGACAGCACTTTCTTACATGAGATGAAATGATAGGGACAGTAATAGGAAAAAAAAAATCAACTGCTGTGAAAATTTAAAGAGGAAAATAAATACTCAAGTATGAATGCATTTTTTTAGAATTGTATTAGAGAATTTCTATCCATTACTATCAAATTAAATATATATATATTCAATATATGTTTCCCTTATTTACAAATGACAGTGTAACTTTGAATTCCAACTCAGATATTCTGTATCCACGTATTTACAGTACACGGGGGGGGGGGGGGGGGGGGGGGGCTTTAGTGTCCAGTTTAGACTCAGAATCAAACATTAGGTATGTGGGATGCCTACAAAAAATTTAAGATTTTATTTTATTGGTTTTTCAAGACCGGGTTTCTCTGTAGCTTTAGAGCCTATCCTAAAACTAGCTTTTGTAAACCAGGCTGGCCTCCAACTCACAGAGATCCACCTGCCTCTGCCTTCTGACTGCTGGGATTAAAGGTATATGTTACCACTGCCCAGCTAAGATTTTATTTTAAGATATAGTCAACCCTGGCTGTCCTGGAATTCACTATGTAGACCAGCCCAGCCTCTAAATCAGATATCTACCTGCCTCTGTCCCCTAAGAGCATGAGCCACTAGCTAGTTAGTCACTGACAAGCATTTTTCTTAAAACCTAGCAGGCAGCTACTAATTAACTAAAAGTAACAGTTGCCCTTCATCCTGTCTGATACTGAATAGTTACTATCAACTTAAGAGACTAAAACGTAGGTTACAGAATTACATTTTATTTTGTACACAGTGAGAGTGCCCAGGAAATGATCAGCACTTACATTCACAAACAAAGGATATGCTCATAACATACCTGCCAATAAGAAGTTCACAAAATTTATAATGCCCTTTATCTGCGGCTATGGTTAAAGCTGTATCTCTTGAGGAGGGCACTGGAGGGGCATTAACATCAGCACCTTTGTCCAAAAGAACTCGGCCCACCTCTGCATACCCACCAGAGGCCGCTTCCATTAGTGGTGTAAGGCCAGTCTAGGTTTAATGGAAAATAAATAAATAAAAAAAAAACAATAAAAAAAAAAACTATGGAAGAGATCAGAAATAGCCAAAATGTTAACAATCTCGGGAGGCAACATGGTATAGTTTCTACAGATTCATAAATTTGTACTGACAGGTGTTGAGTTGTATTTAATTAAAACATTTATTTACCTAAAACCGGAGGTATGGTGAAAAGAATTTGAGTAAGACCCAAGTCCAATGACGTGAATGACAGTACATGTTTCCTGTCCTTTCAAAATAATCGCATTGTTTTCAGCTAATTAACCTATCAATAATAATTTAAAAAGCATATGCCCAAGTATTTTCATAAATGACTTCAACCATATAGTAGATTAATGTGATAAAGTCATAAAATCATAACTTCTACAATACACCTGTTCTTTCATGTCTAAAACCATTTCTCTCAGATACGTATTTTGTCTCCATGACAAAGGTCTGACAAATGGCAAGTTTCAGCATCTTTCTTACCTTAGCTCTGTGTTCAACGTTTGCTTTTCTATCAAGCAGAAGACTAACCACTTCAGTTCTTCCTTGGAAGCAGGCTAAGGTAAGGGCAGTGTTCCGATTGGTTTCTATTTGAGCATTTATGTCAGAGCCCATGTCTAAGAGAAGCTTAACTGCAGCTGTATGCCCGTTCATAGCTGCTAACATCAGTGGAGAAATGCCCAATTTGCTACCAGTTCTGGGGGTGAAAAATAACGGGGAAACAATGTGTGTCATAGCAGAGAAACGGCAATGATAAAAAAAAAATTGAATATAAAAATTTCTCTCCTGTTCTTTTGAAACAGAGTATCTTGTAGTCCAGGTTAGCTAGCTTCTAGCTGAGAATGACCCTGAACTCCTGATTCTTTTGCCTCTACCTCCCAAGCTCGTCAATTACAGCAGTGGACCCACCTACCAAGTCTGGCTAAAACTCTGTAGGATTATTTAACATTTTAACTACTTTTCTCAGCCCTTGCATCTTTTGAGATACTACTAAAACTTCCTTGGAGCAGATGCCAAATAACCAGCTAGGGAGTGGAGTCTCATCCTATGATGATGAAGCAAATATCTACCTCTTTAATAAACACCAACAAAGATATTTCCTTTAGCTCCCTAAGAAACAGTAGTTTGTAATTTTCAGTTATAGCAACATTCTGAATTCTTGAATATTTTAAATTTTATAACTTTATAAAAATTTTACTAAAATAGCAGTTCCAAAAATTTACACCACAATATTCTTAATAAAGTGTCTACAGACAAAAAAAAAAAAAAAATAGAGCTTGCCTAGAATTGATCTCGGCTCCTGCATTTAGCAGTATTTTGATGATATTCACGTAGCCACCAGAAGCAGCCAGGCTTAGAGGTGTGTAATCAGAAACATTCCTGTGTTCTTTATTTGCACCCCGAGCTAACAACAGCTCCACCACCTAGTAGGGAAAAAAAATAATAAAAAATAAAAAAGGTGGGAAGTATACTTTCTAAAGCCACGACAATTTCAGAAGTGTATTTCTGGGTTTTTTGCCTGGTATATAACGAAATGAGAAAACTCTTCTTTATAGTTTTAGGCAACAAGGTTCTTAGAAGTTAACAGACAACAGAAAGCTCTCAAGTTAAAAAACAAACAAACTTAAGAAATCTAATGAATACTCAAAGAAGATTTAGACCTCAAATGTTTTTAGGACATAATTTAAAAACGAATACTTTTGTTACTTTTATCATATAGTTAGTTATAAAGGAAACCATGAGACGAGATTCATCTTATATGTACACATGAATGCACTAGAATTTGAGACAGGGCCTCACTATTTACATCAGGCTGGAAGCAAATTCAGAGATTTGACTGCCTCCCCCTCCCAAGCACTGAGATTAATGGTGTGCGCCATGACAGCTGGCAATCTATATTTGCTTTTTGTTACAGAAGAGTTGAAAAATGTTCCCATGCTTTACCTTGACAACCTTAATATTATTCTGTGCCTGTGGGCACAGCATCAAATTTGACTTGGTAACAGAATATTGGGTGCATTACTTTTTAAGATGCTGGCAAACTGATCCCAAGAGCATTTATACCCTAGCAACAATACAGGAGTTCTGGCTGTTAATCTTCCGGATCTCAAGAGCTTTTCTCTGAGAGCCAAATTATTGAGCATTAAAGCATTAAGTGCTTTTTGGCCATTCAGAGATATACCAGTTAAAATCGTGTTTAGATAAAGCTAAACATTACTTCGATTAAAGCTAGCAAGACTACGTGGTTTTACTTTTTATTTACTGTAAATGTCTATACACTGAGGGCATATGGAATGCGGGTGGGAAGGCAGAGGGCAACTTTCAGAAGTTGGCTCTCACCATCACCTCAAAAAGGGATCTTGCTCATTCTTACATGAGCCACCATGCTTGTGTGTTTCTTTTTCTTACTACATTTATTAAAATAGCATGTGTCGAAAAATCAGATTGTCAGGCTGGGTGGCAAATATCTCTACATGTTGGGCCATATGTTAGCCTGTTATATATTGTTTTGTTTAATGGCGGTGTCTTTCTATAGAGCCCCGACTGAGTTCAATGCCCAGAGGGTCCAGGCACAAGCCAGTAGGCATCAGTTAACATGTCTATTCTAAACGGCTTGAGAGTTTCATAGCATTTGCCATGTAATAAATAAATGCTTGCAAATTTCATTTTTTCTAAACATTATTCTGTAATTTTACATTGAACTGACTTTCCTAATCATACCAACTATTTCACAATACCTGTTATAATGACACCAAATGGAAGCAATGTGTTTCTAGGCAAAGTTTCATAGCAGAAAGTAGAATATTAAGTTATCTTGGCTTGGTTAGTTCCTTGTGGTGCCAAGGATGACGAACCCCTTAGAACATGCTAGTCAATCATATTTACTGATGATTATATCTCCATCCCACATGTTTGATTTTAGATATAAAAAACTCACAAGTGTGGCTTACTGCTTTTAAATGAAGTGACTTTATTTGATTTAAAATTAAACTATTTGTCAGTGTGTGAATAAATACTATTTCAAGCTAAATCATAATGAAAAATTTAAAGTAGTAGTACTTAGCCTCAAAAATTTCTATCATCTGTTCTCATATTATAATGGGAAATGGATAGGAAATCTAGTGTGGTGTCTTGAATTAAATGGTCCCCATAAGCTCATATATTTGAATACTTGTCATAAGGGAGTGATGTTATTTGAGAAGGATTAGGAGGTGTGGCTTTGTTGGAGGAAGTGTATCCCTGAGGGTGACCTTTCAGGTTTCAGAAGTCCAGAATCTCTCTTTATTCTTGCTACCCATAGATCCTGATATACAATTCTAACTATTTCTCCAACACAATGTCTGCCTGCATGCCACTATGATCCCTGCTGTGACCATAATGAATGAAATCTCTGAAACTGTAAGCAAGCCTACGATGAAATGATCTTTTATAAGAGCTGCTGTGGTCAGGACATCTCTTCATAGCAATAGAATAGTGACGAGGAAAGGTTTTAATTTTATTGTTGTTGTTTTGTTTATTAAGGGCATTGGCTCCCTGACTGGACTACAGCTCTCTATGAAGAGCAAGCTGGTCTCCAACTAAGAGATCTGTCTGCCTCTGCTTACAGAGTGCAGAGATTAAAAGCATGGGCTACCACATCCTGATAATTTTTAAGACTTTCTCCACCTCCACTGTGAATTACAGATGAAACAATCAGAAAGGAGCAATACAACAGAACAGGTGCTATGTTATCACCACAAGCATGAAACGTTATATATACATAAAAGGGGAAAGGAACATAGGATTAGGCTAAATAAAAAGTTACCAAGAAACAGTCCATGTGTGTATCATGCCTTTGTTTTTAATCTATAATACAAAGAAGCTCTAACCTTTTATATATATTTGTGCCCTTTTTTTTTTTTTTTACATTTCCCACTCTTGGATAGAAACTATAAAAATATCTTTTACTAGTTTGTTCTGAAAACCTAGTTACTTAGGGATCGAGAAACGGATGATTTGATTTTTATTATTGTGTGTTATATGGGATCAAATACAGGTACATGTACCACAGTGAACATGTAGGGATCAAAGTACTAAAGAACTACTTTAGAAAGTCCTTTCCTTCCTTCCATGTAGAGACCTGCAGTTATCCGTGCTGTTCAATAACCCGTTTTAAAGGTGAATGGGAAATTAACACGGATGAAAGGGTGATTTCTAGATCTAAGACTGGTAAATTCTGAATCCATAAAGATACCACAATTGACTTATTTAGCCTATATTC
This sequence comes from Alexandromys fortis, assembly GCF_014885135.2. NCBI lineage: Eukaryota > Metazoa > Chordata > Mammalia > Rodentia > Cricetidae > Alexandromys > Alexandromys fortis. The sequence goes on from NW_026067949.1 coordinate 42,105,066, forward strand.
CCTGTAGAGATGTTTGAGGGGGAGGGGGGAAAACTAGGTTAACCAGCTAATTATTAAATGCTATTAGACATAAAACTGATAACTTCACAGTTCAATTTTCTTGACCCTATATGATCAATTCCTGTCATTTGGTCTGTCTGAAGTTATAGAACATGAAGAATTAGTATATATAAGAATTGTACATCTCATCTAGAATGGCTTAATCTTTCTCTTAAAGACAAATGCAATACAAAGGATTCTTATGGCAGGTACTACTCTTAGAGGAACAAGACTGTATGTTTACATTATGTGACTTTATGGGGAATATTATACTAGCCTACTCTTGCTCATATGTAGTAATTTAAGTTACTGTGATAAATATAACAGGCAAAATGTTTCTACACAACATACATGAGTATGTTGTACACAAATACATGAGTATATACATATTTGCTAAACAGAAAAGAAATTGCACTAAGATCAAATGCTACCTCCTGTCTGCCCCCAGAACAAGCCAAGGACAGTGGTGTGTCCTTGGTTCTTTCTGATTGGGCTTCAATGTCTGCACCATTATCCAGCAATATTTCTACAACGCCAACATGACCAGCTGTAGCAGCCAAAATGAGTGGAGTAAAACCTAAAAAACAAACAAAAAAAAAGAACCTGCTTACAACATGCTAAGCAAAGAAACAGTAACAACTGTTTTCCAATATAATTAAGCACCAATATGTGGCTAAAAACTAATTGTTTCTAAATTCATAGTTCCCACAAAACTTCTATAAAATAAAACTAACATAAATAAGGGCTACCTTTCTTGTCTCGATGCTCAATACTAGCTCCTCTTTCTAGTAGTGTTTGTACCAGTTCCTCATGGCCACCAGCACAGGCAAGCGTTAGTGCAGTATCATGATTACTCTCAGTCTATAAAGAGAGAAAAGAAAAGCCATTAGTTTAACTAGTTCATTTAAATAACCATCCAGTGTTACTGTCAAAAACACAAGATACATATGTGCCTCCCTATGTTACATCAAGACCTCAAACCATGTGGCCCAAGCTTAGCTAAAATGAGTCATCTTCCTGCCTCAGGCTTCTTACTGATTTCTCGAATTATAAATGCATGCCACCAAGCCAGGCTTACACAAATCATTTGGATGGTATATGGTTTATTGCCAACCTCACCAATAAGAAGTCAATTCATGGTTTGTTTTTTTCCTTTTTCCTTTTTTGGTGGTAATGGTTCTGAAACTTTCCAGCTTGGGTCTGCCTCAGCTGAGGATGACCTTGAACTGTTTGTCCCTCACTGCCACTACCACTGGAATACTGAAATTACAAATCTTCTCCATATGCCTAACTTTAGTGACCTTTTTAGGTATACAAATAATATTCAAACTTTATAAACAATTATTAATGACACCAAAGGAAGAAAAAGGATTATTTTCTATCATATGCTAATTTCAAGTATAAAATTGAGGGAAAAAAGTGTGAATTCAATTTTGCTGTCACATATTAAAGAGTAACATCTGTTTCTATTTCAAATAAATTTGCTTACATTTTTGGGATAGAACCTCACTGTACCCCAGGATGGCCTTGATCTTACATTGTTCCTTCAACCTCTGTCTCTCTATTGCTATTATAAGCATGTTAGCCTGCCTGACCTAATGTGTGTAACACACACATACACACACTTTGAAATGCATATAGACAGGCATACAGAAGATTCTTAAAGACAAAAACACAGAATGTAGGAGTGGGAGGTGTCCAGGGCCTAGCTGAGAAGAGAGTGTGAAAAGGAAAGGACTATCCAGATTGCTCTGGAGATCAGAAGAGAATTCCTCTGGTGTCTTCAGCTGATGCTCAACAGCCCATGTACAAAAGGAAATTATCAGAGGGCAGAAGTAGATCAGGTACAACACCAAGAGCAGGAACACAGGCCCTACCAGCTAGAGCAGGAAACTACCAGAACATGGAGGAAATCCTATGCAGAGACCAAATGAGTTGTGTTGGACCCATTAAAAAAAAAAAATTCCAGCTGAAAAGCAAGCCTTTTCATAGATAAAAATTGAGCCAAGCGTGGTTTCAAACATGCTTAATTCCAGCACTCAGGAAGTAGAGGGAGTAGGATCTCTGAGTTCTAGACCAGCCGGCTCAAAAAGCTAGTTCCAGGACAGTCAGGGTTGTTACAGAAAGACTGGCCTAAGTAACTTAGATGTGTTTAAAAATAAAGATCCTAAATTCTTTAAGGAATAAAATGTGTAATACACTATAAATTGAAAAATAAAGACTGTAACTGTGCTAGGATATTACATAATTTAACTTCTGGACAAATGTGTGAATGAACACGGCTAGGGACTCATACCCCTTTGTTTCTTTGAGACAGGATCTCACTATGTATCTCAAGAGGGTCTCCAATCACCCACATTAATTACTCATGAATGAGGGAAATGCATGTGAATAGCACCATGCCTGGCTTTTATGATAATCTTTAATTTAATTAATCAACCTATTAGAAAGTGCTTTAGGTAGTCTGGAAAAATGAACATGTGAATGTACTTTTTCAGTTATGCAGTAACATTTAAATATAAATAAAGGTATTTCCAATATAATTCATATATAAAATTGAAAAGTATTATAACAGGATGACAAAACTCTGGGGGAGAAGACTATGTCATGAAGGCTTTTCAACACCGAAATCATTCTCAGGTAAAGCAAATGATGTGATCATTTAACTATAAACTCAACATACACCAATTTGCAAGACTTAACTGATGAAATAAAACTCCAGAAAAAAACAGCTGTATAACTCATTCCTTTTTATGGTGGACTTGCCTTTTTTTTTTTTTTTTTAATTGGAACATGAAACTGGATCTCTGTACTCCTGACACTTGGAGATCTGTATGTAGTAGACCAGGCGGCCTTGAAAAAGGAATTGGAGTGGGTTTTCTTCTTTTGAGGGGGTCAGGAGGGAGTGTCTTATTTTGAAGCCCTGACTACTTAGAACTTCCTATGTAGACCACAGAGATCCACCTGTTTCCTGAGCACTGAGATTAAAGGAGTGTGCCACCAAATTTTGTTCTTTTTACTTTTTAATGAGACAACTAAAAAGTCCTAAAAATATGTCTCTATTTTTCCTTTGTGATTATTAGTCGCACTATATAGCTGGGGTTGGACTGGAAACTCAATTCCACCTGAACCTACTGAGAGCACAAGGCATATGCCACTGCATCTGACAAACTCCATTTTTATCCTTGATAATATGTTTATATCTCTATTACCACACTAAAAAAGAAAAACCATCTTTGGTTTGTTTTTGAGACACGCTCTCACTATATAGACCAAGTGGGCCTTGAACTAAGAGGTTCACCCAACTCTTCTTCTCAAGCACTGAGATTTAAGATTGGCACACCATGGCCAGTCCACTAAATTCTTGAAAACTTTATGAATTTATGCTATATTTTCATTCTCAACCTACATGTAATATTTTGTCCAGAATACATTACACTAACTGAACATTGCAGAAATGACAACAGCTATAACTTCAAATATTCAAAGACTATTACTAATAACAGACTTAAAGATTTATAGTGCTCTTATACAATAATATTTACATAATACAAGAAGTCATACCCTCCCAATAACTGTGAAAGCCAAACTCCATTACAAAAAAATTAAAAGACAAAAAGTGAAATTGATCAAGAGTCAAGAAATGAGAAAAGCCTACTAGTCAGTGCTGGAGAGGGAGCCGCAATAGCTGCTCTGCAGAAGAGCCACTGACTGCAGAGATCAGGGATGGCCACAAGGGAGGTGCACCAACTACAACAGTGGAGAAGGACACGAAACTGCAGTGAGTGACAGCTCTGGACGTCAGTACATGATCTTCATTCCAAGTTTTATATTTTTAAAAAAGAAAGAAAAGGAACCACGTCTGATTTAAGAGAAAAGGCAACAAAAGCTCAGAAACACAACTTTCTGATGGCCAAACTTAACTGGTAATCAGAGATAGGCTTTCTAGACAGCAAACTGCTCGAACCGCATCACAAAGCTCTGAGTGTAACTGTTAAATACACATGGCCTGCGTCCTCTCCTTTAAGTGTAAGCAACTCAACAATAGCTTTAGGTTACAAAGCTTTGAAAACTTCCTTCGGGGACTAGTCTAACTTAAATACAAAAAAATATAAAAAATTTAAAAAAGATAACCACAAAAAATTTCAGGTGATCAATATATAATATCCCTCATTATAAAGCATAAATTTAATATTAATTAAAAGCATCACTTTTAGCCGGACATTGGTGGCACAAGCCTTTAAGCCCAGCACTCTGGAGGCACAGGCAGGCAGATCTCTGGGAGTTCAAGGCCAGCCTGGTCTACAAGAGCTAGTGCCAGGACAGGCTCCAAAGCCACAGAGAAACCCTGTCTCGAAAAACCAAAAGAAAAAAAAAAAAAAAGTGCTCTATTCCATAATCTCAGGTTTACAAAGTGAGTGTCATTCTACATACAGGATCTTGTTAATTACAGCACAGAGTCGATTTGAATTTAAGTTCAAGCTATTTTTATAAAGCTTATTAAACTATACATTTTAAGAAATAAAAAAATATTTTTAATCTGAGCAACGAGAGTTGACAAATTCCTTAAGTAAGCAACAAATATTTAAGATAACACGAGAACTTAAAGTTCAGAAAGATTGCTCTGTCCCCCGAGACATTAACACAATTCCAAACTGTTAAGAGTTCTGTGTTCTAGCCCATGGGTAAAAATAGTTTACTATAAACAATGGCTGACAGCGAACAGAAAGAAGGACAAGAGTGTCTGAAGGGAGAGCACAGAAGGATCCTCAGGGGACAACATCAGACACAGGCCAAGCAACTATTTCACTCCTTTATCAAGTACCCAGGGCAAAGTCTCAAACATAGAAAGAAATGGGGAAAAGGGAGGTGTGTAAAAAACAAAACAAAACAAAACAAAACAAAAAGATTGGGCATGGCAGCAGCACTAAGATTGAGGGTGGAGTGGGGGAATCTCTGAGTTTGAGGCCAGCCTGTCTGCATAGTGAATCCCAGGACAGGCAAGATTTCACAGTGAGAAACTGTCTCAAAAACAAACACCTAATAAATTATTTACATAATTTCATAAGTGAGAGAAGAAACGTGCAGGTGATATGGCCACACACACGACTTAGTTCAAAGGATCACAAAATATATGAGTGCTGTAGAAAAAAGAAAACCTTTGATGAGGTAATTATTATGCAGGTTGAAAACTCTCATGGAGGAAGTACACCTCTTATTCCTAAATTAGTTACGTTTAAAACCGGGAAGGACTCATACATACCCGCAAAAGGAAAATCTTCATAATTTAAAATATTTCATCTTATACAGCCAGGTTATATATAAGAGTTTAAGGAATAGAGTAACACTTCAGGATATCAAATAAATTAGAGTAATCAGTAAATTTAAACTTAATAATGTTTCTGAAAGTAGTTTATATAAAGTAGTAGTTGAATGTGTTAGCACATTTTTTATGAGATAGTTATCTTTATGAATGTAGGCTGCCAACGAGACTTCCCTTACTTGAGTGCTGAAGAGGCCAGATAAAGGAATGAATTCTCCTGGAATCTGAGTTAGAGGCAGTCTGTTAGAACCTGAGTTAAGAGTGCCATGTGGATGCTAGAAACCATCTCTCCAACTGATATATATATATATATATATATATATTTCGTTTTTCGAGACAGGGTTTCTCTGTGGTTTTGGAGCCTGTCCTGGAACTAGCTCTTGTAGACCAAGCTGGTCTCGAACTCACAGAGATCCGCCTGCCTCTGCCTCCCGAGTGCTGGGATTAAAGGCGTGAGTCACCATCGCCTGGTGGGTCAATAAAATTTCATACAATCAAAAAAAAATTAAATCAGGGGTACCCAAGTTAAACTTCTTATCTACTGCCATGAAACCTTTTGCCCAGTTTGTGCTAGGGCTCAAATATACCTTCTGCACATCTGAATAGCATCATTAGAATGAAAGATTCTCTATCTCATGGAAGAGTGTTTAATCTCTTACAGATGCTCATCAGTCAGATATTTTTCAGCTTTCCATTTGTGTCTTCCATCACAGTTTTATCCTATACACAAAAATATTCATGACATCAGGGTTCATGGGATTTTTACTTTACTATCTGTTATTGGAGTGTCTTCTTTCTATGTGTTGCTTTCATTGGTTAATTAATAAAGAAACTGCTTGGCCTGATAGGTCAGAACATAGGTGGGTAGAGTAGACAGAACAGAATGGTAGCAGACACCATGATTCCCCTTCCCAAGATGGACGCTGGCTAGACTCATGCTGCTAAACCATGACCTCGTGGTGGCATGCAGATTATTAGATATGGGTAGTCAAGATGTGAGAGTTAGCCAATAAGAAGCTGAAACTAATAAGCCAGGCAGTGTTTAAATGAATACAATTGTGTTGTTATTTCAGGGCATAAGCTAACCAGGCGGCTGGGAGCCGGGTGGCAGGAATGCAGCCAGCAGCTCCTTCTACAAGTATCAAATATTTTTAGAGGGGTTTTACAAAAAAAAAAAAAAAAAAAAAAAAAAAAAAGTGGGAGAAAAGCATTCTTAAATTTTTTATTGAGATACCTGCTTGGCACAGAAGCAAATTCCTTAAATTAACTTCAAAATTTAAGTCAGGTAAAAGTGCAATCATTAATTATCATTTTGACTGTTCCCCCCCCCCCCAGGATACAGGAATTTTTTCTGTATCTAGATAAGCACTCAAATATAACTCGTGTTAAGCAAAAATGCAACAAAAGTTAAAAAAAGCTTCAATACAGAAACCAGATAGACAGGGTTTTAAAAATGATTTTTTTAGATTCATGTATTTTACGTGTGTTTGCTTGCCTATATGTTTGTGCATCACATACATGCCTAGTGCCCTTAGAGGCCAGAGGAGGGAGGTGGATGACCTGGATAGTTATGAACCACTATGTTGCTATGAAAGGGAGAGACCCCTGTAAGAGCAACAGGTGTTCTGAACTGCCAAGCTGTATTTTTAAGGAACCATAATCAAATCTTTATATATAAACAAAAGTTTATGCAAATATTCAGTTAACTTACATGACTTTTGGGTAAACAATATCATGAGTGAAATAATTTCATAATCAATAACTTAATCAGTAAAATCACAGTTGTACTTGGGGGTGCATAGCTTTGGACCCATTTTTATGAAAATATTCTGAAAACAAGAGTTAATTTTGTGTAAGGGCTCATTCTTGATCCCTTAAAAATTAGAACATACTTCTAGTCAAGTCTAACAGTCTCAAAATCTCATGAGAAATAATATATATCTCATGCCAAGTTTTATTGAATTTCACAATTTGATCAAAAATAAATGGAAATAAATGGTTTTCATAGTTTTAAAAGAGGCTATGCAGCATGAATGGTATCATATTGAATGCAATATCTCACACTTGTAATTCTACCTACCCAGAAGACAAAGCTGGAAAAGATCACGAGTTCAAGCAAATTAGGGCAGAACTCAGCTGACAAGCACACATGAAACAAAAAATAAAATAGAGAAAGTCCACTGTGTGTCTGACTCCTAGCCTTCCTCCTTCTTAGCCAAGCAAGGTGACAAATAAATGAAATGACAGGAATGGTTAGGAGATTAGGTAATTTCTTTATGATATTTCCCGGCAATACTTTAGGACACAAAAGAGGGTTCAGTGATTACGTGAGCTTGCTGCTCTTGCAGAACACCACTGTTCAATTCCCAGCACCCACATGGCAGCTAAAGGCTGGCTGTTCCAGGGAATTCTAGCCTCCACAGAGACCAGGCATGCTTGAGGTACACAGAAAAGGAAAAAAGGGAAAAAAAAAAAAAAAAAACCCACGCAGTTCAAACACCCACACATAAAACAAACACGTAAAGAAATTAAAACAAAATAAGCCTAAGCATGTTAGTACACGCCTTTAATCCCAGCATTTAGGAAAAAGAGGCAGGTGGATCTCTAGGACTAAGTGCAGCTTGGTCTAAAGAGTGAGACCCTATCTAAAGATAAATAAAAACCAAAATATAAAACAATAAACTAAGAAACACTTTAATAGCAAACTCTCAAACTTGGAAGTATATAGTTTTAATGGTATATACATATGCTTCTTGAAATAAAAATTTATAAAAATCTGATTTAAGTCTTAACAGCATATACTTCCTATTAAACAAAATATTATAACTATAACATGCACACTTTTTCTTTCTCTTACTTTACCTTTTAAATAATCTCTCCTACCTCATACTTCTTAGCCTTTCCTTCCTTCTTTTAGATTCAAGGTCTTCTGTAGTTCAGGATGGCCTTAGTCTTACTATGTAGCCGAAAAGGAACTGCCTGCCTTCTACCTTGCAAGCACTAGGATTAGAGACTTAAAACATCAAACTTGCCACGTTTTTCAAGATAAAACAAACTAAATTTGTCAACCCATTCTTGCTCTGGGACTTCATGCTCAAGTTATGGAGAGAGAGAGAGAGAGAGAGAGAGAGAGAGAGAGAGAGAGAGAGAGAGAGAGAGAGAGAGAGAACACAATACAGTACACATAAAAGGTAAGGGGACAACTGGTAGGAGGTGGTTTTCTTCTTCCACTTCATGGGTTACAGGAATCAAACTGAGCGACGCTAATTAGTCTTGGTGGCAAGCACATTTAACCACCGAGAAATCTTGCCACTCAGAATCAACTAAATTTATTTATTTATTGAGACATTAAGACATTATGCAGGCCCCACTGGCCTCACATTCACATCTACCTGTCTCTGGCTCTTCAATGTTGGGAATCAAAATATTTTTAATATAACTCCTTTCTTAATAGATCTCAAGCTTTGTAAACCATAACAATATCTTTCTCCATGCATATACATATTCCTTCAGATAATCCAAAGAAATAAAGTATTTCTATTCCCTCCATGGAATCTGTTACCAGCTAAAATTGCATAAACTCACAACATATTTCCTCAGACCATAAGTAATTCCATCACAATCTTTAAGAGTGATGTAAAGTCAGGTATGATGATTCATGCCTGTAACTCCAGCATCCAGGGAGGATTAAACAGAAGGATTCCTAGGATTACAGCCAGACCGGCCTAGGTCTCAAGGGGAAACGTTACATAATGCAACTAAGGACATACAGTATACACACAGTTCAAATAAAGTCCGTTAGTCCAGGACTTTACCACCTGATTGATCTAGAATTCAAGTCCCAGCAGTTTCTTTCATAAACAATCCATGAACTATTTAAGAAAATACACAGCCAGGCAGTGGTGGCGCACGCCTTTAGTCCCTGAGTTCAGGAGGCAGAGACAGGCAGATATCTGTGAGTTCAAGGCCAATCTGGTCTACAGAGCAAGTTCCAGGACAGGCATCACATCAAAGCTACAGAGAAACTCTGTCTCGAAAACAAACAAAAAAGAAAATACACATCAACCCTAATATTTGTTCTACTGAGACAGGGTATCATGTAGCCTAGACTAGCTTAAAACTGTTACATAGCTGAGGCTGACCTTGAACTCATGGTCCCCAAAACTCAAAAGGCTGGGATCAGAGCTGTGGTTTCCCTTTAATCTTACATAAACTACTTCTTTTACATCTAGTACTTTCTAAACTAAAAGTAATCTTTAAAGCTCAGCCAGGCCTGGCATTAACTATGAAGGCCCAAGCTGGCTTTGAACTCCTGTAGTTCTGCCTTAAACTTCTAAACGATAGGATTAAGTGTGAGCCACCATATCTGCCTTGGCAGTTTTTAAAAATGGATGATGAGCTTTAATTGTATCGGGGTCTGTGACAATGCAGTCTAATAAGTTAGGACCACTGAAGGTTAACCTGGAAAGGTGGTGGAGTTCCAGTGACCATCTCTGCTAACGTGGAGCTTACCTGTGCATCAATATCAATGGCAGGGTAGATAGGTAGCATTGCTGAAGGAGAGATGATAGGACTTGGAGTTGGAGTCTGAGGTTGGGAAATAGAAGCAGCGATACTGTGGGTAGGAGTGTTTGACATTGCAGATGTTCTTCCACTGACTGCTGTTGAACAAAATAACTGCACTTAATAAGGACCAAACATTGTTAGGAAAGAGTTAAGAAATATTTCTTTAAAAAAATTAAAAAAAAATTTAATCAAAATGGTTGTAAGACACTATTATAACATTAATAACTAATTTTCTAAATGTTTTTAATTGGTGGACAGCCCCAACTTAGAATGTATATTGAATAATCCACTTCCTATACAATAATCCATCTGAAAGACAAATTCTCTTTTAATAAGTAATCATAAAATCTTAATCCATAATACCTGAAAACAAAAATACTTCACGTAAGAATATTACATAGAAAAGAAATGATAAAATATTCAAGAATAAGAATAAAAGGGGGGAAAGTAAACTTTGCCAACTTTACACCTCCTTGCACTGTAGAGCAAATAAAAGTTATTTCACTGTTGAATGGAAGATCCAAGTCAAATTACCACATATTTACTAAACACAACAGAGCAATAGTAACTTTGAAGGCCCTGGTGTGATGTTTTTTTTCAAGAATTAAAAAAAAAAAAGAAAAAAAAAATCAATCCTCACACAGATAATATATTTTTTCTTACATTACGAGAGAAATAAAATGTCCCACAAACAATCTGGCAACCACACTGACTTAGAACAAAATTAACATTAGTCTAGAAATAAATATATTTACACAGTCATCCTCCCAATATGGATTCGTTTTCTTCTATGTAGGAATCTGCTGTAATCTCATTTCACCAACATATATGATTTAAATAATGGCTAGTTAGGTCTGTACTTGGAGTGGGAGAATATTGCTAAAGACAGAGGCATACAATAGACAAGATTATGTTATGGGACTTTGTTCTCCCAGTAACTCAGCTCTGTAGCTAATGTGTGAACATATCTTCCTCGTCACCCACAGTAACTTTTGGACAATCATCTCTGAATAGAGTGCAGATGTGTGTTTTCCAAGTACAGTCAACTACAGCAGACAGAAAACAATTATAGATTCACAGCTGAATCTGAAACCAGGCAAAATAATTTATCTTGCCAAGAATATTAGTGAAATTGATCTTATAACAGTTATAAACATGACTATCAATTAAAAAATCTACTTTACATAAAATCTTAAGGTCAGGCACAAACATACACTGTACATTATAGCCACACACATTCTATAATTGTACATTTTTAGTTCACTTAAAAGTCAAAAGAAACAAAGAACAACAACAACAAAAACAAAACAAAACAAAACATCTGAATAATTAAGGAACCAGATCACGAGGAAGGAGCAGGTGCTACTAATCATCTAAAGACTCCAATACTATTTGATAATATTGATTACAAGGTTTCAATCTTGTAATCTTTATCTCCCAAGTCTAACTCAGATTGCAAGGATTACAGGCTCACATGAGCATATATAGATTTTAAGATTAAATAACTTCTTTGAATATTCTTATCCTATACACAAATTTAAAAAAAAATCATGTAAAATTCACTGCTCTTAAGATAGATTCCATGTTTAAAAAGACCTTGAATTTTTGCTATTACTGCCTTCAACCTACCAAGTGTTGGGACTGCAGGAGTGCACCACTGGTTTCATGGAATGCTAGGGATAAATTCATTGCTTCACGTTTACAACACAAACTTTATACCAACTGAGCTATATTTCTTTGGCCCTTGATGATTTTTATTCTATTAATTTAAAATGGGTTAAAAGATTAGTAGATGTCTACATTTTAATCCACATTCCAACTGGAATAGTATATTTTAAAGAACCTACTGAGATTAGCTCTCTTGCTCTGAGTGGTTCAGATGGGGTGTTTCGATGAGACTCATCTAAAGTTGATGAGTGAAACCTTATTTCCTTTGAAACTGTTTTATCAAGAGTAAGTGACTGCTCATCATTCAACCGTTTACTAAAGAGATAAGAGGGAAAGCTTAAAAAATCTAAGTCCAGAAAAAAATTATAGTTCTAAAAATTTTTTTCTTTTTCTTAACATTTTGAAATTCAATTTAGGGAGGGAAAACAAATGCTTGAAAAGTTTTAACAGCAGAAATGGAAATTTTCATCAACACAAAACAAAGGTTTGTGTTAGGACAGGTTAAACAAGTGCCTAGTTTTTATTTGGTGATTAAGGAAGGTTGAAGAATTGGCCAGCTAAGTATCAGAAGGAAGGAGAGCTTCGTACAGGAAACCTAACAAATGAGAACTAAGGAAGAAAGTGCTTGGGGAAAGAAGGCCAAATGAGGTTGTGTTACACAAGAAGTCCAAAAATAAGTGGAAATGACCCTCAGTCAACTGAAAGGACAAGGAAGATCAGAAGTTATTCAAACAATGAGAATCCAGAAGAAAGTTGTGTGCTTGAACGTGCACATACATATGTACAGCATGTGATTAGAATAGGAATGAGGTACTAGACAGGGGTCATCTGCAAGAAGAGAGTAAGATTTCTTTTAATTCTGTTCTTTTTCTGTTGAGTATGTTTCTCTACCCACAAAGAAGAGCATGATATAGCAGCGTTTTTAGAAAGTAGCAAATTTATCATAATCCCTAGAATCTTACGTTCATTAAACTAAAAAAAATTTATGAAGAAACACCTTGAACACATAAGACAGAAATTCTGGAAATAAATGAATCAATTTAAAAAAGCTGATTTACAAACATCTGATTATTCTCATCAGAATTCAAAAATTTTACAATCAGCAAATTGTTGACAACTATGCTCAAATACATCAGGTATACTAAGAGCACACCAAAACAAACTTTCCAACAGTCATGATATAGAACGCTCCAAACCTTCATTCCATCAATAAATAATACTTAACTCCATAATCCTTTGTAAATCTGATACAACACAGAATTACGATTTAAGTTACTGGCCAGGGGCCATGGTATCAATTTCGGATTTATAACTACTATGAGCTAATTGTCATACAATGTTAAAGTCTTTAAAGTTTATATCATAACCGGTTAGTGATGATTAATTGGGATTTAAGTCTTAAAAAAATCTATACTTGTATTAAGATTGTTACAATTCTTATTATTAGTCATTACTAACAATTATTCTGGTGTAAGTTATGTTACTCGCAGGATTAGCAGAGATTTTCTTATCACACATTACTGAGAAGATACAAAAAAAGAGGGGCTGGGAAACTATACCAATTTTTGAAATGCAAAATCTACCTCATTACCTGTTTATCTCAGTTTCTGAATTATCTCAACCTAAAAATCTAAACGCTAGAAAGAATATTTTCTATAAAAAAGAACCTTATAGTAATGTATGACTTCCTCATAATAAATGTTTCTCAAATAGTTTAAAATTAGAAAGAGTAAATCATCCAGGTAAAGACAAGTGAATAAAAAAAATGGGAAGAAACCAAAAGAAAATTACCAAAATTCAGCAACTATTTACTCCCTTTATTCTCCCCTTTCCCTTCCTTATCAATCTTCCTTCCTGAAGAAGGAAAATTATTTTAGGTAACAGATCATTCTTTAAGACTTACAACCCTATGAAATCTCACCCTACTATTACACAATTCATAAAAATCAGACCCAAAGAAGCAGCATTAACTCTTCTCAAGTTGCAACCCTTACTAGAATAGAAGACACTCTCTCTGGCTACACATTGAAAACATGTCATTTACCATACTGTTGGGGGAACATGCCTTCCCGTAATACAGTCAGAAACAGACTATACATTAATATTCACAGGGGATAAAAATCACTGACATACAGTAGAATCAGACTCTACTTGGTACTTTATTAATGCTGTAAACATGTTTGTTTTGTTGTTTGCTTGTTCTTAAATAGCCATCATGAAGTTTGGTACTTCTTTTTATCACAGGTATTTCATTTTATCACAAATAGACTTCCTAATATACCCTAATATCTTTTTTTCTTCAACTTTTATCAATTTTTCTTTTATTGGTGTGAATACAGAAGCAAAAATGCCAAAACTCAACCCCAGTGTTCTGAACTTAAAGTGAAAACAAAAACCAAAAGTAAAAGCCAAGGTTCAACTCACTGCTGAAAAACCTGGATTCCAAGCTCAGACAGACAGACTGGTCATTTTTATTGTATGAACTAATCTTTAATTTGACCTATAGCCATCTGAGATGATCGTTAACACTAATATTTCTAAAAACATAATGTGTCAAGAGTCCAAAAATAGTTCTCAAAAGTTGAGTAATGGTTAAAAAAATATTCTGGCACACTCTTACTCTCCTTAAGCAAATCATATTTGATACCTGCTCATAACAATATAAACCCACCTGCCATGATGTCATCCAGCGTGTCATTGAGGGTCTGAGCAGGGCTGGCTACCATTAACCCTTGTTGTGTTTCAGTGAGAATTCCTTGCCCCAGCCCTGCCAACTGTGCTTGGCCCAGTACTGGCTGTCCAACTATCACTCCTTGAAGTTCTGTAAGATTTGCGATGGACCCTGGAGGCAAGGGACCCGCGGCCAGAGGCAAAGCTTGAGGCATCGCCAGAGGCTGGATTGGTGCAAAACCCATCTGAGCAGCAGTCTGCTGAGGTTCATCTTTAAGCAAAACAGGATCCACTTGTTGTAACCGTGCATAGTCTCCCTCGGAAAGCTGTTCTCCAACCCCAACAGGAGTAAGTAGTCCCAGGTGTTGACAAGACTGTTGCTGTTGCTGCTGAAGTTGAATTCTTTGAGCTTTAACTTCTAGATATTGTTTTTTCAGCTGCTGCTGAGTTTTCAGTTGTAACTCTCGTTCTACTTTCTGCAGTTCCTCCAGAATCTTTTGTTTCTTCTGAATTTGCTCCTCCCTCGTTTTGTTCAGCTCCTCAATCTTCTCCTTGGTAAGTTGGTCAGCATGGGCCAGCTCCAAGGACTGCAGCTGGGCATTTTTCTCTATGGCTTCTTTTATCCTCTGTTCCAGTTCTGTTAACTTTCCCTGAGCCTCTTCTACAATGCTCTCTGGAGACTGATTGGTGATGTAACCCTGTACATCCTGGCTGTTTGCTGGCAAATGGCTGTTGGACTTTTGTTTAGAAGCAGCTGTGTGAAAAAGAAACCCCCTCAGAAGTGCACATGAATGGCATCCTCATTACAGAGTTACTGTTGGGAGGTTTAGTGCCAACAGTTATGCACCAAGGTATCATATCCACGAAGGTGAAATATACTTTTAAGGAGTTAAACACAAGTCCACCTTCTCTATCATAAATATATAATGTATGTATTTTATGTGCATAGAGTAATCTCTGGAAGTAGAATTCAGAATTTATAAACACCACAAGGCTAAAGTAAGATAACAGAGGGATGAAAGTTTGAGACACCTAAATGGTGCAGTTAGAGTCAAGTCTACCACTATGTGTAGGTATTTCATATGTAACAATGTAAAAATCATAAGAGCAGAAAAATCAATTATTAAGGTGTAGAGAAAATTTAGATGTCTACATCAAGATTTTCCACACTTAATAAATGTCTGTGCCTTTGATAAACACACACACATACACACAAAGAATGCCCAAA
The DNA here is from genome assembly GCF_014885135.2 of Alexandromys fortis. Lineage (NCBI taxonomy): Eukaryota > Metazoa > Chordata > Mammalia > Rodentia > Cricetidae > Alexandromys > Alexandromys fortis. The sequence goes on from NW_026067949.1 coordinate 42,120,560, forward strand.
CCACTGAGATGTAACCAAGAAACTAAAATCCAACTAAAGTATGTCTTTGTTGGGACCTACCACTTTCAAGACTGACAAAGGAAGGAGAATTCACACAGTCACACAGAGAACTGGGATTTAGTCCCTGATAGAAAAGTTGCTGGACTACGCCATCCTCCGTACCTTCTGACAGCCAGGGAGACAGGCTGCTCTGGCTAACAGGGTTAGCAACCAACTGAAAAGGATGTCAAGAGAGGCCAGTGGTTGTGACTGAAAAGAGTTGCTGGGAATATTTAGCATACTTGTTGGTATAAGAATACAGGTAGCCAAAACCAAGATGCAAAAGTCACAGCTTCTTCAAGTAAAACTTTTCAAAATAAAAACTGATTCCAACTGGTAGGTGTCATGTTGGGGACATACTTAAAGAACAGGCATGGTATGATATAAACAAGTAAAAAAATGGACCTTGGAATTCTAAGAAATAACAAGTGTATCTTACATATCTTTAAATTATTAGTTGTGGAAAAAGTGACCTAGTTAAAACCAGTTCTTAAAATTGAATTTGAATATTTAATTGAACTTCTTAATCTTTATGCCTCATGTCACTACAAAGACTTAGGTATGTTAAATAAAAATGATCAGAATTGTCATCCAACTGTATCCAACTTAACATGAATAAAAATGACTACTCATTGGAAGAAATAGTGGATAATCAGAATTCCATCAAAAAGGAGCACCTGGATCTCCTGAGTCAATACCTATCTTCTCTCCCAGAAAGCTGTTTTTTCATTGGTTTAAAACAACAAACAAACAAACAAAACGTTAATGGTACCAACTTAGTAAATTCATTGTTGGTGAAAAATAATTTTTGTGGGGCTAGTTTTTGTACTCTTAATTTCACCTGGACATGTAAGAAAAAGTCTCAGAAGTATAACTGACCTTTATTCCTAACGGGAAGAGTAGTAGCAACATTGGCAGGTGGTTTGTCGGGCTCCTGAGGTGGGACAACCATGGGCAGTGCTTGAACTGGTACACGAGGTGCCTAAGAGAAAGGATGAGTTGTTTCTTTAGTACACAATTCGTTATCACACTAATAACTTGCAGAGTTGTTAAGCGAATAAGACCATTTCAGACAATGACATATTTTTACATTAAATTATTCTCCTTTTCTCTGATTTTTTTTAAAAAAGTAGCTATGAATTCTAGTTATTCTAAGCATAATTTTAAAAAAGTAAATTATAACCCATCAATCTAGATAAATGTTAGGTTAAATATATAATGGCCTTGGCATAATTATAGAAATTTCATCTTAACAAAGATAATCTTATTTAATGAAAATTATAGCTAAAAATATACAATGCTTTAACCTTGAATCTTACCCTATTTAAATCGTGGGATGGGGGCGTTAGCTGAGTGACATCTGGTGGAGGGGCCGAAAGTAGATTATTCGGATAGTCTAAAAGATAGCAAACAACACTGGTATGGCCGCCTTTTGCTGCTTCTATCAACATGGTTGAGCCGTCCTAAAAGAATAAATAAAGGAAACACATAAGCACATTAAGAAAGCTATCAGGTCTCAGGTACAAGCATATTAAATATTTAACAGCAAACAGTGTTCTTCCATTTAAGTCAGAGATCTAATACTCAGAATGCCATTACAAATACAAGTTACATATGGTAATTTTACGAAGTTCAAGATGCGGAATTCATAAAGCCGCTTAACCACTTGAGTTACCTACTTTTAAACGGTGAGTAGGGTCTGCCCCATGAGCCAAAAGCAGTTCCACCACTGCCAAATGACCCCCTGCACAAGCCAGGGACAGTACAGTATGGTCATTATTAGCTGTGGTTCGATTCACATTTGCTCCTAAAACAAACATGGAAAAAATACATTGGTAGAGTGGTTAAAAAAAAAAAAAGAAAAAAAATTAAGATTTATTCATTTTAATTTATATGTTTATGTGTGTATCTGTGTGAGTTTATGTGCCCCATGTGCTTGTAGATGCCCTGGGAGGCCAGAGGACATTGGATACCCTGGAACCAGAGTTACAGAAGACTGTGGGCTACCAGATACAGGTGCTGTGAACTGCACCCGGTCTGCCTAAAGAATGGCAATTGGTCATAACCACTGATCTATTTTCCTATGCCCAGCTGTGGCAAAATTTTACAAATCATTTAATGTTCATGCACACAAACATACATATATACATGTGTATATATACACACACACACATATACATATGGTGCATTTAGGACATGGTATGCATGTGGAGGTCAAAGGACAAGTTGTGGAAGTTGGTTGATTTTCTCTTTCTACCATGTGGGCTCCAAGCTTTATGTTCAGTTCATCAGGCTAAGCAGAAAGTACTTTTACACAGTGATACCCACTGACTCATCTCATTGGCTCAAGAATATGGAAAAATTAAAAATCATAAAGAGTAAGAGAAGATGGTGAAATGAACCCTCACATGCTCATCCCCCAGCTCCTCAGACTGCCAACAGTCTCTCATGTTTCACAAAGCCTTCATTTTCAGGACAACTCTTTCCTATACAGAACCATTCAAACGCAAATGCCACAGGCATATGCTACATTTCTCTCATAGACATTTTAGTTTGTATCAGTAAAGATAATACAAGGTTGTATTATACCAATAGCAATTACTATACTGAAAAGGGAAAACACGGGGGAAGAAAGATGGCTCACTCAATGGCTAATAATACTTGAAATTCATCGGAGAAATTCAAGTTTGGTTCCAACACCCACACAGAGCTCACAATCACCTGAATCTCTAGTTTCAGGAGATCTGATGCCCTCTTCTGGCATTGATGGGTGCTGTAACCATGTGTGCAAATCCACAGCCAAAAAAAAAAAAAAAAATTCACACACACACACTCAGAGATCCACATGCTTCTGCCTCCCGAGTGCTGGGATTAAAGACGTGCACCACCACATGGGGCTACACAGACAATTTTAAAACATACTAAAAATAAAATCTTCGTTTTAAGACAAATATTAAAAAAAAACCACCCACAATGAACAGAAAAATATCTAACATTATTTTCCCTATTTCTCATTAGAAAGTATCAGAGGAAAGAGTATCATACTTCCGCCCTCAGTTACATTCCTGACTGTGCTGGGTAAAGTGCCAACTGAAAATTTGAGAAAGGAAGTGGAATCAAACTCATTAAAAATCAACCCAAGGCAGGGGTTAGTGGTTTATGTCTTTAATTACAGCACAAGGGAGGAAGAGGCAGGTGGATCTTTGTTAGTTCAAGGCCAGCTTGGTGTACAAGGGCTAGTTCCAGGAGAGCTAAAGCTACACAGAGAAACCCCATCTCAGAAAAATGAAGTTTTAAGTCTGTGACTTCTTTAGTATATTTTGTATTGCAGAGTAGACATTTCCAAAGTACATATGGCCCTTCACTATCAATCATTTTTCTTCGTGTCTTTGCTTCAGAAGTAGTATTTTTAATCTGCCGTAAGAGTAAAACAAATTCTTGAAAAACAATTTTATTTTTTTGGATTTTCCGAGACAGAGTTTCTCTGTAGCTTTTTGGTTCCTGTCCTGGAACTAGCTCTTGTAGACCAGGCTGGCCTCAAACTCACAGAGATCCGCCTGTCTCTGCCTCCCAAGTGCTGGGATTAAAGGCGTGCGCCACCACTGCCAGGCTTGAAAAACAATTTTAATAGAGTTTGGGTAAATATTGAAGAAATTATTTAAAACAATGTGTTTATTTGGTCACTAACTGATTAAAAAGAATAATTGCGGAGTATGAATGAAAATCCTCATGTACACTGACACGTATCACAATTAAATTCTAAATATTTTTATTTCAGTTAAAAAATTATCTCACGGAAAATATTAAATAAAAAAAAAGAAAACAAATCATCTCACTGTTGCTGGGCAGTGGTGGCACCCGCCTTTAATCCCAGCACTCAGGTGGCAGAGGCAGGCAGATCTCTGTGAGCTCAAGGCCAGCCTGGTCTACAAGAGCTAATTTCCAGGACAGGCTCCAAGGCTACAGAGAAACCCTGTCTCAAAAAACTAAAGAAATAAAGACAACATAAAGTAAAAAAGGTGTTGTCCCCAAGTTCTACAGAGGCAAAAAGCAAAAACTCATGTTTGAAAACAATGTTATATTAAACAAACAGAATAGGAATTAAACATACAATATTTTACAAAAAAGAAATTTTTTTAATAAGTATTTCTTCACAAGACTGCTACTTGGTGTAATAGCCTCTTGTAGTTCACAATTATGTTTTATGAGACGTTTATTACTGTTAGGAGCATTCCTTCTCCATGTCACAGAACAACCAGAAATGGCCTTCAAAGGTCAAAATGCCTTATCATAGTACCACCGAGACAGTTGAGAAAAAGAAAGAAAAAATTTCTTCTACATAAGCTTACCTTTACTGATTAAGAACTGCACTGTGCAAACATGACCGGCACGTGCAGCTTTCATTAAAGGAGTTCTTCCACCTTCAGATTCATGCTCCTGTTATAAAACACAAAGACAAAAACAAAGCAAAAACCCTAGTTGTATAACTCATACTTGTGAGGGGATACTTAATTATTCTTACCATAAAAATAAAAATAAACAATAGACTAAATTCTCAACCCAAGTATTATTATCATATAATGTGCAAATTAAGAAAATGTACTTTCAATTAAAAATTATACATGCACTTTATTGTAATAATTTAAAACCTAAAGGAGGGAGTGTAATGGTCTGCTCTGTCCCTTTAAGAGACAAGCATGCCCACTCCCCCTCCCCTCCCAAGGCAAGCTGATCTTCAGCTTCCAGCCTGAGTCTCTTCTTTTCCGCCTGTCCCAAGAGGCAGATTCTGCCTTGCTCCATTCTCCCCATTATTCCCTTTGCCCCTCTGTCTCTGTCAGTCTGTTTCTCTCTGCTCTAACCCCTTCTTCCCTTCCCTTCCATAACCCACTAAATAAATATCCAACCTCACTCTACATGTCTCTTTCTCTCCCTGCCCAGGACCAGCCATCTCCGGAGATCCGCGGCTTGGTCTCTTGGCATGCCCATCTGTCTTTCCCTCCTTATGGGACTTGCTGCCCCTTATGGCCCAGGGCAGTCACTTGGGAATTAACTGGAACTGGCTGCTGTTGGGACCCACTGCCCACTGCCACTGCTTAGGCACCTGGGATCCGCAACATTCTTACTTAATCCATTACAGGGAGGTCAATAGACAGCAATGAGGCTAGAAGCCCAGCAAGCCTTTAATCCCAGCACTTGGGAGGCAGAAGCAGGCGGATCTCTATGAGTTTGAGGCCAACCTGGTCTACAAGAGCTAGTTCCAGACAGGCTCCAAAGCTACAGAGAAACCCTGTCTTAAAAAACCAAAAAGAAAAAAAAAGAAAAAGAAAAAAGAAAATAAGAGAAAGAAAACTGGGAGTTGGCTTATTGGCTCACTCAGTCATCAACTCTCACATCTCACTTTTTGTTTAATGTCGTCTCTATCATGGCAATACCTGTACAAATTAAGACTGATAATACTCCAGCATATGTGTCTCTAATAAAATAAAAGCTTTTTGCTTATTACAATATTAAGTATATTACAGGTATACACACAATCCTACAGTACAAGTAGTCATAGTTTGATAGTTCACATCAAACTGAACTCTAAAAGATACGCTAAATAAACAGAAAGGAGTAATAAAGACCCCCAGAAATAGATTACATGCTTTATTTGAATTTTCTAAATACTAATAAGTAAGGAACAACAGCTGAGGAGAAACACTGAATAATGGGGAAAAAAATCTACAGAATTAAATCAGCCTTTATACTTTAAAAATGTGCTGAAATTAGACTACAAACTGGGACATGTGTTACACTGGGGAAGGGGTTTTGCTTGTTTCCATAAGAGAAGAAAAGATATGGATACCATCAAAATTGATAAAGGTTCAATTTGAACAAAAGAAACCTCTTAATTAAAAGAGATGATAGGTCATCAAACTATGTGGCCATTCCATCTAAACTAACCTAAAAAACTAACAAATTCTTTTCATTTGATCAGATACAACTTGCCAAAAGGAACCTCCCCCAAATCAGAGTTGGGGAATGGTTTTTGTGTCTTTTCAGGAGAATGAAGGGATCCAGCTAAGGAATCGGAAGGCCAATGGACAAATAAGAAATAAAGGAGAAAAAAATCCAGAAAAAAATGCTCCAAGAAAAGGATTAAATTGGCCCATTAGCATATCATATTTCTAACAGGATAAAATGTCATGAATCATCCCAAATGTTTCTGTTTTTCTCTCCAGTCATATAATGCAAAAAGACTTTTCATTGTCGCAGTACATTTAAAAAATTAAAGTGGGCTTTGAAATTGGAGAGTGGCTCTCTCCTTCTCTAAACTCAAGCTTTTTTTCTTAAAAGGAAAATTCCAAAATCTGTCTTATGCCAGAGGGCTGTACCATGAATTATAAAAACACAGAGATAGATATTGAGGTCTAACCTGAGATCAGAAAAGTAAAGCAGCCAGCCACAGGCTCTTACCTCTACCACAGATTGAAAATGGACAATCTGCACCCAATCATCAGATTGAGAGGGAGACTTGTCTCCTCCCGTCTTATATTGTCTCTAGTGCTAAGATTAATGGTGTGTGCAAAAACTGGCTGGCCTGTATGCCTGACTAGTGTGGCTGTTTTGCACTGATCTTCAGGCAAGCTTTATATAATAAAATACAAATAATATAGCACTATAAAGATCCACTTGTTATGGGACAAGAAAAACCAAAATGTAGGGAGTAATTTATTGCCACTAATCTCATAATACTTTTGTTTTATTTTGACTCTTTAAATCTTTTATTAAGGTATTCATATTATCTCAAAACTTATAAGATCTATCTATCTATCTATCTATCTATCTATCTATCTATCTATCTATCTATCTATCTATCTATCTATCTTCTTTAAACTTTTTGTCATGATATTAATGATCATATAGAACACTTAAGAATTCAAGAAAAAGGTTTCATCTAGCTTCCTGTACATGATTCTTGATTTGAGTATCAGGTAACTAGGAATTAAATTTTTGTACTCTGGATGTACATAACAAATACTGATCCTTAAATATCTTTAAGATATACTGCATATGACATTTAAAATGTCTAAGTTTTCTGCACTGAACCAAGACCATGCCTAAGAGTGATCTCTGAAGTCTCAAAAAAGATGATAGGGCCCCACAACAACAACTATAACAAGGCCATGACAACACCACTAAAATGAAAAACAACACCTGAAGACCGACTTTGAACTACAAACTGCTCAAGACAATTCCAAGTTGGCTAGCTGAGATGATCCCGTCTCACAGACTATTCTAGTCAGGACGTGACACAGCCCTTCATTTTGCCACGACTTAGAGACTGGACAACAAACGATAAAGCTACCTCTCCCAGGACTTGAGAATTAACCCAAATTTTTCTTTTCACAATCCCTAGACATTAGGAAGTAATTTTTAAGAACATGACACCCACATTCCCAAGAAGTTGGGGGAGGGGGCTTGATGGATCACTAGATTATGGATATTTGTCATCATTTAGCGTGGTCGGTTACAAGTTATTATTGCTAATGGTCAGGAAAAAAGTTGAACAAAGGAGATTAGATTCAGAGTTCTGGTTCTGAAAAGAAAAAAGGGGGAATATAGATATGATAGGATATATGGATAGCTTATTGAATCTACTCAGAAAAGGAAAAGGAAGGTTATAGAAATAGTATAAAAAGGTAAATTACTGAATCTGCTTTTAAACCAAAAAATAAACTATTAGTTTTAAATATTTTACATTGACGTGGATTTTTGTATATTGATACAAATTTAAGATTATTTTTGTTAAAAAATACTGTACATACATTTCTAATTTTGTTCAAAGTATTGTACCTATACAGTTCATTTAACAAGGTAATACAAATTTCCAGTCCTTCAAAGTTAATACTAAATATTTAGAATAAGGAAATGCAGCTTAATAATTAGTTATCTATTACAATCAAGCTAATATAGTCACATTAGGTAGATTTTTAAGGTCAAACATATATATCTTAGATAGACAGGCCGTTTTTAAACACTTCAGTAATCTGTAGAATATGGCATTTAAGATGTTTTAATAACATACAGTTCTTTTTATTTTAATGACAGAGAAACATGTCTGCTCAAGGCAGCACCAATTTACTCCAGAGAAGATAGGCATCAAAGAAACTTCATATGGAGTTTATCTTGTAGTAAAAGTTAGCCACTGGGCAAGAAAATGCCCTTTTCTTTACTACTGACAATATGTTGTCCAAATGGGACAAGCAGGACACAAAAATAAGGACGGCCAAACTTAGCCAAAACAAGGAAGGACAGCCCTTCAGAATATCCTGCTTCATAGAAAAGTCTGTCAAATATGCTAGGCCTCTAAGCTGAAGATGGATTCCCCAACGTTGCAGAGGAACTTTGGGTGACTGTCCAGGTAGTCAGCTGTTTCTGTCATTTTTCACATTTTTGGAAAGTTGTTTGCTTGTACTTCCTGCTTATTCAGTCAATATTAATTCGTTCTCGGGTCTCCGAGGGAGTTGAAGATTAGATATTTATAGTTTTCCTTGTTATCAGATTCTGAAAAGAAATTACTAAAAAAATGTAAGTGCACAAGATTGAAAGACATACAAAGATAATTTTGAGTTGATAATTAATGCAAGTTAGGTGGATCAAGGTACAACCTTTTGAACTCATCAAAATAGGACAGATAATGGATGTTTTTCTGAATTTGTCAAATGCAAACAGACCAGACCTTGTTTTTGCCTGTATATATTGTGTATTTACTGCCTATATACAATGCTTATAGTTATTGTACTTACTGTACATAAGTTTTTTTTGTATTAGTTAATAACTTTCTTTTTTTAAAAAGAGAGAAATGTGATTACCTTGCTTGTGCTCTAACAAATAAAGCCTGGCTGAAGATTAAAGGGCAGCGCAAGTCACTAGTTAACAATTGAGGACAGGCAGGATGGCTCACATCTGTAATCCAAGCACTAAGGAAGTGGAGACTGGAATTGATATGGCTGGGCGGAGAGAGGACTATTAGGCTGGAGGAGACAGGAGCTCAACCCTTTTTGGTCTGAGGATTTTGTATAGGTAAAAACCCTAGTGGCTGCTTTGCTTCTCTGATTCTTCAGTTTCACCCCCTAATATTCGATTAAGGGTTTTTATTAAGAACATGTCAAATTTGAGATGCATCATCCTGCTACATATCTCAGGCTTCCAAGAACAGTGACCCTCCTGCTTCAGTATTCCGAATGCTAGGATATTTATACATCCTCTCCTCAAACCCACATCATTTACTGAAGGAGCCTCATGCAACACGGGCTAGCCTCAAAACTCACTCCGTAGTGAGGCTCCATTTGAACTCCCAGTCTCCTGAGTGCTACCACGAGACTACACCTTCCCTTCACAGAGCTACTCCACACCTTCCAAGCATTCAGACAACTCCTATAATTTTTTTTCATTTATATAGTTTTTTTTGTCATATCCCTAGGCCTCCTTTTCCAAATCCCATCTAGCCAATGAAGTATCTCAAATGACTAGTTACATCTTTTGACCTTAATCACTCTCCATATATTCCTTGTGATAACTCTTAATATACTGTACTGAATGTACTTACAATCCATTTTAATCGCCTTACTAATATAAATTAGTAGTACTTACAGTACTACTTATGGGATCAATTATTCAATACTTAACATTTTAATTAATAATGCTCAAAACACAGTGGGCAATTTTTCCTACCTACAAAGAAATGCTTCTAAGCCACATTTACCTTAAGTAAACAACTAAGGATAACTTAATTTGAGTACTATCTCCAGCAGAAAACTATTTTTTTGTTGTTGTTTTTTGAGACAGAGTTTCTCTGTAGCTTTGGAGCCTATCCTGGAGCTAGCTCTTAAAAAAAAAAAAAAAAAAAAAAACCTGTGACTTTAAATAAAAGTGAAGGAAAAAAAATACCAAAAAAGTGAGAAGATATGCCTTTGAATTAATTTCTTGGCTTCATTTGCAGAGGAATGGTCTCACCATGAACTCCAGGAAGGCCTTAGGACTCTTGGGCATCTTCCTGCTTCAGGCTCCTAGGAGTATAGGCATGTGCTACAATGCCTAATTCATATTATTGTTATCAATAAAGATTTAAGTGATACAGCTTACCAGATCTGCACCTGCCTGTAGTAAGACGTCCGCTACATCTGTATGGCCATTTTCACAGGCGTATGTTAAAGCTGTATCTCCTGTTGCTGTTGTGGCATGAACATTGGCTCCTGTAAAAGTTATAAATGATAATAATTATTTTTAAAACCATTTTTAAAAATGAACATAAATCTGTTTCTTCAAGATAGCTCACAGCTCCTAAATCAGACAAAATATACATATACATTATTATAGTGAGTATATTGACAACATCTTTAAAAGATGGGAAAGTTTTCAAGAAACGGCTCAGGAGGTAAAAGCAACTGCCATCAAGACTGACCACCTGAGCTTGGCCCCAAGGACCACATGGTTGAAAGAGAGCTGACTCCCACAAGCTGTCCTCTTCCCCTCAACATATGCACTGCGGCATGTCTAAATGCATTCACACACAAATAATTTTTTTAAAAAGAAAAATTTGGAATAAAAGGATTTGAATTTAAAACTGCACATACTGACAGGTAAATTATTCAGAACATGCACATGAACATCTTTTCAATACAAATTTTTTTTTTTTTTTTTTTTTGGAGACAGGGTTTCTCTGTAGCTTTGGAAGCTGCCCTGGAACTAGCTCAGTAGTCCAGGCTGGCCTTGAACTCACAAAGATCCGCCTGCCTCTGCCACCCTAGTGATAGGATTAAAGGCACGTGCCACCACTGCCCGGCTCAACACAAATTCTGTATACCATAACATAAAAAATATTTGTAGTGTGATCTTTATTTACATCATGTAGTATATTCCCAAATGCAAAAATGCTTACCTGCAGCTAGTAAATATTTAACTAACTCCAGATGGCCCTCTTGAGCAGCTTCCATTAGAGGGGTAGAACACCCAAGTTCGATATCAGCTCCAGCCTTAATGAGAAAGTCTGCCACTTCCAGAAAGCCTCCACAGCACGCCAGGGTCAAGGCAGTTTCTTGAGTTTCTTCTGTCTGTGCATTGATATTTGCTCCTAAAAAAAGATTCTACTTTAAAAAAAAAAGCTCAAGAATTTACTCAGATACAAACAAAACACAACTGTTTCCTAATGAACTATGTCTAAAGTAAATAGAAGTATCTCTTCCCCATTCTTGGCAGTCAAAAGTAAATGGGAGAAAAACCCATATTTATAAGTCAATATCTTCTTTACATAGTTGAAATATTTGTTTAAAAAGAAGGTATTAGTTATAATTACAGAGAGTCATAAAATTACCTAGTTGTCTCCTTTAAAGATTCAAAATGGAGGATAAATGTACTAATGGCATTAGCTAACATTTAATAAGCTTTTATTATTTCCCTGGCAATATTAAAAGTACAACTGTTAAGGTTCATTTATTTAAATAATTATAATTTAGGGGAGGAGCAATGCTAGAGAATGAACCCATGGCAACTGTGTGGTGTTGGATGGAGATTAAGCCCAAGTCCTTGGGAATGTTGAAGAAATATCCACTGAACAGTATATTACTAATGCTTTATTTTATTTTCAGCACCATTTTACATAAAGCCGAAGAAGCTTTTTTTTTTGGCTTTCCAAGACAGGGTTTCTCTGTAGCTTTGGAACCTGTCCTGGCACTTGCTCTTGTAGATCAGGCTGGCCTTGAATTCACAGAGATCCACCTGCCTCTGCATTCCAGGTGCTGGGATTAAAGGCGTGCACCACCACCACCCGGAGAACAAGCTGATTTTAACTCGCGTAATTAGCTTGCCCTAGCAGCATTACTATCAATCTCATGACCACCACAAAACTGACTGAACAAGCACCATTGTAATAGCCCCCCTCCCGCCCACCCATTAGAAACAAAATTGTCATGCAATGTAAATGATTCACATTTTAAAGTCTGCAAGGTTGTGGTAGTGCACACCTTTAATCCCAGCACTTGAGAAGCAGAGACAGGTAGATCTCTGTGAGTTTAAGGCCAGCCTGGTCTACAAAGCTAGCTACAGGACTACACAAAGAGAGAGCCTGACTCAAACATCAGAACAAACAAAAAAGTATACTTCAAATCCTGTACTTTTAAAGTTCCAGGCAATAGATCCTCTACTTAAACACAAATAAATGTGCCACTTGTGCTAAATAGACCAGATTTCACAAGGTTAAAAACAAAATACTTTTGAAAGAAAAACAAAATCACATTCAAAGTATAATGGGAGATTTGTAGTGATAAGGCAAGCAGGCCTGCTTTTCATCCCACCCCACTCCTGCACACCTAGCTTTACACCCAAAACAACAACACACAAATTGTATTCATTTAAACACTGATTGGCCCATTAGCTCTAGCCTCTTACTGGCTAAGTCTCACATCTTGATTAACTTATTTCTAATAATCTGTGTAGCACCACGAGGTGGTGGGTTACTGCGAAAGATTCAGCATGTCTGACCTGGCAGCTGGCTCTACATCGGCTTCCTCACTTCCCTTCTTCCCAGCTTTCTGTTCTGCCTACTCCACCCACCTATGTTCTAACCTATCAGGCCAAGCAGTTTCTTTATTAATTAACCAATGAAAGCAACAGATAAACAGATGACCCTCCTCCATCAGAGATTATTATCTAAGTGTAAGATATATAAACTCTTACATCATTTCACTTTTCCAGAGATTCCGTATAGGCCAAGCTCCACAGTTTCTGATGTACAGGCACCTAGCTTTGTTAGCTTCAAGTGAGTGTTCTGTTGTTTTTCCTCAGACAGAGTATCCATATGTAGCACTGGCTGACCTCAGCCTCCTAAGGACTGATTACAAACGTGGAGTCCCCACTTGGCCTGCTGCATACTTTGATCAAACATTTCACAGCAGTGCTTCTGATGTTCCATCACAGTAAGTGGTTCGTACTACAAAGAATTTCCTCCTATATTAGGTTTGGAGAATCATGGTACTCATATTCCCTTAAGACAAATGTCGACATAAACCTTGATTTTGTTTGTTTGCTGTTTTACTTTCTCACAGCACATGACTTTCAAAATTCTACACTGAAGAAAATTTTACTTAGCTATTTAAAAGTAGACAACGTAGAAATTTGGGAGCAACAGCTCATTGTAAATATACTTAGGAGCAATGTGCTGAAATTCAGCCTTAACATTAAGACTTGTGACCTACTGATTTCTGGTTTAGTATTTACTACAAGTGCTTACCTTGGCCTAGAAGTAACGCCACCATTTCTTCATGTCCCTCACGGGCTGCTTCCATCAAAGGTGTATATCCTTCATCATTGACCTCTTCCAGGCTAGCCCCTCTTTCAATAAGTAAGGCTGCAAGTTCTACATGTCCACCACAGGCAGCTAAAGTCAATGGTGACTCAAATGAATCAGCCGGCATGTTCACTTGAGCACCACTGTCCAGGAGCAACCTAGCTACTTCAACATGGCCATCCTATTCACAAAGCAATAAAAAAAAATTAAATCAGCACCTTATGAAACTTGAAATAAATAAAAACTAAAAAAGACTTCCTAATTACCATATGATAACATCTGCTGACGTTTATTCAAAAGACTTATCTATAGGTGAGTTTGGTAAACACATGCTATGTGATGCCTATACTCTTCAACCTACAGAAGCTTGAGGATTTAAAGCAAATAGAGAAAATTGGTGTCTCTAATCAATAAGGTTATCAGCCACCAAAAGAGAAATGGAGGGAAATGAACCGAGACAAACCTAAGGCACAGAGAATCAGCAGAACAATGAGGACATTTAAATGGCAAAGCTCAGGTAGAGAGAAAGAAAAATTTGCGAAAGGCCTTAAGAGTGGGCAAACTTGATTTAGCAGGAAAAGTTTGGAAACACTGGAGAAAAAGAATCATGTGTGAAAGGAACAAAAGTAGATAATGGTTTCTTTACTGGTCATGTAAGCCCCAGAAGAAGGGAATTTATCTTATTCCTAGAAACTACTGAAGAATCTTCATGCTGTTTTTCTTTCAACGAACAGTTTCTCTTAACCTTTCATACACTTCGTCACACATATTGCACCTTTCTCTGAATATCTTATTTTCATGGTTGCACTGATATTTTTGCAGTTTTGAAATGCTTCCCCATTAAGCCAAACCAAAAGTCCAATAAAGAGCTGCAGCTTTTTAGTTAGACCACCTAAGTGCCTGGCCTCTAATCATACATCTTTTATTTATATCTATTATCTATCAGCCTATCTGTCCAACCATCCAACTATCCATCCACCCATCTACTTATTATTTATTGAAACTGAGTATCATAATCTAGCTATCTTTTATTTATTGAGAATGATTACTGGGATTACAGGCTTATATCTTCATGCCCAGCAATTTGCATTTATTTATAACATTTCTAGTGCATATGAATTAAATCTATTGTATATTCGTCCTTAATTTATCGATATATATACAGGGTGTTTTCATTGGACAAGATAGCAACAGTGAATGAATTTCCATTATCAGAGAGATTGCTGAAATTGTCAATGTTATTCATTTAATCCTCTAATTTTATAGACAAGGAACTCAAAAATTTCCAAAGAAATATACACATGCTCAGAAGAGAAATTTTACTAAAACAACACAGGGCTGACAATACAGAAAGCAATGTATAATTCAAGTATACAATGTATATTAGAATGTATAATACAAGTATAATGATGATCATCTACCATTTCTCATATATCTCAGCTTTTTCCCAGATAACCCCCTTTAAGTAGATTATAAATTATAAATTAAAATACAAAAAGTTCAAGGGTATTAATATAATTCATTTTCAAAAACAAACACTAAAATACAATTCTTTTTTATATTTTGCTTTCAAAGATGTTTGTGTGTTATGTGTACATATGAGTTCTTTTTCTGTTTTAAGTGTGCCATGTGCATGCAATTATCCACACAGGACCAAGCATAGCAAGAGCTCTTACCTGCTATGTGTGTGTGTGTGTGTGTGTGTGTGTGTGTGTGAGAGAGAGAGAGAGAGAGAGAGAGAGAGAGAGAGAGAGAGAGAGAGAGAGATTGATTGATTGATTTTTTGGAGACAGAGTCTCTATAGCCTGGCCATCCTCAAACTTACAGAGATCTCTTCCTCACTAGTGCTGAGATTAAAGTCATGCATCATCTTGTCTGGCAGCTACTTATATCTTGACAAGGTCTTGCTATGTAAACATGGTTGAGCCAGTAATCACAATATAATCTTGCCTCAAACTAAAAGCAATCTTCCTATTTCAGCCTCCTAAATGTTGGGATTACAAGTGATCACCAAGTGCAGCTGAAAAATAATAGTTCAGCTGAGATCCTGTCCCACAATTAAGAAAGACAGCTTTTACATCAAAGGAAAGGTTCACTATTATAAAGTAGCTCTCTCTCTCCCACCTAGTATGAAAATAGACTTTGTATATGCATTCAACGATCTTACCATGCAAGCCTCCATTAGAGCAGTGTGCATTTCATCTGTTTTATGCTCTTGATCAGCGCCTGCTTCCAAAAGAAATCGCACCATCTCTAGATGTCCTAAATCAAAAATATAATGGATTATTTATACTTTTTTTTTTAAAAAAAAAAAACTACTTTTAAAATCAAAGTGATATATAATTTTTGGTGCATGTTGCAGAATATCTGATCAATGTGAACCCCACAACTGCATTATTTATTGGAAAAACCTGCTTCAACTTGTGGTATGGTTCAGCCCTAGGACATACCTTTAATCCAAGAGCTTTCTACTTCAATATTGTAGACAAGATAATTAAATAGTCAACCATAAGTCAAGAGGTAGAACAAGCAACCAGTTGACAGGAAGTGAACATAGAATTATTAAGAAAAAAACATAGAAAAAGTCGGGGGATGGACACTGAGTTGGAAAAGATCAGTTTTGACACTGAAGAAAGGGGAGAGGCTTCTAGGACACCAGGGTAAGAGAAAAACCAGTTGGGTGCTTCCTCTGACTCTCTGAGCTAGAAGGCTTTTACCCCAGCATCTGGCTGCAATAAAAAATGAGGCTTTATGGGTAAAATAGAACAACTTGAGATTTTGTTAAAAATAACAGGTGCAGGTAAACAAGTACTTATTGTGTAATTCTTTATGAACCTTATTCAGCACACTATACTGTTTTTTTTTTTTTTTTTAAGATTTTTGCTATTTTTAATTATGCGTCTTTCCATGCGAGGGCAGGGAGTGCCCATGGAGACCCAAAAGGCTATCAGATAACCCTGGAGCTGGAGTTTGCAAACTGAACTCAGGTTCTTTGCAAAAGCAGCCATCTCATCTCTCTCCCCCAGCCCCCATTTATTTTTCAATAGATAGTACCCTGGGATGAAAATCATTTAGGTTATTTAATCTATGAGTTTAAATGCTTAAAATGACAATAATCAACACACAAACTTATCAGAAGGAATTGTAAATACACATACATGAAAATATTCTTAAAACATCATTTAATTTATATGCATCCTTTACTTGGAGATAAAACGTAATAGAAACACACAATTTCAAATGAGTCTTATGTTTCAATTCAAGAAGTGACTAAAAAGTAGGAGAGCAATTATACCTTAAGTAGGACTTTGGATACCATATAAGATAGCAATATAAAATAATTATAATCAATTTCTAATCAACTAGAATTAGACCAAAAGGAAAAATAAAGTATAGTCCTAGATGAAGAGGTAAAACAGGACTTAGTAAGTACACCATCCACTACCCTTGGCTAGCTGACTATCCGTCTCCCTTTTCTCTGTTATTTCCATTCCAAGTAACTACATCAATGCTCAGTCTGCCTGACTTCTAGACCCTTCCCACAGTGCTGTCAAACCAACTTTCAGGAAACCCCACAAGAAACAAGAGTTCACAGGTCCCTCTAAATAGTCAAGATGTACTCCACTAACATAATTTTCTAATTAGCTTCTAATTAAAGCTTACACGCCCAACCTTAGAGACATTTGTAGAAAGCAGAAGAGGCTATCCACAAAGGGAGACAGAACAGCGTTGTCATGTGTAGTCTCATCACAAGGATCTTTGGCAAGCTGGGAAAAGTAATGCAATGGAACCAATTTTGGGTTCAAAGATGTTTGTAAAAAGTGTATAAGGCCATCCAATAAAAACTTCCCAAAGCTTAAATCCTCTAATCCTTAATGAAGACCAGCCCATGTGCCTAATTACCAAACAGGAGTAGGAAAATAACTGATTTCAACTGTGCTCTCTACGTGAAAATCTGCTAACATTAGACACTCAAAATTGAATAACTTAAATTTTAGGCATTTATACATCTAAGCTACTCTCTCATACTTTAAAGAAAATCAGTTCTAAAGCCAATACAAGATCTTGGCCACTCAAACAGTAAAACAAAGCAATGACAAGGAAAGGACTAGGCTGAGGAAAAAAAGACAGGGGCGGAAACTTTAAGTAGGCATTCACTTACAAGTTTATGCAGTTTTAAGTTTCTAAAAATCTTTAATATTGATTATATGTAGGTGGGCAAATCTGGCCAACCTAAGAATTTCAGAGAACTTAAGACAACAATGAGGACACTAAGAGAGACTTACATAGATATAATCTACATGGGAAGTAGAAAAAGACAAGATCTCCTGAGTAAACTGGGAGCATGGGGACCGGGGGGGGGGGGGGACTCATGGGGAGAGAAGAGAGGCAGGGAGGGGAGCAGAGAAAAATGTAGAGCTCAATAAATATCAATTTTAAAAACAAGTTTTCAAACTTCATTGTGCCCTGCACTAAGTTTATGTGCCTGAATTGTTTGGGGATAAAATAATCCATCTTTGATCTTGTTCTTCTTTCCACCATATCTAAAATAAAACATTTAACAAGTTATATAGCATAAAAAATTGATCTCAATTTCATCATGTTATTTAAAAAGATTTATACTATACCTTTATAACAAGCTAATGTAAGGGCACTCTCTTTAAATTCATTGGAATGCGTATTGATGCCAGCTCCATTTTCTAGCAGCAATCTGGCTACTTCCACGTGTCCAGCACTTCCAGCTTCCATAAGAGGAGTATGACCATTTTCGTTATGGTCCTCAATACTAGCACCGGATTCCAAGAGCACCTTTACAACATCTACATAGCCTCCGGCACAAGCGTAAGTAAGGGCCGTGTTGCCTGTTTAGGTAAGAAAACAATGAAGACATGAGCATCACTCACATGCACACAAACACAAATGCTTGTGCATCTCAGCCCAGTGAGATGCATAAATGGACATACCACCAAGCCAGACAACCTGAGTCTGATCCCCAGGACCCAGATGAAGCAACACGTCCTTTGATTTCCCCACGTGCACCATGGCACATATGAGCATGCACACACATGAATGAAAATAAATGTAAAAGGTTTAAAAATATCAAATTTACAAAGCTGAAATAAAAAGCTGCACCCATAAAAAATACTTAGACACATATAATTGCATTATTTAATTGTACATTCTCTTTCTGAAATAAAACTTCCCGTCCTCCCGTTCTACTTAAAAACAGTATTGTAATATGCCTAGTGGTATGGGCTATAATTTCAACTATTAGAAGGCTAAAGCAAAAGGATGAGAAATTCAAGACTAGCCTGTGCTACAGAATGAATCTAAGGAGAATCTAGACAGCTCCATAAAACTTCAAATACAAAGTAAAAGGTCTATCTAGGAACTTAGCTCATTTGGGAGATGTTTGCCTAGCATGTTAAAGATTCTGGGGTCAATCCCTTGTACTGACAAACAACAAAAGCAAATACATGTCAGATTACATGTCAGAAAAACAAGACACACTTATCAAGACAGGAGAATTAAGATTTGACAGGGAAGTTTCACCACAGATGTATCAAAAAGAAGAAATCTCCTGGAGTCCCAGCCCTAGACAAAGCAACTACTGACTGCTAATATGTGAAGATTCAGCATTTCCCAGAGATGAGTCCCTTAATTATCTAACAAGTGATCAGCCCTAAAATCACATACACACAACCCACACTAAAAGAACTCAGTAGGCCATATTTATATATTCATATTTATATATTCATGTGCATGTATTTAACAATAAATAGTAAAAGAGGCTGTCAATTTGAGAGGGAGTAACAAGGTGGGGGACAACATAAAATGGAGGGACATCAGGGGGTTTGGAAGGGAAAAGAGAGGCAATGGAGGGAAGACAGGGATCATGGAAGTAAGTAAAATATTTATACTTTAATTAAAAAAAAAAAAAACTTTGGAGAACTGTAAATGAGCTGTGCAATTTCTTCCTGAAACCTTTTCTTTCTCAAATGAGACAAAAGTTAAAGTTAATTTTTATACAAAAACTGTTTCATAAGGCACTATTTATAATAAATGTCAACAGAGATCATACCCAAAACCTATCATATATATATATATAACCCACATACTAAATGACCAATGTCAAATAATTTTTAAAAGATTCACTGTTTTGGTTTTGGAGCATATTATGTAGTTCTAGCTGACCTCAATATATAGCAAGACTGACTCAGCCTCCCCCATGCAAGAATTGCAGGTATGAACAAAGACGATAGGCACAAGGATCCCTTCTCAGTGATTAATAACTTCCCATCAAAAAGAAAAAGAAAGCCCAACTTGGTAAATGAAAATAAAATTATAAACTTATTTTAAAAACACAACTAAATTTGATTTTAAGCTGAAAAAAACTCACAAAATACCATTTCATACAACACTAGACCCAGTTTTGACCCTACCTTAGAAAAAGAAATTAGTTTAGGCTAAAGTAATTGCCCATTGCACATGTTTTCATAATTCTTTTTCCTGAGCAGCAATTTAGCAAACTAGAGGGTCATGGTCTAATCCTTGCTGCCCATCTCCCCACATCTTGCATTAATAGTAAAAAGGAAGCCAGGGTTTGAGAAGGATAGGCCATACTTCTCCACACCTACAGAGCAATCTTTCGAACTGAGTGCTTAATATACTTTAAAAGAAGCTAAGAGTGTCTAATAAACCCAACAGGACACATTTCTTTCAATATTATTTTAAACCTCAAAGAGACTTAGACAAAAACGTAGCATATAAGTGTTGTGAAATATTATTTTAAGATGTGCAACATTTGTTTATGCTGTGGAACATTTATTTTAATGATGAAAAGATGTGTTGCATTCTCTTATGTTGCATTTGTTTAACTCTGTGAAGCTGTGTTACTTTGCCTATCTAAAACACATGATTGGTCTAATGAAGAGCTGCTCGGCCAATAGCTGAGCAGAGAAAGGATAGGCAGGGATGGCAGGCAGAAAGAATAAATAGGAGATATCTGGGAAAGGAGACAGAGGAGCCAGAAAAGGTGGGGGGGAGCCTGGAGCTACACAACCAGCCACGTTATAAGAAGTAAAGAAAGGTATACAGAAACAGGGAAACATAAAAGGCCAGAGGCAAAAGTAGATGATATAATTTAAGAAAACTTGGTTAGAAACAAGCCAAGCTAAGGCCGGGCATTCATATAATAAATGTGTTTTTTGGAAGCTGGGTGGCAGGCCTGCAAAGAACAAAAAGTCAAAAATAAAAACAATCAACTACACTTAAAAATACTTTCATGAGATACAATTATTAAAAGGGATGCTATTAGCTAATGAAACTGAAAGAGAAGTATGCATGACCTGTTGAAGACTGGGCATTGACATCAGCTTTATGAGCTAGCAGCAACTTCACGATTTTGACATGTCCTCCATTAGCAGCAGCCATTAAAGGTGTAATGTCTCCTTTGATTCCCCTGTCTTCCACATTTGCATGCATTGCCAACAAAACCTTGACAAAGAAAAAGGTTTATACAATATTAAGAAGGTATCCTGAAAGTTTAATATTTCTATAATGCCTGCCTACTCATAAGAGCCCTAAGAATCAAAAACTGCAAGCTGTATGCAACAAGACTGTGCTGTAATTAGCTTAACAGGAAAAACAATTTACTTTTCTGCTAATAAATGGCAGGCCTCTTTTAAAGGCTTATTTTCCTAATACAGACCTGTGCAAGCTCATAGTATCCAGCAGAACAAGCTAAACAAAGGAGGCTCTCCCCTTCCTCGGTGTGTTCATTTACACTTCGACCTTCAATGAGTAATTTCCGCACAGCGTTCACATCTCCTTCTGAACAGGCCTCTGCCAAACTGCGGCTATGACAAGAAGAACAGCATCATCTCAGGGGATGATATAAAAAAATCTGCATGATATAAGTATTTTTTATGTCATTCTAAATTAAAATTAATCAGTATTCTAAAATGTTTTCAGTGATGTACAGTCTAATTCACGGTAAAATGTGAAATCATATAGCATAAAAATTTAAACAAAAACAATATACTAAGTTTTTGTTCAACTGATAGAAATTTTATGACATTAATAAAATATAAAATGGGTAAGATATCTACAAATTATGAAAGCCTACTGAGTTTTTCCACCAAGTAAAAGAACATAGACACAAGATGGGAGCGTGTAATGTTAATAACTGAGCACCTGGGAAAATATTCCGTCATCCACTCACCTCAGGTGCCAGTCTTCCCCTTCTGCTTGTTGAGACAGTGTTGTTTACAGCTGAGGGTCGGGAGAGGGCCCTTGACCTGAGAATTCTCATCTCCACGTCCTGTCTCATGCTCACATCCTCACCCTTACTCAGCAAGAACCTGACCCACTGGCCCACCTCCCCACATAGCTTATGTTCAATTAGAGGTAGAAAAAAGAAGTCGGTAAGAACTGAAAATTCTAACATAGTAATGACACTTCTTCAGATGCTCTGTTCCCACTGCAGGCTTTATGTATGAAATATGATGTTCATTACACAGCACTAGAAAGCATTAAAATATTACTTATATGTTGAATCCTTACTAATACTAAAACCAGGCATACACGAAACTGAGAGACAAAAAAATAAAAGTCTCTTGGCCTAACATTCGTTGGAAACAAGAGTTATATTTTAAAACTTCAGAAAACAAAAACCTCGCCTTCTAAACTATACACATGAACTGAAAAAAATACAATTGATACAATAGCATTTACTTCTCTAAATACATAAGAGAAGCAACAAAGGTTTTTTTTCTAAGTTTTAAGTTTTTTAATGTGTACGTCACTTGTGTGGAGGTGTCAGCACCCACTATAGTGCCTTGGAGAAGAGCAGCGAGCTGTCTGGACAAAGAGCTACCACTCCAGTACTCAACGGCTGTCAGTACTGGTCAGAAGACAGTAGTGTTCACTTCACCTTGAGTTTGATTAAGCTATTCATCTTCTAGTTTGCTTATATAACTGGCACTAAGAAAATTACAACTTAAAAGGTTCTTTTATTATGAGAGAAAGGTATTGTGGCTATAGCATCAAGCACAAAAAATGCTGGATATTAAATACTTTCCTTCTTAGAAAAATCATTTTTAAACAGATCACAACACAAAAGCACTCACTTGTCCGACTGCCCTGCATTTGCTGTGCTTTCAGCTCTCATTCGCGTAAGTGCAGCAGCAGCTTCATCCAACGCACAGCTGACAGACGATGTCAACCTCCGGAGCACTTCAGGGTCTGCAAAGGCTTTACCATCAGCCGTGGATAACTTGCCTATTCCTATTATATTATTTTCACACCAATGTGGAAATACACAAAAGAAAAACAAAGCAAAACTCGGGTTACTAAAATCCTGCACGTTAAAACAATCTTCATTTACTATAATGGACATATCTGGCTATAATCATTGGTAAACAACTTTCCTTGAACCTAAAAGGCTTATCCATGCTTTAGTTCCTGGACACATGATCTGACACATTAGGGTCAGATGTGGGTCTTTAGCCCATGCTGGGACAGACAGGAGTCTCTGAGACAACTGTCATATCTTCGAGAAAAGAACCTATGTTCAGAGGTTATTAAGCTGTAAGCATTGAGTCATGAATTAGTCACTTTTTCCACCACATGCAGAAAAACTTCCAAAAATTAAGTCAATATACAGCAAAACAGAAAAAGAATTCTAGAAAAAGAATTTTTGACTCACTGATGTCACAAGTGCCAGCAATATCACTATTTTTTGGTAAATGCCTATTTTTACTTCAAGAAAATGGAAGAAATAATAGAGACTGCATTAAAAAAAACCTACATATAGCTACCTCTTAAAAACTTACTACAGATACTTACCACATATATTCAGAATCATCTAAAATTACTTAGGATAACGAAAGAAATACAAAAGTAAAAATAGTCAACATCTGAATAAACATAATTGTTACTTTTCCAGGTATTCTTAAGAAAGCAAGCTTACCGTTAATAGTCATTATTATTTTATTTCAAATTACCAATCTACATCACCCGAGACGCTTACTAAAAACCTAGGTGCTGTGAGCATGGAAAGACGGCTCGGTGACTAAGAGCACTTGCTGCTTTTCCAGGACAGGATTTTGTACCCACATCAGGCACTTCACAAACACCTGTAACTCCAGCTCTCGGGGATGATTTCCTCTTCTGACCTCTATCCTTGAACTCATGTGCAAACACACACACATTTACTATCTCAAGTCCAAAGATATGCTGGTATCATTAATGTTAAAAGTCAAATTGTGATTGGAAATCTATTGTGGCACAATTGAAGTCAATTTCATGGATTTCCAAATGAGAATTAGCCACAATTAATTTCTCAAGCTATTACCAACTCTATAACAAATTCTAGTCAAAATCTCCAAGAGCAAGCAGGAAAGACCAAACAAACTAGCAGGGAATGATCATTACTCAAAATTGAACTTCTCATAGATCCTAAGTTCTGTTCTTTTGGTTTTCAGACCTGGATCTTTACTTTGCGGTTTGGCCTCAGCCACTCGAATGCTAGAGACTGCTGGGACTGTACCACCACGCATGCCCACAAAGGTAATTTTAGTGGATAACCAGGATGCAACTAAAATACTAATTAAAAAAAAATTAACTACTGGTAGATTATGGTGGTCTTATGTCGAGCAGCAATAACCAAAACTAGAAAGAGAAGAGTGTAGCCAGATTATTCTTTCCAACTTCACACATTTAATCAGTTGAACATAACACTTAACATAGAGAACACATTACAACATCTAGGTATGATTTTTAAAGATAAGGGTACATCATTTTTTCTCCCTTTCCTCTTAGAACTTAATAAAACTAAGCAGAACACAATAGGAATTCCATCCTTAATAAAACTAAAATACATCTTTAAATCTAAGTTACTGTAAATCTAAGGGAAGGTAAGTAGAATAATACACTAAGTAGAAACACAGCCATCAAAGAGAAGCAAGGTGATCATAAACTAAAGAATTAGAGATTCAGAAACAAGTGTAAGGTTTTGGTCATGAAAATGGGACACTAACTAGACCTAATCAATTAGATACAAGTCTCCATATATTCTCCAAAATCAAACTGGACAGGACCTCAATTAGGCAACAAGGATGGAGGAGGCAGAGAGGAGGAGCAACGAATGGTGAAAAGGTGAGCACCCCATGCTGTGTACTCAATCCTTAGCCTCCTTTCTACTCCCAAGCAACAGAGTGTCGGCAGCCAGGCTTGTTATTCAGAAGACTAAAACTTGTGGACATGTCTGTCAAGAAATCCCAATATGTAGGTAATTCCAAAGAAATGAAAAGTTCTGTGTGCAATTACAGGTAGGAAAACTACTGAAATAATCATCCTCTATTATTCTTTGGTTGATTTATTTATTTTCATGTGTCTAAGTGTTTGACTACGAGGCACGTGAATTGAGCGAATGCATGATTACAAGAAGTCAGAAAATGGGTCAGAAGTCAACAGTGGCTGTGAGTCACCACTTAGGTGCAGGAACTAAACCCTGGTAATTTTCTAGAGCAACAAGTGACTCCATTTCTACAGACCCTATTTTATGAAACTCTTAAGACTACACACATGATAAAATTTACTGCCATCATAAAGTGACATGGTATCTATCAAACAGATTATCCTGCTGGGTCCTGACTAATCAGAATTTCATGAAAAGCAGTGAGAATTCTTTGCCTGGAGATAACAAAGATAGGGAAATGAAGAAATAAAAAGGTTTCTATGTGCCCTTACTGGCTTACAGATGGAAAGGAGCTGTGCATCAAGGAATGTGAAATGAGGAAGAGACCCAATTGAGTGCCCACAAAAAGATGAAGCCGTCAGAGGTACAACAGCAAGGAACAGATTTCTTCTCCCAGTAGCAACAAGATTAGAAGTAAACCTTCCCAAACAGCAGACAGGTACAAACTTCACAAAGTTGATTTCAGTCTGTAAGATCTTAAGGCAAAAGAATTCAGCCACACTATGTTCTAGTGTCTGATCCACAAATTACTAGGTACTGAGTATTGTTTCTTGTTGCTGTATAAAAATTAATACAATACAATAGGAAACCAGCAAAAAGTCACACTGAAATGTATCAGTTGGCAAAGGAGATGTGTACACTTTTTGAATAAACTTTTTATGTCATTGCTACTGGCCATAAACAGAACTCAGGGATCATGAAAATAAAAGACAATTTCATAATATGAAAAGACAACCCAAGGGAATAAAATAATTTTCAAATGCCATCAAGTTCTGGAAAAGACTAGGACCTAGTAGTGCAGAAAAGGAAACTAATTACAGCTGCAGTATCAAACTTCAACTGAAACATCCAATGGCAGAAGACAATAGGTCAGTAATTTCAAAATCAGCAGAAAATTATTTTTAAACTAAACTTCAATGCATAAACTATTAATCATCAACACAGCAAGACATTTTCACATGAGAGCTCAGGGGATTTTGCTCTTCAAAAGCAAATGAGGAAAACCAAAGCAAAACTTTAAAAACAAATCAAACAAACAAACAAAAACCTCGCACATTTTACACATCTTTGTTGAGAATGATATTCTAGGGCCAGAAGGATGGCTCAATAGTTGCAAAACCTAGACATTATGAAAGAACTGATCAATTCTGAACACAGACAGGATATTTAGTCATTAAAAGTAAATTTCTACAATTTTTTTTCCTTTGACTGACTTTTTGGCTGCATTTTTAAGGGAATCCTTGAATACATATGGAAGAAATCAGAAAGGCTATGATGAAGTCTATATCTACATTCAAAGACATGGGGATGTCAAAAGAGGAGAAAAGAATAAAAGTGACATGAGATTATCCATGTACTGATGCTTATTCAAGTTGAAAAGACAGCTTGTATTATACACTGGCGATTTCAATGCAATTAATTCCTATCAAAATGTTGCTGCAAACTGCAACTAAGTACTAAACCACTGGTGCTAGGATAGAAAAGGACTGGGCTACTGCAAGCCTCTTGGGCTATAATAGTCCATTAATATATAACCTAGTTTCATGTGTATTAGGTATTAAACATATCAAACATTCATTCATTAGTAATAAATTCACTCAGCAGCACTGCAATTAAACTATTTTTCAGAGACTCTTACCTGATGTGTTTTTTCTAACAAATAAAGAAGCATACATTTAATAGTAGCAACAGATGTGTACAGATAACAAAGAAGACATGACTATCAAGAGCACAAGACATACCTGCAGCTTCTAGTAAAGCTTCCAGTCTAGCCTGTGTCTCTGGATCTACTGTCCTGAGGTCTGCACCATCAGCAGTGCCTGATAAGAGCAACTTGGAAGCTGTTTCCAGCATTGGATTCTCCAAATCATCCTGGTCCAAAATGAAAGACTCCACCTGGAAAACAAATACAGAAAAAGAAGTAAGGAAAGAAGGGAGGACAAAAACAAATTAAGATCCAGAGGGGGGAAATTACATTTAATATAACTACCAATGATAAGTACGATAGCAACACTAAATAAATTCAAACACCCAAAGCCCATTGTTTAAACTAAAGAAAATTAAAAGTTGAAGGTATTAAGAACTCATTATTCAAATGCAATCATTTTATTTACTGAAATCATGTGCATTCTTTAATGTGTGCATAAGATAGGCCTGAGCTTATGAACATAAATCCTGAGTACTTCCCTGTACCAACTCTTTAGGTAGTCATTTTAAACACGTGACTTTCCGTAGCCTTTGCACTTCGAATTTTAAAATCATACTTTATGCTTTAAATTTTAACTTTTTCATTACAACAAAACCTGTCAATTAAAATGGGCGGTTCACTTTAATCACTCTTAAAGATGTTTTCAAAACTCCAAGTTTAATAAGCACTTTTTTATTTTGCCAGTTGTACTCTGTAGCAAAAAGCAGCATGTCATGAAAATAAACAGCTAAATGTTCTTAGATCTCAAAAATTGGTAAGAGAGTTGGAGAGGTAACTCAGCAGTTAAAACCATATACTGTTCTTGCTGAGACTCCAAGTTTAGCTTCCAGTGCCTAAGCTGGAGGATTTACAAACACCTACAAAGCCATACTCATGTACACATATCCACATATATAGACACAAACCTATACTTTCAAAAGATAATAAACCTTTAAAAAATTAGTGAAAAGTGAGATCTGAAGTATTTTCTTTTTTAACTATAAATATACAGCAATAAACAACACTTGTTTACTTTGGTGCTACAATCTTCAGAACAAAAACATTAACACTACTATTTTTATACTACCAATGAAAATGTCAACACATTAGAAACAACAAATAACATCTTAGTGTTATGAGGACAATAATTTTGACCTCCTGATACCTTGAAATGATATCCTAGACGCCGAAAGCTTACAGAATATATGTTTAGATAAACTCACTATAATTAAACCAGAGTGAAATGAAACAAATTTAAGGAGAAAGAAATACACCCACTATACCTCATTTTGTTGTTGATTTGAGAGTTTGGCTATGCTGCTCAGTCTGGACTCAAGATATCATACTGAGAAGTAATGGGAACCTAGGCAGACAAGACCACACCCAGCAAAAATCTTAAGGTGCTTCTTTCTACATGGCAATACAAAACCTACATTAAAAAACTGAAGTAATGGGGAGCTAGAGAGATAGCTTAGTAGGTTAAGTACAATAAGTGCTCTTCAGAGAACCTGAGTTTGATTCCCAGTGCTTACAAACACAGTTCTTGGGGGATCTGACATCTCCTAGCCTCTGCAGGCATCAGGCATACAAGGTGGTCCATAGACATAGGCAAAACATTCATACACATAAATAAAGAACACACACGCCATAAAATATAAATTAAGAACACACACACAAATAGATAATATAGAGCACAACATGCTCAAGTCTAGTATCTAAAAGCACCAAAGTAAGAAAAGCAGTGAATTAGAAAAGTATTTTAACAATGATAGTGACATTTTTTCCACCTTCAAAAGTCACCACTTTAAAATGGCTGTCTCTGCAAGTGGGTATATGGGCCCGAGTGCTGGTACTCTTGGAGGTTTAAGGCATCAGACCCCTTTATGCTGTAATTACAGGCAGCCTTAAACAGCCTGATAAGGGTGCTGGGAATAGAACTTAAGTCATCTGCAGGAACAAGGGGATGGGGCTCACTTAACCACTGAGTCATTTTCCCACCCCACCCCCCATTCCTTTCAGAGATAAGGTCTCATTGTGTATATATAGTCCAGGCTACCTTGGAACTCACAGTGTAGACTAGGCTGTCCTTGAACTCAAGAGATCCACCTACCTCTGTTTGCAATACCACACCCAGTTTACCACTGCCAGTTTTAATCAACACACAGTATTAAATTATGCTTTATTTTTGTTTTCACATGCAGAAGTTTATCACACCATGCATGAGTGATTGACAGAAAAGTTTCAGTTCATTTCTCCTTCCAGCTTATGGATCCCAAGGATCAAACTCGGGTCACTGGATTGGTAGCAAGCATCTTTATCTGCTATAACCATCTATCTCAACAGCCCATAAATGACACTTCTAATATTTCAAAGACAATGAAGACAGACACTCTGAAATTAAATTCTAAAGATTTTAAATTCAAACAAATGTTAAGATGCCAAGGTTATACAGTTTCTTTTTCTTTTTTTCTTTTCTTGATTGTCTTTAAAATAAAGTTTCTCTGTGTAGCCATGGCTGTCCTGAAGGTCCCTCTGTAGACAGGCTGGCCTCAAATTCACAAGAGATCCACCTACCTCTGCCTACCGAGGGCTAAGATTACAATTCCATTCTTAAAGGCAGCACCAACAGTATGCTAAAGCATGACCAACAGTCTAAGAAAGTGCTAGAGTTAAAGGATGTTAGCAGGTAAAGCATAACTTCTACTTTATGAAGTGCACTTTTGGGTGTGGCATGATTCAAAGATCTTTGCATTCTGAAACATGGTCCAAAAAGATGATTGTTTCTGAAGAAAAGGTGTGCCCAAAGAATGACAAAATAGTATCTGCTGAAACACCTATAACAACTTAAATGAAAGAAGTTAAAATATATAAATATGAACAAGTGAAATGAATACATAAATAAATATGTTAAGCTACCTTTAGAAAGTAAAAAAATCCAATTCAATGGCAAAAATGACAGGTGCCAAATCTCTCAAAAAAGTAGTGAAAGAAGAATAATTTTGGCCAAAATAGCTACTCTGTTTAGGATGAGAGAGGAAAATACAATGTGGCACTGAAGATACAATTCCAGTCTGATGGACAAGACCAGCAGCAGGAAGTTGCCGGGAGGAGGTTTAGGTTACAATGTATTATTACTAAGCCTAGTTAGTCTAAATTTACTAGAATAAATATACTTGAGAAAAAAAAATAGCAGTGCAAGGCCTATGAAATGCTAAGTAAAGGCATTTGCAGCCAAGCCTACAGACTGGAGTTCCATTACCAAAACCCTGTATGTTGGGAGGAGAGAAGAAACTCCCACAAGCTGTCCTCTGACCACAAGATGTTCATCATGACACATTCCCCACCTCTATATCAGTAATTTATTGCATGTATGGTATATGTGTTCACATACAGTTTCTATGCTCTTAGAAAATAAACTTTGTTTAACTTACACATACAACCAACAAATATGTAATCTATGCTTAGGAATCAAGAAACTTTTGGAGGAGGAAAACTTCAAAGACTTGGAAATCTGGGTTGATGAGATGGCTCATCATGAGAAAGCCAAGCTTAAGGCCCTGAGCTCAATCTCTGGGAACAACATAGCTGTCCTATGGCCTCCATAGGCTCACTGTGGGACCTGTACCTATCTCCTCTTACTCACACACAAAACTACCAGATGACCCTAAGATTGTTCCCTTTTGGATTCTAAAAGTTTTAGGGTATATCTGGAGAAAAGAAAGCTAATTATAAAATCTTCTATGGGGAAGGGAACAAAAATGCTCTTTTTGTTGATTAATCACACATTATAGACAACTTGTATTCAAAATTATTTACTACTGTATAAAAACCAATCTTAGTACTCAGAAACTTAATTATTTTTAATGATTGTATGAATGGCCAATAATACAAGTAAAAGAAAATGATATAATGTAGGGTAGTGGTGATGTAAAGGGCTACATGCAATTAGAGAAAAAGCAAAGAAAATTCTCCTTTTACACCATTAACCCTTTCCCCCATCTGGAGGCTGTATGTGTAGCCTATGGTGTACAGCTTATACAGCATGCACCAAGTCCCGGGTTAGCGGCAGAAAGAAACATTCAATATTTTTTCAAGTAGATTTTGTGTTCTATTCCCAGTAAATGGAGATAGAGTGATGTAATTTAATTTTATAAATATGCAAAATAGCCTCTTTTACAATTTCAAACTAGATTATGCATATATACCTCCTTTTCATGTTCTAAATGCTGTTAGTAGTTTACCCCTAAAAAGTATCAAAGTTTATGAATATTTGAGTATAATAACTAAGTTACACTTAAAGGATGTGTTGTTAGAAGTGGGTATTCTATAAAAATGATTATGTATCCATTGATGGGGGAGAGTCTTCTGTTTTGTGTTAATTTCATTGGTTAAATAAAGAGACTGCCTCAACCCTTTAATAGGACAGAAAATTAGGTAGGCGGAGTAAACAGAACAGAATGCTGGGAGAAAGAAACTGAGTCAGGAGTCGCCATGATTCTCACTCCCGACACAGCCACAGGTTAAGATCTTTCCTGGTAAGCCACCTTGTGGTGCTACATAGATTATTAGAAATGGGTTAAGAGGCTGAAACTAATGGGCCAAGCAGTGTTTAAAAGAATACACTTTCCGTGTAATTATTTCAGGTAAAGCTAACCGTGCGGGCAGCCGGGTGCCAGGGACGCAGCCCAGCTGCTCCTATTACAACAATCCATATTCTTGTTTATTAATTTTTTTGAAAATGTCATACATGAGCATTGAAAATGTCATACATGAGCACTGTATCTGCATCACTCCCATCTCCCTGTCCAGTCTTCAACTCCTCCAGTGTCCCTCTGCCAAAACTCATGATCTCATCTTTAATTATTCTGTTACATGTACACCCATATATACACTTAGATATGCAAACATGTACTACTGAGACCATTTAGCTTTGCTCATATGTACATATACCCAAGGCTGATGACTTGGAATTGGACAAAGTAAGAAGAGTGATTTTCCCTTTATTAAATTCTTGACCATTCTAAAGAGAGAAAACTGGAAAAGAAATTTAAGAACCTTAAAAGTAAAATTCTCCAGTCTACAGTTAAGAAACATACAAAGATCCTTAATTAAATGGGAGGTTTCTAAATATGCAGTGCAGAGGACCAGGTACCCAAGGCCCACTCATTCAATGCTGTGTACAAAAAACTCAATGCTAGAGGAATAAGAAACTCTACAAAGTCTAACTTTTTTTTCTTTAGAAATCAAGATTCCTAAGTAAATTCACTACTAATGACTAAAAGTAGTACAATCAAACACTTCTGTTCCCCAATGCAACATAAACTGTGAGGCATTTCCTGTGAAGTACGGTTTTATTCACTTGTCTTTGGCTACCCACATGTCACAGGGCATGTGTAGAGGTTGGAGGACAACTTGTAGGGGACAGTTGTCTCTTTTCATCATGTAGGTTCCTGGGTTCAAACTCAGATCATCAGGATTGACAGCAACCGCCTTTAATCACCTGACCAGCCTTCCTAGGAGG
The DNA here is from genome assembly GCF_014885135.2 of Alexandromys fortis. Lineage (NCBI taxonomy): Eukaryota > Metazoa > Chordata > Mammalia > Rodentia > Cricetidae > Alexandromys > Alexandromys fortis. The sequence continues at coordinate 42,152,616 of NW_026067949.1, forward strand.
TTTTCTCAACACTACCCCATTCCCAATAAATAATAATCTGATAAAACATTTAGAAATAACTCAGTTTTAAAAATAGTCATAAGGCAAACAAGATGAACCTTTTTTCTCAACCTAGGTACTAGAGGCATTCTGGATGAAAGCCTTTACTCACATGATGCCAGGAGTAATCCTTTCTCATTTGAAAACCAAGAACATACCCAGACACCATCTAATGTCTCCCTGGAAGAGTAAAGAAAAGCTCCCTTCTCAATGCACATGCCCTCTAAAAACAAACAAACAAAAACAAAACAAAACAAAAAAATTCATCAGTGATAAAGTTGAGAACCTCTGAATTAAACAGAAGCAAACATATAAATCCAAAAGGCATAACAATTTACAAAACCAGTAAGTAAAACCATTCTCCCATTAAGCAGAATGGAGCAAAGATCAAAGAACTTTTCTAAGTTAACAAGGCTTGAGCAACAATAAATCATAATACAGATTCTATCTGAAACCTGGCTTAAGTAAGCCAGCTAGGGAAAGCGGGCATTTGAGACACGAGAAGAAATAGGACTATGTACTGAGTATCTGGAAATATAAAGGCATTACTTTGGCTATGTAAAAAAATACATTTTGCTTTTCTGAGATAGTCTCATGTATCTCTGTATGGCCTCAAACTCCCTATGCAGCCAAAGGTGATCTTGAACTTAGATGCAACACCAAGGATCACATCAAGAGGTTTATGCATGCAAGAGAAGTACTCCACCAAATAAGACACATCTCCGGCTCTAGAAAATCCTGAGCAATGCTGAAATAAAGCTACATACATATATATACATATACTAAGCAGTTTTTGGACTGGACTCTTTTTGTATTTGTTAAGCTTTTGTTTTCATGTGGCTCCGCTGAAGCCTAATTCAATTTTGCTTTGTTTATTTTTAAAGCAAATATCATCTACATTCAGTAATGCTTATATTACAAAGTAAAATAATTTTATCACAACCTCCCCAATGTAAAACAAATATAATAGAGATGGTTAAATAAAAAAACAAACTTTTCTTACAATGGTAAAATCCAAAGAGATGTCTATACCAGACCTGATACTGTTAAATTGTTCTATACGCAACAGAAAGTTAAGCGGTAAATGGAAGTTATAAAATGATCTGGACCAGCTATGAACATCAGAAATATAATTTAACACTTTACTCAAATATACTCATTAACCTCATAGCTAAAGCCAAAGAATGAGCAGACGGTGTACGTTAATTGGCCTTCATATATACCAACTCCACTAAAGAAACATCTTTATACCTTGTGTGCAAATCAGCAAGCTAGCTATTTGCAACCGAAACACAGAAATGATTTAATATGCTCATTTCCTTTCATGAATATACAATGTTAAAAGCAAAGAAGTTATCAAATATATATGAAAAAAAGAACACTAAACAGGAAGACAGTGATCATACAAAGGAAGAAGACAATTCTCTATAAGCATATGCTTAAAGAACAAGGTGATTTAGGACAGCTCTGAAAGTTTCACCATTTATAAAACTTACTCAAAGACTTCATTTAGGCAAAGTGTTTTAGAAACACAACTGAGAGCCCTGCAAAGAATTCTTTTGGATAAATATAACTTCAGAGATGAGACCTATTGAGAATTTATTTCAAAATAGGAAATACAGAATGCTGTGCGGTTAGGCCAGACAGGAAGCTCAGACTATAAGGATAGCCATTTTTTAAATGGGACTCTCTGGAATCCAATATTCTGCACTCCTCTTGCCACTGCACTGACCAATCATTGGTGTTTTTGCTCTTCTGTGCACTATCCTGCTATCTACCACGGCAAACACCTGGACCTGAAACCAAACTTACGTTGTGACTAAAAGGGCCACTTAAAACTTTCCTTCCTTTGGTTTGGTTTTGTGGGTCTTGTATATCCCAGGTTGGTCTAGACCTCTATCTGGCTAAGGATGATGATGATCCTGCCTCTAGCTGCTCTGCATTGTTGCCATACCCAGCTACAAATGTCCTATAGAACAACAAATGATTCTGTATATCCTCTACAACAATAAGATCTCTGCAATGAAAACTCAAGTCACACTTAATCCCCCTGGATGGTTTTTTGTATTTTTATGAATCTTACTTTTAGTATCAGTATTTGATTCTTATAATCAGCTTGATAATTTCAATGGAAAAATGATGAATTTATATAACTAAAACCTCTAACAACTATTTATATAAAATCTATAAAACATAAAGGCACCATTTATTTGAAGCTGTGATCATGAACTGTATTCCCTAAGTTCACACTCCCTATTTAGTGGTATTCAAACGACAGGGTAAATAAACATAATTTAAAACAACATGTTTCCAAATATTGATAGAATATATAATTAAGAAAACGTCCTTTGCAAATAAAAGATGCTGAAAATCTGCGTGAAATGGTAGATATAAAATTTAAGGAAGGAATGTGAATCCATAATAATGTCATCACAATGGCTGATTGCTAAGGACAACACACAATGCCCTGAAACATAGTGTTTGACCACTGAGCTAGACCATAAACCCCTGAATAAATTCATGTTTTATACTAACTGCTTCTGTCTCAAATCCAGAAAAATAAAGGATTATTTGCACTTCCCCGTTCCCTCAACACAATAAAGCAGACTTACTGCAAATAAAAGTTTATAATTATACATGGCCCCAAACTATGAGTAAGACTTCAGTAAAATATTACAATTGTTAATCAAGTTAATTATTTTTAAGCTAATATAACAAAAGATTTTTTTCTTATTCTACAAAGACAAAATTAGCAACAAAACACCTAAAGTCTATAAATTCAATGGGCCAAGAATATATCACTCAGCCTGCAGAAGCCTGACAATCTGAATTCAACCCCAGAACCCACATAAAGGTAAGAGAAAACTACTCCATAAAGTTGTCTTCTGACTTCCACATACATGACGGAACACTACCGTCCCATACACATCACACCCATGAGAGTGAACAGAGACACAGACAGCATGCCATCCAGAGGAAGACCCAGAAACTCAGGGTCTCATAAACCACGGCTGCAGAAGCCAAGGGTACACACAACAAGCACCTGAGAATATGGGGAATGCCTGGGGGTACCTGTCGCCTCAAGATCAATTTCAACACGTATCATCCTGGTTACTCTGGGAAAGTTGCTATGAGGCATGACCACTAACGAGCCAGAACTTCTGCCCAACTCTCAACCTTCCCAAACTGTGAACACAGACAAGGGAAGAGACTGAACTCAAGTATATGCTGTAAAAAACAAGACTGGAGCAGTTCCCATCACTGATGTAAGATTAAGGGCTACTACAAAGTTCTGGGAAGGGAAGGTTCACACAGCAGTCTGTCACTGTGAAAAAACAAATTTGTCTGAGACATAGAAATAGCTCACCCTTACATCTCAAACACTTCGGGATATGTATGTATGTATGTCTATGTGGATTGGATTTCTGAAAGCAGTTGTGGATTCATGGTCCCTGTGTATAATGTGAGTCTTGATATTCAGAGAACTTGTTAACACCATTACTCTCAGCCCAAATGTATCTCATAAAAAAAAAAAAAAAAAAAAAAAAAGCCCTGAGAAACAGTGAGATAGCTAGCTACAGATGTGGCTGACAAATTAAAAACACAGACAGCTCTTCAGAGGACCCAGGGTGGCTCCCCACACCACACATCAGCAGTTCACAACTCCAGAAAATCTAGAATGCCTTTGGCTTCCATAGGCACCCACACTTACACACACACCCATACCCCCCCCACACACAATTTTTTTAAAAGAAGTTTCAAAAAAATTAGAAGTTAATGATTAGTATGACTCATGGTATTGAGATAGAAGTTAGCAAAATAAAAGTGAACATGTCTGAAATAAATTTAGATTTCAAAAGTAAGAGTGAAAATTACTACGTTAGTCCTATATTTTTACATTCAAAACTACGTTATATGTTAGACATTTACTAAAATCTACTATGTAAGAATATACTATGGAACAGGGACAGAACACAGCCTTTTAAACAGAACACAAAACAAGACTTATTATTAAACAAACATTCCTTCAAGTTAGAAGAGTGCAATCGTGCAAACATTTCTAGAATTTCTGATTTAAAAGAATATAAGTCATGATCAAAGCAAAACAGTATCATAAGCTTATATTCTAGAGAAAAAGTACTGTATTTTGCAACAAGGACTAACTCAATTTAATGCTGACATAAGAAATGGAATAATGAGAAGGAAAAAGAAAACAAGAATCAAAATGAGAAGAAAAAAATTATACTCAGTAAAAGAGAAAAGTAATAAAATGTTTTTACCATAACCTTAAAGACAACCTTCCTCACCCCAACCCCCACTCAACTGGGGCAATATTAGGAAGTTTTTAAAGAAATAATGAAGTAAAAACTCAGTTATATGTTTCTGTTGAAAGAGACAGATAATTAATACTTAAAGTCACAAAGGAGTTGGAGAGAATTGTTCAGCAGTTAAGACTACATATTGCTCTTCCAGAGGAATAGAATTCAGATCCCAACTTCCACACTGGGTGGTTTACTACTGCCTGTAACTGCAGGTCTAAGGAATCCAATGCCTCTGCCAGCACCTGCATCCATGCACACATGCATACAAAGACATGTGCATGTGCACACACACACATACACACTTTAAAATAATTAAAAATGTTTAAAGAAAATGAGCTGAAAATAGAGCAACCGCAATCTAAGGTTACTAGTATCATTAAGAAAATAGAATAAGGCCAAAAACAATAAATACAAAGAATATTTTGCAATTCTGGGTGAGAGAGGGCACATCCAGAGTGGTTCAGTCATAAACATACAACAAACCCACCAAAAGTATGCTCACCTTTAAAAATAAAAATCAACCTAAGTGAGAAAATTTCCATATACCTGTCTAAGAAAATGATGAATATGCAATGACAAGAGGAGTCAGAAATAAAATTAAAATAAAGCAAAATAAGTGGTAGAAAAACAGAGTTTTTAAAATTAAAGAAAAAAATCTGACCATACATTAGGAAAAAAAGAAAAAGAAACAACAGATTTCTGATGTGGGAGTGTCATACATCAATCTGTTGATTTCATTGGTTAATCAATAAAGAAACTGCTTGGCCCTGATAGGTTAGAACATGGGTGGGTGGAGTAAACAGAACAGAATGCTAGGAGGAAGAGGAAGTGAGCTCAGACTCCATGCTCCCTTCTCAGAGCCAGAAGCGATGAAGCAAGCCGCCAGGTCAGACATGCTGAATCTTTCCTGGTAAGCGCACCTAGTGGTGCTACACAGATTATTAGAAATGGGCTAAATTAATACGTGAGAATTTGCCTAGAAGAGGCTAGATATAATGGGTCAGGCAGTGTTTAAAAGAATACAGTTTCCATGTTGTTATTTCGGGGCTTAAGCTAGCCAGGCGGCCAGGAGCCGGGCTGTGGGAAGAGGCCCGCAGCTCCTACTACAGATTTCAAAGGGATGATTTTGTAATTTATGTATAGGAGGTAATGTTCTTGGTGCAGAAAAAAAAATGGGGTATTAAATATTCATAGTATGATATCCTACTTGAAATTTTAAAAAAGAAAAAGTCCACTAATTAACATTAGAGGGAATAAAAATCTAAGAAAGGATATTATTTCCTACAGGATTTGACCATATTTTTTTCCTTAAAGAAAATATTAGAGAGGGGATCCCAGGTGTCCACAGGGATGCCCCAGCTAGGTCCTTGGGCAGCAGAGGAGAGGGTGGGTGCCTGAACTGTCCTTGCCCCACTATCACACTGATGATTATCATAGAATCTTTGTCCAGCGTCAGCTGGAGATAGAGACAGAGACCCACATCAGAGCAATGAACTGAGCTCCTGGATGTAGTGTGGAGGGCCTTGGACTTCCCACAGAACAGGGTTCCCAGTCCTCTCTCAAGCAGGAAGGGGAAGGAAGGAGGATGAGTGGGGAGTGAAAGGGAAATGGGTAGAGGGGAGGAAGTGGAAATTTTTGAATGGAAAAATAAAAAAAATTAAAAAAGGAAAAAAGAAAACATTAGAGCTCTAAATGTCAGATTTAAAATTTTTAAATTACAAATCAAGATGTATTATTGATATTATTACTATAAAACAGGATGAAGAAATTGGGAAGGCTTCAAAGAAATGGATGGTATTCAAGAAAAAGTTGCTACTAAAAGAGCAGAGCATTATCATATTTAAAAAACAGGGCATTTTATTTACAAAAGGAGAAAATACTTGAGAAAACTGCCAAGCTCCTATAAACAAGCCTAGACAAGAAGCACACACACAACAGTAAACATAACACACCTAACTCTAAATAAAACAAACAGATTGGCAGTGGTAAAAGAGAAAGGGAGATTTAAATTCCACAGCAGTGTTGACTTTGTTTTCTTCATGTGCTGACTGCTTCTTCCTGTATTTGCATTCTTCAGGTCCTAGCTTGGCTTACATTTTCTCAAATCACACTAACAAGAGGTGCTCTCCTCTGCTCTCTACCATACCATCCAACCTATCGCTTCCTGCCGAGCCGGGAATCACCACCTTCTCACCTATTTGCTTACTGTCTCTCTTCTCCAGAGGACAGGAGCCTTCTGTAGACCACAGAAATAACCAACACTGTGGTGGTGACTGCACTACCGCTAACTTATTGCACAGTTCCTGGCACTATCTAAATAGTTCCTTGAAGGAATATTTAATATAAAGTATGATCAACAGCTATAAACATATAATGCATCACATTAAATATTATAATTGAAAATGGATCATCTCAACAAAACTGTATGGTTAAATTAAATATCTACTGCTGGGCAGGGCAGGGCAGTACATCTTTAATCCCAGAGACTGGTGCCCAGACTACATAATGAGACCGTCTCAAAAAGTAAATGAAATACACACAGCCATAAAAAGTACCCGTTGAGTCAGAAAAGTAACTTGCTTTTTTTATAATAAAAATCTAGAATATACATAACCTTAAAAATGAAAAACATTTACTTTTAATCAAGAATAAGACACTCAAATCAGAAAGAACAGCGGAGCTCTGAAGACCTACCCAATAGTTAGACCAGAAAACATAACAAAATACTGTTAAGCATAACTACCAAAAAATAAATAATTTACAGAAGACATAATTATTCTTCCAGAATTTAATAGAATCAGCAAAAACTAAATAAATGGTAATTATTAAAAAAATAATGGTAAAATTAAAAAAATAATAGCCTTCCTACACAATAGCAATAGTTTATTAGAAAATACTTTTGTTAATGCTATTCACAGTAACAACAAAGCTAAAGATACTCAGGAAAATACCTAACCAAAAAAAAGTGTGTAAGACCTATGAAAATTAATTTTTTTAAAAAAAATCTATAAAACTGTACTGTAGAACATAAAAGAACACCTAAAGAAATGGAGAAGCATACCATGGTCCTGGGTGGGAAGACTCAATAGTGTAAAGATGTCAATTCTCCCCAAATTAATCTGTAAATTCAATGCACTTCCAATCAAAATCCCAAAGGGATTTTTAATGGAACTTGACATGTTGACTCTAAAGTTCATCTGGAAGAGAAAATACACAAAAATTGCCAAAAAAATTTTTGGAAAAAGACAATGGGGAGGGGTGCCCTATCAGCTGTCAAATATAATATAAAATTAAAATAATCAAAACTGTATAATACTGAATCCAGAGCACATGTATTTGGGACTTAAAATATGAACAAGGTGATTTTTATGTTAGTGGGAGAAAAGAACGTATCACTCAGTGATTATACTGTGAGAAATATTATGAAGCTTGAAAAATTAACTAGGTCCTTAAAATGATTATTAAAAGAAAATTCAGATGAATTAAAATCTATTAGAAACATAAATAAAACTGCATTGTAGAAGAAAATATAAGAAACAAGTGCTCTGATCTTGCTAAAAAGAAGACTCTTTGAGAAAGACACATGAGAAGACCAATAAGGTTCTGACAGCATAAAAAATAAATATAAAAATGCCACAAAATAAGAAATGTGATAGGGTAGGTAAAAATACCACAAATTATAATAAACAAGTTAGTAAGAGAATTATAAAGAAATTTTAAAATTTTTTACTGAAGATAAAATGGACAAAATTTTATGGATAATTTTCAACAGAAATATAAAATTCCAGGAACTTTACTAGGAACCAATTTAATACAAATACAAATAAGGTATATTTTATATTCAATGGCAAACAATATCTAAAAGTTGGGGTACATGATAGAACATAAAAATTCAACAACTGGAACTTTTTTCTTCGTAGTAATTTTATCTACAATAATATTGGATACATATGTGTGTACATGGTTGTTCATTGCAACATTGATCATACAGAAACAAAAGGATAAAAATTACCTTCAAATACATCAATACAATAGTGGTTAAATAAATTAAAAATGAAATAAGAGGTGCTATGGATGTAGCTCTGAGGTAGGATACTTACCCAGCAGACTCAAGGCTCATCCCTCCAACCCTCAAAAGCAACAATGTATCAGCTACCACTTCATCCCTTTGGCCTGCAATAGTTATCTTCATAAACTAAATGGTAATGGCACCTTCCAATTTTATTGTCCTCCTACCACTTGAACATAATAGAAACCCTATTTCCTTGCATCAGACTAGAGCCTTAACGTTAAGCATTATATAAAGGAAATTCTGCCTTTTAGTTATCCATATTCTTCTGTACAGCTTACCTTAAAAACTTAACTGTTAAGAGAGCACTTACTGCTCTTCCAGAGTCCCCCAAGAGCAGTTCCCAGAACCCAGGTGGTTTTATGTTTAATTCCAATTCCAAGGGATCTATCTAATGCCCTTTTCTGGCCTCCCCGGACAATGCATGTGTAAGATTTAGGCATAACACTATTGCACGTGAAACAAATAAATAAAACATTTAAACAAACAAAAGTGACCGTGTAGTTTTCTATTGCTTGGTTTCAGCAAGTAAGGAAGAAAAACCCAACCTCTCTAGAGTTTGGGCACTAGAGAGTCACATATGCCTGTAGTCCTAGCACTCAGGAATTGTTGGTTTCAGGCCTGGTTGGGCTACTCGGAGACATCTCACCACCACTCCAACCTGATGGCTCCCAATGAAGAACTATCTAACCATTCCTATCTATTTTAACAAAAATACCAATCAATAGCTAAGTGTGACAACTTAAATTACTTGAAACATGTAACACTAACTTTTAACTTCCTGGTACATATCATTCAATTACAAGCATGTGACTTTGGTTTGCTTGCTTTTGTGCTTTGGATAGTGTCTCAGTCCAGGCTGGACTTGGATTTAGTACTAATGGCCTTGAACTCCTGATCCTTCAACCACCTTCCAAGTGCTGGAATTACAGATGTGCAATTCCACACAAAGCTTCCTCATTAATAATATTATTTTGAGAAAGAGTCTCTCTACGAAGTTCTGGTTGCTCCAGAGCTCACTAAGTACACCATGCACAAAGATCCTCCTACCTCTACCTCCCAAGGGCTAGGATTAAAAGCATGTACCACCACACCCAGCCTCCTAATTTTTTTTTTTTTTTTTGATTTTCGAGACAGGGTTTCTCTGTAGCTTTTTGGTTCCTGTCCTGGAACTAGCTCTTCTAGACCAGGCTGGCTTTGAACTCACAGAGATCCGCCTGCCTCTGCCTCCTGAGTGCTGGGATTAAAGGCCTGCGCCACCACCGCCCGGCTCCTAATTAATTTTAAATGAAGTGCTGGCATCAAATCAAGTACTGTTAAGACTCCGATCAAGCAATGCTATTCTCATGGTGGTTAAAAAAAATTAAGCATTATATTCTCTATTCATATTATTACTCCCTCTCTATTCAATAATTTTGTAAAAAAAAAAGTGCCTGTTATATTTTTCTCAATTTTTTTTCATTACTGACCTGTAGGTATTCTGAATAAATCCTGTATCCGACATATGGTTTATCATGTATTTCTTAACTGGTGGTTTCTCTTTTAGGTATTTCCTCAGAACAGGTTTTTAATTATAAGTCCAAATTCCTCATTTTCTTTTATTTGAACAGTGTCCTATGTAAAATATACTTACTAAACCAAGGTCATAAAGATTTTCTCCGACACTTTTTCTAGAATGTGTAATGTCCTGGCTTTTACAATTACAATTAACTGGGTGAGTTTTTGCATGTATGAGATTTGAATATCTTTCCTTTCTCTAAAAACAAAGATATATGACCATTTTGGCACTGCTGATTAAGGAAACTGCTTACTGAATCACCTTAGCACTCAACAATAGGTTGATCTCTAGAATTCCAAACTAATTAAAACTGCCCGTTTCTTCTTTTATCAATAACAAAACAAACCATAATTTCTCTAATAGATTTTTCAGGGTATTGATTCCTGAGTGAGATTTGATGTTAGTGGTTCTCCTAGAATTTGCTCATTTCACCAAATTTATTTATTAACCTCATGGGCAAAAACCATAACAGTCCCTTGCAACTCAGGATCTCACACATTAGGAAAATACTCTATCACTAAGATATACCTTTTCATAATCACACTTGTTTATTTGTGCATGTAGGCATGTATGAGCCAAAACATATGTGTGGAGGTCAGAGGAAAACTTCCAGTTGGTTCTTCCCTTCTACAATATGGGCCCTGGAAATCAAACTTCAAAATTTCAAGCCATCAGGCTTGGCAGCAAACACTTTAATCTACTGAGACTTCTCATTGGCCCTGTTCTTAGCTTTTTAATAGATATGGACAGGTTTCCTCATAACATACTCTTTTTCACAACCAGCAGACTGTATGTATCCTTTCAATCTCTCTCCTCTCATTTCATTTTTAATCATTCCTTCTAAGAGCCAACTAATCATAGATTCTGCTTTTATCTTCACCATTTCCTTTATTCGTGGCTTTTTAAAAATTTGCGCTCTTTTTCTGGTCTCTGTCTATGTCTACCTACTTGTCTGTCTGTCTGTCTGTCTGCCCATCTTTCTCTGGTTTCTAAATGCAGAACTTTTAGATTACTGATATGTCCTCTTTGGGATCAAGGCCACTTCACAAAAAACACCATCCACCTCTCAAATTTCCCTGTGGGCCAGCCCCTCCAAATAATTTCAACTAGCTTCCATTCCTTGTCCAGCTTATGTAAACATGTCCTCTATACCATGTTCTTCTTTGTGTTTGTTAAACTCCACAACAGGAAAACTTCATCAATAAACACATGTCTTAACAATGACCTAGTTCACAAGCAACTTTCGAGTATGTCTCTCTCTCTAATTTCTCAGCTGAGCTCCAGCTCTGTATTAACAAATTGCTAGATTATCTTCTTCTGGATATACTACTAAACAACCAAACATAACCCAAGCTGCCATCGTCCTGCATCTCAAGAATACTACAAGTATTCAATAAAAGAACCACACATGATTTCTCACCGTGCAAACCCAACACTCAGGAGGCTCACAATTTCTAGGGCCGTCTGGACTGGAAAGGAAATTTAAAACCAGCCTAAGAAATTCTCAAAACAAATGCAAAAGCTGTTCAAAGCACTAATTTCCTGACTCATGAGATGATACATCGAAGATGGTACTTGCTGTCAAGACCAACAATTAGAGTTCCATCCCCAGGACCCTCATGGTGGAACGAGAGTCAATTCCCTCAAGTTGTCCTCTGAGCTCCATATGTGCACAATGCACACCCCATCATGCCCAGAAAGCAAATATTTAATGTACTTCAGTAATTATTCCCCAAAACCAAAGGTATTAATAATAACTAGCATTTTGCCTTGCCCTTTAAGTTGTTCTGTACGAATCTAAAAATATGTAAAATATAGTACTTAATGCCACGCTGAAAAATATACATTATACGTACTTGAGCGTTCTATTCAATTCCAAAGTATTAAAACTAAGAAGCAAATAGCCACTTTTATAGTAAGACATTTCAATATTACAATGGCATGAAATTAAACACAATTAAAACAAGAAATCCTAAATTTAAAATAAGCTACACTTTTTTATCCAGATTAGTTTTGAAAACTGTGTGCACACAGATCCAAGTATCAAAAATACCGAAACAGGAAGCAGTGTTCCTCATCACCAGAAGAGTGACAACTAACCACGTTTGCTTTGTTTAGAGAAGATACCCTTGTCCAAAAATAATACACGTGGTTTATGAAAAAGTCAAAAAAAGCAGAAAAAAATTAAGGAACTAAATTGAACAAAATTAGTAAAAAATTTATTTCTAAGATAGGTATGGTATCACTTGCCACTAATTCCAGCCTGCAGAGGCGGGAAGATCTGTTAAATTCAAAGTCAGCCTGGACTACACTGGGAGTTTCAGGTCAGCCAAGGCTACACAATGAGACCCTGTCTCAAAAAACAACAGCGGCAACAACAATAAAAATAATTTCTGAAAATATAGTGATCATCAACCTATTACTATCACTGTAAACCTTTTAAATATTAAATTTTAAGTTATACAGTGACTTCACTATAGTGGTAAGAAAAAGAGGAAAATGGAAAGCCCCAATATCTTACAGTTATAAAAATATGATTTGTGGCTGGATATGCAGCATTATACTTATTTCACTGTAGCTAGAAGTCTTGGAAACTGTCAGGTGAGCTACAAGGTAATTCAGAGGTGGAGAGACACGGCATTACAAGCACTTGCTGCACTGCCATAGCACGTTTCCTGTGGGACAATGGTTTGTGCCCGTGCTTTAATAAAATGCTGATTGGCCAGTAGCCAGGCAGGAAGTATAGGTGGGACAACCAGGCAGGAAGTAGAGGCAGGGTGACAAGAACAGGGGAATTCTGGTAATAGGAAAGCTCAGTCTGCAGTCAAGACCCAGGCTCAGAGGAAGCAAGATGTAACTGCCTTGCTAAAAAAGGTACCAAGCCATGTGGCTAACACTGACAGAAATTATGGGCTAATATAAGTTATACGAGTTAGTAAGAAGCCTGAGGCACTAGGCCAATCAATTTATAATTAATGTAGACTTCTGTGTGATTCTTTGGGACTTAAGGACTGTGGAGACCAGGCTGGACAGAAAAACTCAGGAAATGATGCCTAACACGTGGACAACGGCATCCACATAAAATCTGAGAGAGCTTGGGAAGTAATCCTAGAAATAAAATAAGAGTTAAGAATGGCTTATTAATAGCAGCACTTTCTTGAGTGGTCTTTGCTTGCTAGAGGCAAGCATTCTCATATAAGAGCGGCTTCCTGACTATGCTTTAGCTGCAAAATTTTGCAGCTTTTAAAAGAGGTCCTGCCACAAAACACTTAAATGGTGTTGATGAAAAGCTGATTGCAAGCTTTTTGGTGGTGGCAGGGACCTTGAAATGTTATAGAGTTGTAACAATAAACATGGCTAATCCTAATAATCCTAGCCATATCTCTTAGCAAACTAAAGACTCACATGGTCAGAAAGAGAGAGATACAGTAAAGACAGATTCAAAGACAACCTCTAAAAGATTTACAGTGTGCTTAAAATGTAGGCTTGTGAGAAAAAAAAAGTCCTTAAAAATGAAAGAGTAGTTGGGTATGGTGGCTGTACACACCTTTAACCCCAACATTTGGGAGACAGGCAAAAAGATCTCTGTGAGTTCAAGGTGTGTACTTGGGTAGCAGAAGCAGGCAGATCCCTGTGGGTTCAAGGACAACCTGGTCAACATAGCTAAATCCAGGATAGCTAAAGATACACAAAGAAATTGTCTCAAAAGGCCAAAAATTCAAAGTAAAAATAAAAGAAATAGAATTTAAAATAAAAGCATGTAAAGATGGAAAATACAGAGAGTCTGGATACTCTATAATGTTGTCTTTGAATTGCTCAACAGCTGAGGAAGGAGCAACAGGTGCTAAAAGACATTAGAATAGAAATGCTGTTGACTAATAAAACAAATATTTTGTAAATGTCTTGACTTCAAAATTGAAGTAAAAAGATATGTTACTTTGGAGAAGAGGTTTTGCTTTTGTGTCCACAGGAAATGAGAGGCTATGGATTTATTCTGGGTTAAGAAAAATCAGGTTTGACCAAGGAAGACCCCCTGAGAAATCTCTAATAGAAGCATATAGCCCAGGTATCTGAGTTTAACATCCAGAACAGTTCAAGACTGCTGTGTGAGATGATCAAGCCTCACAAAATACTCCAGTCACAACTTGATTATAATTCTAAATTTTCTTTAGGTCCCCATAAGGTTATCAGTGCCCCCAATCAGCCTGAAAAAATACACCCACATTCCCCCCCCCCCAAAAAATGGACTCTAGATATGTTCCTTTGTTTAGACTGTTGGTTAAAGTTGTTATGGATAATGATCAGGAAAAAAAGCAGCAAAGGATATTAGATTCAGAGTTCTTGTTTAAAAAAGGAAGGGGAGAGGGAAGTGCTGTTTGACAATGGTTTGTAACCCTGTCAATAGTATTTTAATAAAACACTGATCACCCAGTAGCCAAGTAGGAAGTAGAGGCAGGGCTACAAGAACAGGGGAATTCTGGGAATAATCTGCAGTCAAGACCCAGCCTCAGAGGAAGCAAGATGTGACTGCCTCCCTGAAAAAGGTACCAAGCCATGTGGCTAACACAGACAGAAATTATTGGCTATATGTTATAAGATTTAATAAAAAGCCTGAGGTACTAGGCCAATCAGTTTATAATTAATGTGTAGACCTCTGTGTGATTCTTTGGGTCTTAACAACTGTGGGAACCAGACAGGAGAGAAACCTCAGTCAACACATGTTCAGTCCCCAGAACCCACACACCACCTCATAGCAGTCTGAAACCCCAGTTCCTGGAGATTCAATGCCCTCTTTTGGTCTCTGTGAACACTACACTTACATACAGGAGGCAAAATATAAATAAATCAAAAGAAGCAACTAACATTAAAAGCAGTGACAAAAGATTTTGAATGAGATTGTTGCATAAAACCTGACACTAATTCTTAACATCTTTATAAAACAGACATTTAAGTAGTTCTTTTGGGTTCTAAAATGCATATTTTAAATAATGAATATGGGGGCTTCAATGTTCAGTACTTTCCTCAAGAACCACTTCATATGACTAAACTATTAATAGCTTTCTATAACTAAATGGTTTTTGATATTCATTGGCCATTTTTTTGGGCATAATTTAATGAAAGGCTTTCAGATTAGTAACATAAGCCCTGAAAATTGTAACTGGGGGAAAAGGGCTGAAGTGTGCTATAATATAAGATTTCACTATGCAGCTTCGGCTGGCCTGGAACGCGCTCCCTACGTAGATACCAAACTAGCTTCTGCCTCTCACTGCTTCCAAGTGCTGAGATTATAGGTATGAGCCATCATCCCGAAAATAAAATATAGGTATGAGCCACCATGTTTGGCTTTGGGAAGTGTACCATACTTTGCATGCAAAGTATCAGTAACAAGTTTGTTTTTATTTACTTTGAAAAAGTGTGCGTATATGAAAGCTGGCCATACATAGTACATATGTAGTTTAAATGAAAACTACATTTGTAAGTGGTGGTTCCTATCTTCCAGCTTTTTCAGTTCCAGATATCAAACTCATGTCTCCAAGCTGAGTGTCTTTACCTGCTGAAGCAACTAGGTCTTTATCTATCTGTTACTTTCATTGGTTAATAAAGAAACTGCCTTGGCCCTTTTGATAGGACAGAAAATTAGGTAGGCAGAGTAGACAGAACAGAATGCTGGGACGAAGGGAAGTGAGCCAGATGCCATAGCTCTCCCCTCCAGGACAGACATGATGAAGCTCCAGCCCAAGATGGGCAGAGGCAAGAATCCTTCCCAGTAAGCCACCACCTCGTGGTGCTACACAGATTATTAGAAATGGGTTAAGTAAGTTATGAGGGTTAGCCAAGAAGAGGCTAGATATAATGGGCCAGGCAGTGTTTAAAAGAATACAGTTTCCGTGTTGTTATTTCGGGTGTAAAGCTAACTGTGTGGGAGCCAGTTGGGACGAAAAGCAGGCCTGCCCACCTCATTATTACAGTATTTATTATATACAGTAATTCTTAATTTAAAATATTTTTCCTTATTAAAATCATGAAAATTCATACTTAAAAAATTCTTCTCCAAGTGGTGGTGCTGTAGTTTCTCCAGTGAAGCTGACTTACTATGGACACTAACAAACAAATAGCAGCAGGTACAAAGTCTGAGTCCCTGAGTGTTTACATTAAAGCTCGCCTTCATCCTAAAAAGAGGCCTAGTTTTTTCAATTGTTCTAAACAAATGTAACATCAGGATAGCTCAAATACAAAGATTAATAATGATCACTTGCATTATCAAAAGAATCCTCTAAGGCCGGGCGGTGGTGGCGCACGCCTTTAATCCCAGCACTCGGGAGGCAGAGGCAGGCGGATCTCTGTGAGTTCGAGACCAGCCTGGTCTACAGAGCTAGTTCCAGGACAGGCTCCAAAGCCACAGAGAAACCCTGTCTCGAAAAAAAAAAATCCTCTAAGGTGACACAAATATGTTCAGCTTAATATGAACATGGGTATTAACAAAGAAATACTTCCTGTTGTTGGGGCAGCTTATTATCGTACTGATTTCTATTTCTACCAGAGTAACTCACATTTCAGCATCACACGTAAAATGCAAATTAACTTTAAGTACCACGATTTATTTCTTACATGTAAAACACATGAAAACATAAATACATTCAATTCAAAGAGATTTACAACATTTTTCATTTACCCAATGTTCTGTTTGTCTATAGCTATTCAAAAACAAATACATACTAAGTTCTACCCTTTAAACAATTTCCTGCCAACTACACTAAACTAACTCTGAAAAAAATTAGACATCTTAGGTGGGCACAGCTCTCAGCTACTCCAAGTCCTGTGGTAGAAAATAGAAAAGCAACTTATTATGTTATCAGAGCACAGTTTATATTCCTAATCACAAGCTTGAATACTGTTTACATTACAGAAATCAAGACACTAAGATTTGGGTATAGAGACAGGACACAGATGTACAAAGTCTTACAGAAACACAACTGTTTGTAAGCTAATTACAAAATGCATTTTAAAAAAGCAACAAAAAGGGAGTTTGAACAGTTATCCTGCATAGGTGAACAATGCTACCCCCAGAAGACAAGTTTTATCAAACGACAATCTTAGAGTCAAACATGAGATACCTCCCTGCATATTATTGGTCAGAGACGCCAGCTGTTCCCAAAACAACACAGAGGAACTGGCTAACTTGGTCCCATCCCCCCCCCCTCCTTTCAAAATATCAATTTTAGGGACTTTCCCCAGACTCTTTAAAATTGCAGTTTCTTGTTCCTGGAATTCACCGTGATCATCTCAACATTCAAGTATCAATTTAATCTGCTGCTAAGTCCCCATGAACAACTCCTCCCCTTTGTTCAGTTCGCTCAAGCATTAGGTCTACAGCAGTAATTCACTGAACAGTAAATTATACTGATACTATCAATATATTTATTAGTTGGTATTCACTATCTACCTGTATATTGTCAATCTTGCCAAACAAAAAAGAAATTTCATGAAAACAGGATTTCGTCTGACTTCTTGCTGTTTGCTGTTCAAGCGAAAAACAACACAGGAAACCTAGAAGGCAGTTTGTTGAATCTGCGTAAACTCACTGAAGACACAACTTTGACAAAGCCTTTAGTTGGAGATTTTAACACATTCCTGGTCTACCATATATATTTTTTAACCCCATTAAAGTTTGTAAGAACAGACGCACAGCTTCTTCGTATAGTGTTCTATTGTTGGAAAAATATACTTCCTTCAATAAAACTAGAAAATAGTAAGTATCAACTGCTCATGTTAGCAGTGATTTGTTATTATTATTAGGCAAACAATTCAAGAGAATTGTTTTTATAGGGATGTTTGAAAAGGAAATACCAAAGACTTTTAATCTCTAGCTGCACTGGTTAGGGAACAAATAGTATACCAATTACAAAACAAAATAAGAAAAACTTTGCCTAAATTCTCTTAATACTGAAAATGCTTACTGTGACAGATCACAGAATATTATTTCTGAAATTATTTTCCAAGGCACACCCTTTTCTACTTTTAATTTCTATTTCTAAAAAATTTAAAAAGAAGCATTTTAATTCTTTTTCTGGGATTTGAGGAAAAATAGCTTTAAATCATCTTTGTAGGTAAGTCTCACAAAACCAAAGGTGAGCAACACTGGAATTGGCTTTCTTCTTTCTCTTCTTTTTTAATTGCTACTATCTGGACCATCATACACTCAAGAGATTCAAATTAACCATTCTGGGACATGACTTGAACACAAGGAGAATAGTGATAGTAATGTAAGGTCAAGATTAAAATTCAATGGACAAATAAAGGGCAATAATTAAACTATGAAGTTCATTATATGAACATTAAAATAGTATCCTGAATAAAAAACATTTAGACATTGTCACGGACTTTTTTTTTTAAAGAACACAAATGTCCACCAAGATACACAGGTGGAAAGTCCCATATCCCTCCCACCTGTAAGAAGTGTAACTTAAGACCATCATGAGATATACCTTATACCTGTCACTATAACAATTATTCAAACAACTAAGGCAAAATAATGATTTCAGAACCTGGGAGGCAGAAACACTGTCAATCTACGTCCAGTAAGGACTATGTAAGTAAAATGGTATATCAAAACTGATGTGGGAGTCCCTTCTGTGTGCTGTGATTAGCATTAATGAATAAAGAAACTGCCTTGACCTGTTGATAGGGCAGAACTTAGGTAGACGGGGAAGACACAACTGAATTCTAAGAGAAAGCTAGCAGAGTCAGAGAGACTCCATGGATCTGCTGGAGACAGATGCTGGGAATTTTACCCAGTAAGCCACTGCGACGTGGTGATACACAGATTAATAGAAATGTGTTAAGATGTAAGACTTAGCCAATAAGAAGCTAGAGCTAATAGGCCAAGCAGTGATTTAACTAATACAGTTTCTGTGTGGTTATTTTGGGGCTAAGCTAGCCGAGCACTCCCTTCAACACAAAACTAAAGTTAAGATCAATGTCAACAGTTTGTGAGCAAGTACAGAATATGGAGTACTGATATGATGCTACTAGAAATGTAAATTAAAGCTTATAAACAGTACTGAAGTGCTGTGGGACAATGGTCTAAACCCTGTCAATTGTATTTTAATAAAATGCTGATTGGCCAGTAGCCAGGCAGGACAACCAGGAAGGAAGTAGAGGTGGGGCAATGAGAACAGAGGAATTCTGAAAAGAAGACTCAGTCTGCAGTTGTTACCCAAAAGCAGAGGACGCAAGATGTGACTGCCTCACAAAAAAAGGTACCAAGGCACGTGGCTAACACACAGACAAGAACAATGGATTAATGTAAGATGTAAGAATTAAATAATAAGAAGCCTGAGTTACTAGGCCAACCAGCATTTTATTAAAATACAACTGACAGGGTACAGACGATTGTCCCATTGTACTGAAATTCATCAAAATACTAAAAACAGAATTACTATGATTTATCAATTCCACTCGAGAGAACTAAATCTGTATTTTCTGTATTTGAAAGAGAATGTACTCCTCTGCAAACTAAGCATCTATAGGTGGAAGAATGGATAAAGAAAATGTAGCATATACTCTCTCTCATGTTTAAAAACACAAGGCCGGACGGTGGTGGACGGTGGTGGCGCACGCCTTTAATCCCAGCACTCGGGAGGCAGAGGCAGGCAGATCTCTGTGAGTTTAAGGCCAGCCTGGTCTACAAGAGCTAGTTCCAAGACAGGAACCAAAAGCTATGGAGAAACACTGTCTCGAAAATTCAAAAAAAAAAAAAAAAGAGGGGGGGGGACGCAGACATATATCATGAGAAAACAAGAAAAGAACAGGAAAGTATTAAGTGAAATAAGCACAGAAAAACAATCACTATATGATCTTACATGTAGAATTTACAGTCAAATTCTTGTATGAGGATAACAGAAAATTTGAGAAAAAGCAACATTTCAGTTAGAGAGCAATTGAGTTTTCAACACAGGTCACGGCTAATACAGGTGCTGCATACCTGGAAAGTGCTGAGAGTAGAGTTAAATGTTCTAACCACAAGCGGTGTGTAAAGCAATGCATGTATCCATTACATTAATTTTAAGTTGATACTTTAAAGCTTTATGCTCTAAAATATAAATATACACTTTATTTGTCCATTAATTTTGGGGGGTGTGGGGTTCAAGACAGGGTTTGTGTAACAGCCCTGGCTGACCTCAAACTCAAGAGATCTCTGCTTCCCAAGTACTGGGGGATTAGAGGTGTGTGCACAACTCAGCGTCAATTAAAATTTAATACATAAAGCAATACAGTAAAAGGTATAAAATGACAAATGGACCAAACAGGAAACAAGATGGCATTTTACAAACTATTGTAATTACATAAAATGAATTTAAACAAACAACCCGACAAGTCATTACCTAAAAGAAGCATACAAAAACATTAATAAAAAAAAAAGACCGAGTTAAAAAAAATGTATCTACTGTGTTCTTATACACAAAGAAACAACAAACAATGAGAAAATAATCATCATTCAGCTAGTGGAATGGCTTAGCAGATAACACCTGCCTCCAAACCTGAAGATCTGAGTCACTACACAATGAAGAACGAAACCAACCCCTGCACATTGTTCTCTGGCCTCTATATGTGCACAGTGCTACATCTGAGCTAACACACAACACATATGTACACATAACACACATAAAATAAACATTCAAATGTAAACATTTTCTAAAGAATTAGAATCCACAACATTATATACATAAGATTTTTTTATTTAACTATTTAACAATTTGAACAAACTATTTGCAAAGTGTTAAAAATGAAGACTACACAGGAGTGTCAAGAGAAGCTCAAGAAAATGCAGAAAGTGGGAATACTGTGTCCATGGTAAGGGCCAAAACACACAACAAAAGCACCAGTTTGCAACCTCTGATCTGGATGTTCTAAATGTATTTTGAGGCCAAAATTGCTGTTAGAAGATGGACTCAGCAGCCTTCTTGCACAGTGTACACAAAGCATTGTGGCAGCCTCCAAAAACTATACAAAACCTGGCATGTAATTCCAAATGGACAGACATACACACGAAACTACCTTTGAAATATTAAGGTAGTTGTCTGCCTATTTCATCATGCAGATCATATACTAATACAAAAGTAATGGTCTATAAATTTGATGGATACTAGAAATGAAAACTATTCCACAAATCTATAGCAGCTAGCAGTTGGCATATTTTCTACTATAAGCACACAGGCAAGATGGCAAAGAAACAAAGACAGTTACTTTTGCAAAAGCAATTACTTCTTTTCCCCCCATCTATTTATTTAATCCAGGTTTCTCTTGGAAGCCCAGGCTGATCAGACCTCTCCCAGTATATTATCCAATCCTGGAGTTCATAGTACCCCTACCTCAGCTAGGACTGCAGGTGTGGTACCACTGTGACCCAGCAATTTTTAAACTTTTAATCCATGAATATATTCATCATTTATGCCCCGACAATGCTTCAGCACGCATGGGCAGCCTGTTTATGGCGGCTCTCTAACTGTTCCTATCCAAGGTACACGGTCTTCCTTTTTGCTGCCTACTGCCTGCTTGATGTGAGACTGGAAACGACCAATTAGGTCCCCTGGATACGTGAGTAGAAGAGAAAGAGACCTGGTCATTCATCCTCATCAACTCAAGACCATGAGACCCAATATGGACCCAGAATCATGAGTATATTACTCTTTTAAATAATTTTATATTACAAATTTGAAAGCATGTCTGCTGAATGTGATAGTTATCAAAAGAAAAACCTGAAGATGTGAACAGAAAAGTCATTGTTTTAAATATGAAATAACATTTTTTAAACTTTTTTATTCAGATTTAGTTATTAGACATGCTCTCAAAATGAATCAAATAAAAATGTCATTTCAAGAAAGACTATTTAGACTTTCAAATTTATATTCTGAAAAGATACTGTAACATAACAATTTTTAGAGAACAGTGATAACTATACAATATGATTCTTTAAATTACATTTATATGTTAGTTTATATATCCGGTAGGTATGTGCACACATACATATGTGCAGAGCATACATGGGAAGAGATCAGAAGACAACTGGTGGAAGTCGATTCTTTCCTTCTGTCCATCACGCAGGTCCCAAGGATCAAATTCAGATCGAAAGGTTTGGTAGCCATTTCCCTTTATAGGCTGGGACCTGACTGTTTTTAATTGTGGAATTTAAACAAACACCACCAACAAAACCCCCTAGTACCCTCTACATGGACTAGTATGTTATAAAATAATGAGTGCTTCAGACATATTCAAAGTACACCAGTATAAGATACCTCACAAAATATAATTTCTCAAATTCCATGTCAAAGAAACTACTATTTACGGGCTGGTGAGATGGCACAACAGTCATCGGTGCCTAACAACCTGACTTTGATCCCTAGAACCCAAACAGTGGGGAGAACAGACTCGTGTAAGTTGTCCTATATTGGTCTCCACTCACAGATTCGAGGGACCAAACACATACATGCAAACACAAACACGTCACATACACAGTAAATGTAAAACAAATTTATTAAAAAGAATACCCACAGCTACAAGGTGATGGCACATACCTTTAAGCCCAGCACTAGGAGAGGCAGAGGCAAGCAGCTCTCCATGAGTTCAAGGCCAGCCTGGTCTACAAGAGCTAGTTCCAGGACAGGCTCCAAAGCTACAGTGAAACCATGTCTCAAAAAAACAAGAGTCAACTATGTGCTAACTACTATGATCAATGTTTATATAGGCTACTTCATTATTCCTTTTATGAAGTAGGTCCCTACTTCCTCACAGAATCATTTAGATTCACTAGAGGAATAAAAGGAATAAACATCTTATGAAGTACTTGATAATCTAAACATTCAATAAATAATAGCTAATATGGTTCATCATAAAACTCATGTAGATAAACTACTTACAACCCCCACACAATTACTCAAAGGCTAGCTTCACCCAAAAGCCAATTAATAGTCAATACTAATCCAATCACTCATAAAACCTAAAGTCATCATCTCACAGGCTTTCACACTGAAACCAATAATAAAGCACAACTCTGATGCTCATCAACTTAGCAATAATCAAGTTTATTTCATATCAGAATGAGGTTCTCAATGAATCTCCTGACAATTCAGAATTAGGAAGATTTCAAAGTTGTTGCATGCATGTAGATACTGCACCATGCAGACTGTTCTAAGTCATGCTCCACACAATGTACTGACCACTGGATTACAATGGATCAATGTGCGATTAGAAGCTCACTGTAGGGTCTCACTTGAAGTGTCTCTAAAACATTAAAAAGATTTCTACTATAAACTTATCCCTTAGAGATTTATTGTTCTCCCAAAGTTGGTAGAGTATGCTACAAGTTCTGCCACCATTCTGAGACAAACTAGATTAAAACAATGACCTCCACTACAAAAATAGCCAAGAGAGCATGTGTGTGTAATATGTGCAACATGTATGTGTGTATTATATATATGCAAAAACATGGTTTAAAATAAAGGAATAAATAAAAGTATAGGCTATTTTGACAGTACCACACTCAAAAACATACATGCACGCACAAACATAAAAAGGCAACCTATAAAAACATTATAAAAAAAATCCAGACAATAAAAATTAAAAATGACAATTTAAACAAGAATGGTGGTGGTACACTGAGGATGCACAGATACAGTAGTAGCCCAGGAGAACGCAAGTTCAAAGCCACCCAGAATGATTACAAGTGGAAACCATGTCTCCTACCAAGAAGACTCAGATTAATAAAAAGAATTAAGAATATATTAAACATGTATCTAAAAGTACTTCTGAAAATAAACCTCAACTTGTTTAGACAGAAACAATGAAGAAAAATCTTAGTAAACAAATTGGAATCCATATAGGTTCAATTTTAAACTGTTTAAAGTATAAATGGCAAACATTTCTTCCTCTGTACTCTTAAAATTTAACCTCCTGAAATAAAATAAGCTGGGCTAACTACTGAATTTCAAGTATCCATCCACCTACACTGCTTGTACTTAAAACAAAAAAACTAGAAGTAAACAGATGATATTTACTCATGCAACATGTCTCATCTTAACTCTAAAACCTTCTACTGAATTTAGTTATCAACTGAAATAATTTACATAATTCGTTAAACTTATTTCCAGCAGAACAATTTATACTTGTTGCCTAAGAGTTATTTGGTCCAGTCCTTCCCAGTAGAAACTGCCACTATGGTCACACAAAATTTAAATATACACCACGAAATTTACTGGTATAGTACATAAATAATTTGTGTTACATTTGATGGTATGTTTTATAATATAAAAAGATAAAGAGCCAGTACCTGTAAAAAGAGGCTGCTTGTGTGGGAGATTCAGAACTACTATCAAAAACAATGGTGAGTAGCAAGCAGGCTTTCTCTATGTGAACCGTAAGTGGAATGGTTTACCATTTGCCATCTCTTGACAAACGAGACACAGTAACTGCTCTATGAGTTTTTCAATCTTAGTTTTAAAACAAACAAAACCACAGGATGTCTAAGTAAGATTACACAGCAAGAAGGGGTTATATTATAAATCTGCTTACCTTTAATATTATTATTTATTATTGCAATTTCAACTTAAGAGTGCAGTCAAATGTTCAATCATGGATATTTGCCTTTATACCTTATAGAGACATTATGACCTGCAATATCAAGCATAAATCTATACTCCTAGTTTTAGTTGACAAAGAAATAAAAGACTGAGCGTAAGAATTATGTTCATTACTACGACATTCCTATTTTCACAAATTTGTTTTCAAAAGAAAAAAATTAAAACCAAAAATACACTTTAAAAAGGATTTGGAAATTTAATTAAAATTAAAAGATAAATAATTTCCTGTATTTCATGTTATCGTATCCAAAACCTCTATATATACCTCAGCTTTCTACTCACAGTGCTCTTAATCACTCAAATTCAGGCTGCTCCATGCCTCCCACAAAACTGAGAAGGCTTTTCTTTCTCTGGGTCCCCTGACAACTACTGAGATTGGCTACTACATATGACTGGCAGGAAAACCCTTAACATTCTAAAATTAAAACCATGTCTATATGAAACAGCCAATATTATTACATTAAAAGAAATATTTATACATGGGATGAAGGCCCTATTCCTATCAAGTGTGATTTTCTAATTTCTGAGTATTATTAATTCCTTTTACACAAGTGTAGTAGAAGGAACAGAAGCATTTGGCTACTTTAGTTTGTAAGGAAAATAGTGATGAGTTAACAAAATTGCCACTCAATAAACTGGACAGTTGAAAAGCAATAATAAAAATAATTAGGGCTGGAGAGATGGCTAAGAGGCTAAGAACACTGACTGTTCTTCCAGAGGCCCTGAGTTCAATTCCCAGCAACCACACGGTGGTTCACAACCATCTATAATGGAATCTGGTGACGTCTTCTGGTGTGTGTATGCATAATTAATAAATAAATCTTAAAAAAATAAAAAATTATAATTGACCTAGTTTTGATATAAATATGAGAAGTTTATTTCATCTGAAATTTTAAAGACTTAAAGCTTCAACTATACTTTATGAATGTGTGTATAAATACATATACTTGTGATTCTAGTTAAAGTGCTTAAGTTGTTAAAATGTGGTTTAGTAGTAAACCACGGGAAATTTTAAAAATTAAAATAAAAAATAAATCACAGTACTGTAAGTCTATATTTCCTTGTTTTAAATGATTATTTTTTACTAAGAATTAATAAGAGAACCTTTAAAATGTGTATGATTCAAAGGGTCAAATTACAAACCAGACAAAAAGGAGAAGATGTTTAACAGCACACCTCAGCCAGCATAAAGTCCCTTTCCTAGGATGGACACTGTGAACAGATGCCCTTCATTATCTGCCATCAGCATTTCTAATACGTAAGCACTTAACAAACTAAAGAATAGTTTTCTGGAAAGTTCGTTGTATAAGATATGTCTACTTACAATACGAGGCACTTTTGAAAATGTGCATTTCAAAGTCAGAAAATAGATTCTTTGCACCTTTACTCTGGCACTGGACCATTCCAATTGCTTTCACTTTTGGAAAGTAATACTCTACTTGCAAATTTTCCACATCTATTCTGCCAACTTCATTAACTGTATTATTTTAAACAGAAAACTGCTCTCAATCAAGTTTAGTGCAACAGGTATAAAAAAGCAAATCAAAATAAGTGGAAAATTAGGACAAACAAAATTGCAGTAACTAATACCTGATAATGATGAATAAATCAGACAATACACCATCTAAATCTGGTGATTTTAATGAAAATAAGGATAAGCAACTGTTAAGACAGATATAAAGAATCGGCACTTAGAATATAAAACCATGCTCAAAGAGGTTTTATCATCAGAAAATGAAGACATCTAAAACCTTTTATAATCTTAAATTTAAATGTCCTAAGAAAACTGTAAAATAGGTTTAAAACTCCATGATTCACACTTGTATGTAATCCAAGCAAATGTTTTAAAGAACAAATAAAAAAGCACTACCACAGCTTTAGAATCTAATTAGGTCTATTTAAACTGTACTGCCAACAAAGTCATGTGACAGCTTGTCATTATAGAAGTCTCTTAATGAATGTATATATCACTGTTTCCAAGTAAATAATTCCACAGCATTTAAAAAAAAAACTCGCTAAGTGTCAAAGCTGGGGGGGTGGGAAAACAAAAGAATGGAAATTAAGCACACAATTCAACTTAACACAATAACGTTTAGGAAGGGGGGCATGTTGGGCAGGTGTCTGCACGGAGGCAGATAATACGATGGAATCAGTTTTCATTCTGCAGAACCCTGAGACTTGCTGCAATGTCAGCTCCAGGCACAGGCTGAAAGACTCCAGAAAATGCTCATTGATCATGCAGTACTTTATAATGCGCATAGGCTTTTTCCCCCCTCTTTGGCCCCGCCTAGCTTCCCTTTGCAGCAGCTCCCAAGCCCTCTCCCCACAATAAACTCTCTCTTGAAGACAGTGAAATGGTAACAATTATCCTCACACTACCATAAAGCCTCTATACCCGAATAGCCAGGCTTTTTAGTCCTTTTCTTAAAGACGAAAAGAGAAACAAAACGGTAACCACCACAATAAAAAGCCCTGCATCCTCACAGAGAAAGAAATGAGATTTAAGTAAATACAAATTTTTGGTAGCATGCTACAACCAAGACCATAATTAATCAGTTTCACTTTGACACCTATTTTCTTGAAATCCTTTCTATTCAAATAGTGCCATTTAAAACTGATACAATCAGAAAAAAAGTGAAATTTAAAATACTCATGATTTAAATCATGGGAGATTTTTGTCAATAGCGTTTTAGCATCAGAACTCAAATTTTGGGTTTTTTTAAATTAAATTACTAATTTATTTTACAATAAAGTCATATGAAAAAAATCCAGGATCAGAGTGTACCACTAAATTAAGCAATTAGATTCTCACGCTAAAATAAGCAGCAGTTTTTACAACGAATTGCAAGCACAGTTCTGGGCTTAGATATGTAAATGAATTCTCCGGCAGATGATACTAAACCTACTTCAAGCTGCTTTGCAGACCCCACCTTCTAATGAGTTAATCTAAAGGTCAAGGCTTTTAATCAGGTCCGAAACCTATCTCCCTTTTTCCTATCAAATATATCTACAATTTATAACACATAAGGTTTAAACAAAATAATGCTAGAGTTAACAATCATGTGAACCGGACTAAGACATTCTCACAGGAAATAAGGTCTGTCTGTGTCTTGCTTTTATGCTCTGCCTCTCTGCTCTCTCCTCTAATCTATTCATCTGTAAAATAATTGTAGCAGGTAAGATTTCTTTGTTCAAACTGCAGCTTCCACTTACAGACCTACCTACCTCAAGAATGTCTTCTAGCACACATGCTTCCATCTCAGCTGCGGTCCCCACCGTGTTTTATCAAACTGCCATGTTTCTTACTGCACTATGATTAGATCATTGCCAGCAGGAACACTCCTCTGTGTCAGCAAGGGAACAGGAAATGGAACGTTCTATTACAAGCCTAAAGCAGCTTAGCTGCTCACCAGCCAGGCATCTACCAAAAGAGCAGGGGTGACTCACTGCGCACTCTTTAAAGACACAGAGGCTCTATTTCAAAGCAAACTTCTGCCAAATAATTTCCATAGGTAAAATCTTATTTTATCATTACAAATTTTCAAATTATAAAATCCCAATTTTTCCTAAAAGAATACATTATCTGTGTATGTATTTTTTAAAGCTATTTGACATGTTAGTTTTCTGACTGAACAAAAGAGATCCAAATGGGTTACACAGCAATTTAAGTAAGTAAAGTCTTACAGTGAGATTAATTGCTGTGTTAGAGATGCAGAGGAGGAGGCATGATACGTCAAGTTAGAAATTTGGAACACCAAGCAAAAGGATTATATAATATACCTAACTACTGTAGCTGGCCTAAGAGTGTAAGAATTATCTTAATGCAGACTGTTAATATGGTAAACTGCTTTCCTATAAACTCAATTGTTTGTAAAACCCCTTCTAAGTACCAAATGAACATCTATTATATATACCACAGTATATTCATTTCCTGGTAATAACTTTAACTTCATCAATTAACTACAATTAGTGTACTTTTTCCATTAAAACGAACATCGTAAGACATTTGCGTATCATAACATATTTTAGGAGTAGCCAAGATAAGGTTTCTTCCTAACAAGCTCATGAGATGAAGTGAGAATAAGTATATACTGGGGGCTGGAGAGATGGCTCAGAGGTTTAAGAGCACTGACTGTTCTTCCAGAGGTCCTGAGTTCAAGTCCCAGCAACCACACGGTGGCTCACAGCCATCTAGTGCCCTCTTCTGGCCAGCAAGCATACAGACAGACAGAACACAATAAATAAATCTTAAAAAAAAATAGAAATATCTTTACTGTGGCAGGCAACGTATGGTTTTGTTTTATGTTTTAAAAAAATGTTCTTTAGCCCTCATAATAACCCAGCTATGTAACAGCAACTTAAATAGCACTAATAAGCTTAGTGGGTTTACTATATGTCATTGAAATGATTTTGTGTATCATTAATTACTCACTTAATTTTCAATCTTAAAAAGGATGCTATACAATATCTACTTTAAAGCTGTAGAAATCAGAGTAGTATGAAGCTGCTTGTCCAGTTATTCCCAGCTAAACTAATTTTGCTGAGAGACTAAAACTGGTGAATCTAGACAGCTTACTCTGGATTTTATTGTCAGAATCATCTACTACAGTCTTTCTCCAGGCAATATTATTTACATTTCATGAACAAGGAAATAATGTCTCTGACCGAGCAGAGTTACGTAACAAAGCCAAAGCCACGTTCAATCTAGAACTGTGGGACTCAATGAAGTTAATTGCAACCAAGTAATATCATAAATGCTACTGCCTTTAGCCCACACTTAGTGCCTGCATTTAGGTATGGTAATGTCGACTTGGCAGCATCTCCAAATAATCTCCTCGATGACACCTGACACAAAGTGAACCAGCAAACTCAATTTTATCTCCCACCTTCAAGGTCAACCAGCTTTAAGCTTCAAATGTACTTCACGTCTAGGCTGAGAGAACAAACTTTCCCTCAGAACTTCAAGATAAATAAGCAAAGACGGGTATGACTTTAAGAACTCACAAGTTAGGGCATTCACTCTTTCTTCTCATGAGTCAAGAAAAGGCTTCTCAAATTCATCAGAAAAAAACAGGTCCCCAAAACTCAAATCAAGTACTGACTTTGGGGCTAGCAAAATAGCTCAGTGAGTAAAGGGCTTGGGGCACAAGCCTAACCCTGGAACCCACATAAAGAGGGAAGAAGAGAATCAACTGCACAAAACTGTCAGTATGAATAGAATACACATTTTAGCTGTTCTGTAATATTTTGTTATACATCAAAATAGTGATTGTCCCATTAACTTTCCTTTCTAAGTCACCTTGCTAATACAATGGCTTGATGTTAAAGCAAGCAAAATACTATGAAAAGAGATACATATATATATGTATCGTCTTAATATTTCATCGTTTTTAAAAGTGAATCACCATCAACTCAATTTTATTTTATAGAGAAAAAAAATCCTTTGTCAGCTGTCCAAACCTGATTTAAATGAGAAGAGATCATTTTTTCTGAAGGCAATGATATTAAAGTATAAGTAATTAACATGCTAAGATACACATATAAACTAATACAGAAAAATAATTTACAGTACAAACAATTTATTAAAATATTTACTGAAGGAAGACTAGATGTCCAGTGAAGTTTTACATTAAAAAGGAACAAACAGCCAGAAGTTTACTAAGCATCAAGGGCCAGAACTATTCTCCTAAACAAGAAAAAAGCAGCTAAGACAGAAACTATAAACAATGCATTATCAAGCTAGAACACTATTTTGCATAGACATGTCCCTAAATCTTGTTTGGTGGTGGAAACCAAACCTGGTGAAAATTCAAAACTCACATTTTTCAAACAACAATGTAAAGATGCCACCCACAGGAAAACATACTAAGAAAACACTCACTTTTCAAAATGTATTTATTTATGGGTCTTCCCCTATAGTATAAGGTAGTTTAGAAGAAAAAAAGCAAACAAACAAAAACAAAAAAAAAGACCCTCAATTGCACAATAGCCTAGCCAAGCATAAATGAAAGATCTTAAAGACTTTCTAAAATACAGCAAGAACTTTAAAAGCTCACTATAAAACATCGGCAAATATCTATTTTTTTACCTCAAATCTCTCCTAATCTAGTTAGGCCATAAAATGACTGAAGATTTTAAATGTATTTCTAGTTTATCACAGTAATATTCTTTTCTTTACCATTAAGTTTATTTTCTCTGTTTACTAACTACATCCTTTACCTAAAGTAAGACATATACATGGGAAACAATACACACACAGGACTGCGGATGCAGCTCAGTGATAGAGCACTGACCATACATATGGAATATCCTGAGTTTTATCATCAGCACCACAAAAAATAGATGAAATTAAAAACAGAGAAAAGCAAACCTCTTGTCATCCTGAAAAGGAGCAACCAATGAGTGTAACAGCCTACATTTTCCATCCATCCATACCTTAGTAGAAGACACTGTTTTTACACATATGGAAGCATGCAATGCAGTTGTCCCTGTTTCCATGGGTTCTGTACTGATGCATTCTAGCCACTGCAAAAAGTGAAAACAAAAATGGGACCTGTACAACTACTTACATAGCATATACATACACACACACTGTATTATGTCTAAGTAATCTAGAGTAAGTAAGTAGGCAGGAGGTGGGGACAAAGAGGAAAGTTTGATCCAAAAGGAACTGTCTGAGAAACATCAGTTTTGTACAGGGAAAGACAAGAATCATCACTTGCTGAATCACAGTTAGCTGTTTTATTTTTTTCTAGTTCTGGGTTAAGAAAAAGATACATATAATGGAGTTCAAATCTTGCAGAACATCAACAGAATCCACATTTCAGTTGTTCTGAAACTTCACGTTCAGGTTAGCATAAAGTCACTTCATTTTCCTAATGAAGCTGTTCGTAAACTTACAAAACATATACAGGAAGCTTCTCAGGGGTTAAAAGCCTACAGAAAGGGCTGGAGTGCACTGGACTGTGTGTGGAAACTGAATGCTGAGCGCCCTCATTGTTTAAATGAAGTGCTCTACAACATATGCTCCAACTAGCACATGCACAGTCTAATTTTTGACAACTGTTCTAATTTCCAATAAAAAACAGTACTGTAATATTTCATCAATCCACTACTGATAGCATTTATACTGCACGTAACAGTTTGCAACACTATAACACTCTTCAGTATAAGATCCATTACCATATCCAGTTAAATTATCTATTTTCAAAGGATAAATGTAGCCTGGCTGGCCTTAAACCTTGTGACTTTCTTTTTAAAGCTCACCACTAACAGTCTTACTCATTATACATTTACTGAGGACTTACCAGGTGGGAGAGTCTATACTACACCCTGGATACAGAATGGTTTTAAAAAAAAAAGTCTACTTTACAAATTCAAAGTCTACATGAACTCCATCAAGATTTCTGGCCAAGTTTACCATCTGTCTAAAATCTTCACCATTTTTTTCTCACTCTAGTCCCTTTCTATTCTTCTCAAATTCAATTAATAAAAGATAAAATTCAACTCAGAACACAGAAGAGAATCACTAAATTTAAAAAGAAAATATTTCAAATTAGATGTGTGCTGTATACAAAATGTGATTTAAGCATCCTTATCCAAGCCAAGTGAAGAGGCAGTTGGTGCCTGCCAGCACACCTGAAGTAATAGCTATGACTGCCGACATGTATTTGTTACCTCTCCCCACGACAAGTTGGTCACACTATGAATTGATTATTTTTCTAGTATTTATGCAACAGGATCTATGTATATAAAACTGACAAAGTATTTATTATTTTTAAGTCACACCCACCTTTCATATTTATGAGTACTGCACAAGATTTAAAAAAAAAAGAAGCACAACAAAAATTCCTTATTTAGCTTTTTAAAATATTTGGCTGTGAGCCTAGCCTTTAACGGCTGAACTATCCCTCCAGGC
Source organism: Alexandromys fortis (assembly GCF_014885135.2). Lineage (NCBI taxonomy): Eukaryota > Metazoa > Chordata > Mammalia > Rodentia > Cricetidae > Alexandromys > Alexandromys fortis. The sequence goes on from NW_026067949.1 coordinate 42,185,158, forward strand.
TTTAGTTTTATTTTTAAATAAGCTAAATCTAGTGACAGTATTAATTGTATTATGGTTAGCATCATAATAACAATCTACTGCTCCAAAGCAAGAACTGACAAAAAGAAATCAGATACACACACACACACATAGATATAGTGGAGGTGACCTGGGAATAGACACTTATATCACAAGAAGAAATCTTATAGCCAGAAGTGTGATACACTGGATGTAAAGACTACCCGATGCTCAAGGACTCCTACTGCTGTCACTAGCTCTCTTTTTCTGACTCCTGGATGGCCTGGGTTCTCTCAATGTTCAATTAGTTTGGTGTCAAGATATGTTTCCATTATGCTAATTCTAGTTAATCTACTTTAACAAACTTTGAATGGTTGGCCTGCGAGTAATTATTTCAATTACCAAGAGTATCCTTTCAATACTCATAATTCAATGTATTAAGAAGTATATTACATTAAATTGTGTCTAGGGCTAGGCTACAAACTACAAAATGGGACACTATCCCCCTTTTCTTCTAGTAGTCAAATTGTGACACTAGACAGAGGATCACTACAGAGTTGTCACATGAAGAAAAATCGCTTTAGTATTCTACATCTCCATTAATGTGTAACTTCCCAGTACTACTGAACACCTGGCCTATATTTTTAAGAGAATGATTTTTTTGTTTTGTTTGTTTTTTTGTTTTTTCGAGACAGGGTTTCTCTGTAGCTTTGGAGCCTGTCCTGGAACTAGCTCCTGCAGGCATACATGTAGGCAGAAAACTGTATATGTAATAAACAAATAAAATCTTTGAAAAAAAAAAAAAGAAAGAAAGGAGCATCTTGCTGCTCTTAAAAAAAGAAAGAAAAAGAAAACAGCACGAGCAAGGCCAGCAAGATGGCTTACTTAATACCAACCCTAACAACTTGAGTTAGCTAGGCATACAAAATAAATACATACATACATACATACATAAATGCAATTTTAAATAAAAGTATCAGGTTCATATCTTTGATATTTGGCTATTTTATCCAAAACCCTAGCCTTTCTTGCTAAGCCTATAGCAAAGAACTTTTAAGACTATAGTTTGTTAATTTATTAACCACAGAAAATTAAAGCATGATGAATTAAAAAGAAGTTAAAAATATACTCCACTTAAATTCTGAAGATTAGTGATCAAGAATATAATCCTGTCTAAACCAAATAACCAATGTTTTGTTGACTCCTTATTATAGAGCCCATTTAAGTTCTTAGCCTGTGGTATTCCACTTAAAATAATGCACATACATTTTATCGAGAACACAATAAATTCAGTAAAATGACATTAAACAAAATTGGAAAGGAATAAGAGTTGCTCCTAAATTAAAAAAAAAATAAATTAATTAAGTCAAAGGCTGGCAATCAATGTGGCTCAGTAGCTAAGATACCAAGCCTGATAACCTGAGTTCAATCCCCAGAACCCACAAATTGAAAGGAGGGCAGTGGCGCCTCCAAATTGTCCCTAACCTCCACCTATATGCCATGGCAAACACACAAATAAATGTAATAAAAGTTTTTAAATACCAAATATCTTAATAATAATTACATTTTCACAAAGTTCTCTAAGAGTCTAACAATAGTTCACAAACATTTCATATACAATCTGACACATAGCCCCTACTAAAATAAAGTTTAATAATGCTCTTTTGTTTAAGGCTCTGAAAGCCTCAGTTTACATGCCATACTTATCAGGCAGCAGGGACTTTCTTCCCAATCCACATCTGATAACTTATAATGCCAGGTTAGCCACAGGGTATGTATTTTTATATGATGTTTAGCAATAGTGAAGAGACAGTATCTAATTTACTGATCACCTCCACAATCTAGAAATTCAACCTCAAGATCAATCACAGGAATATTCTTAAGATGGAGGCTAGGGAACTAACAGGATGAATCAGAACAACAAAAATTAACAAGACACTCAAAGTCTTTTGAGGGCAAGGAGTAGCTAGCTCTTACACCTAAAGTAGACTAAAAAAAAAATCATTCTTATAGATCTGAAAGAAGACTCAAATGGGAAACAAAATAATTTGCTAGACTATACAATTTATTCAAAAATCCATTTTGGGGGGCAATTAGTAGAAAGGCCATAAAAGGATAGGAAGGAGGTGGTAGAGCAAAGAAGTTAAGGGGAAACAGACTTTAAAAAATAGTCTGGTTCCACCTTTTACTTGAACCTTAAGAAAGTGACTTGCACGTCTTGACTTTTTTCAACTATAGAATGGAGTGATAAGACCTACTATTATGGAATATACTTAAAGCAATTAAAACTGTTTCAAGCACTTACTAAGCACTAAATAAAATATAATTTGGGTTACTTTTAATTACTAAATATGCAGAGACATGATACTTGTGGATGAAACAGTTGATGAATTCTCCCCGAATTTATACAGATGGCTAGATTAATATATAGGACTAGAACAGGGCTTGTATTCTGGTTTTCAGTCTAGCAGATCAACATCTAACAAAGAGATAGTACCGCTTCAAAATTCTGGGTTGACATGAATAATAAAATGACAATTAAAAAAAATAGACCCAACAGGCCAACAGATGCTCAGCAGAGGTAAAGGGGCAAGTCTGATGAGCTATGGTTGATACTGGGAACCCACATAAAGATAGAAAAAACAGATCCCACCAAAAAGTCCTGGCCTCTTTACACTTACACACACACACACACACACACACTGTTTTAATAAAAGACCCATGTGCCTGGTGTAGCATTTTCACCACTAACATTAGATTGTACCATAACACTATAACACATATACAATCACAGAAATGATCCAAAGGGCAAAACATAAAAGGACAAAATTTCCAAACTGGAAAACAAAAGAATACTCCGCATCTAATAAAGGAGTTTACATACATACACACACATACACACACACACACACACACACGGGAATACTTCACATCTAATAAAAGGAGTTCTCATATATATATATACATACACATACACACAGTTTTTCACATGGAGACTCTATGATAGTAATTAAAAAGAAAGTTTCAGAAAATTTTTTTAAAACATTCTCATTTATGCAAACCAAACTTTGATTCCATAAATATGCATTTATACATCTGTATGAAAATATACATAAAAAAGCAAAAAATAAACTTAAAAACACACGAGATATAAGATTTGATTATTCTCTACTGTTAAAACTTTTAGTCAACATTTACTATGCAACTTAGTAAAAATTTAACATAATGTCCCTTTAAAGTTACAACATAAAACTGAATAGTGCCAGCAATTTCATGGTAGTTATTGGTAGAAACTACCAATTCTGTGAAGGATATTGTCTTATTCCCTCAAGTGAACAAAACATATCATAGTTCAGTGCTAAGAGTGCTTGCACATGCACACTGGCTTTATACTTGATATCTAAGTTGAGTAGAAAAAAAACTGAAATACTTTAAAATAAAAAGACTACAATACAAAACAAACTAAAAGAGACCAGAATGAGAGTTGAACATAACTAAAATATTCAGCCTGTCTATTGTGAACTAGGTTGAGTTCAGTAGGTTGAAAGAAAATCTAGATCAGTTCTCAACCTGCGGGTGTGAGCATATTCATGATGAGAGCAAAATTACAGTTATGATGTAGCAATGAAATAATTTTATGGTTGGGTTACAACAACATGATAAACTACATTAAAAGACTGCAGCATTTGGAAGGTTGAGAACTACTGATCTAAATGACCATGTTAAAAAAAAAAGTGGCTGCTGCTCTTCTTAAAAGCTCGCTCTATCTATCTATCTATCTATCTATCGATCGATCGATCGATCGATCGATTGAGGGAAGGAGGAAAGAAGTCAGGCCTGCACAGGAAGAAGAAAAATTACAACAAAAGATCACTCCATGAGCCAGACATGGTAGTACTTGCCTGTAATCAACCCTGGAAGCTGAGGCAGGAGAATTGTGACAATGAAGCCAGTCTGGGCTAATATCATGACACTGTCCCAACAAACAAACCAAAACAACAACAACAAACACGTGAGTATTTAACCCAGTGGAAGAGTACTGAACATGCACTAGGTCCTGAGTTCAATTCTCTTTAGAGTGAACCAACAAACCTAGCAAACAAACACCTGGATTACATGAAAAAAACATAAAATTAGTTTGTCAACCATAAGCTGCTCACAGATGTTACCTACTTATCAAAGAACAACATGTGACACTGATTAGTCTAAGTAACTAACTTTCCTGTATAGGCATGTTCATGTGTACATGTGCACATTGGCCTGTGTGTGCATTAATATGCAGGACAGAGGTAAACTTGACCCATATCTCTCAATTGCTTCTCCTTATTTTTTGAGGCAAGCTCTCTTATGTTCCTTGGAGCTCAGCTACCTTGGGACCCTCCCTCCAGTCTCCACATCCTCGGCATTTGGATTATAGGCACATCATACTCAGTTTTTTATGGTCCTTAAATAGTTTGGGGTCTTTGGCATACACAAATGGGGCACATATAAAGATGAACACACTGAGGAAATACAACTTGATGCTTTATTCCACTGTGCAAACATGAAAGATAACACTTCAAACAATGGAAAGGGTTAGCATGTCTAATACCTAACTCAATTCATTAACTATTTGGAAATATAAAATTGAGTCTCCCTCCATGAGCCTACATAAATGTGAAATTAAATGTAAAAAAGACAAAACATCCAAGAGATAAAAGCAACACAAATGCCCACAGCTGATAAACAAAATGTAATACATAAATACAATGGGATATTATTCAATCTTAAAAAGGAAATCTTGTCACATTCTTAAACACACACACACACACACACAAACTGACATTTTTTAACTGAAATAAGATAATCACTGTAAGATTCCACTTATTTGAGCTACATAAGTAGAAAACACCTAAGAAACAAAAGGTTAGCAGAGACAACGCAGAGTTCTTCAATGGATGGACAGTACACTTTTAACTTTGAAAGACAGCAAAGTTCTGGAGATTTGTTGCAGAACAATGTAAAATTTCCTGACACTACTGAACTGAACTGACACTGTAAAACCAGTAAGATTTTATTGCTTAAAATTTAAGAAAAAGCTAGTTATTATAAGAGGTATGAATTAGTTTCAAAAATTACTAGGCATCGTAATCAAACTCATTTCGAGCACTCTGAATATCAACTCCCAGAACCTACATGGTGGCTCACCACCATCCATAATTCCAATTCCAGAGAATTCAAGGCCTCTTCTGGCCTCCGTGGGTACAAAGAAACTGTCATACATATAAAAAATGTTTTTTTAAAGAAAACAAATATAAAAGGAATCTGTAATATGTAAATCTTTATAAAAGATATAAGGAAGAAAGTAGTTTTTCCCAGCAGACATAAATCTAAAGTGAAATGGACAATGGACAAAACATTAAGTTATAATGTTTCTGAAATCAAATCAAAAAATGTGTTCATAGTAAATAATACCAAGTATTCCACACCCTTACCTGCAGGCAAAACACCCATGCACACAAAACTGTATTTATCCTATCAAAACAGACATAAAAATATGTGTGGCAATTTGCAAAAGATAATTCTAAAGCCTACCAGGCAGGTTAGAATCCAAATTCCAGACAAACAGGATCAGTGACCGACAGCTAACTCCTAAGACATTAAAGCAGCCTAGAGTATTACACTCAATCACATGAAAACAGACACTTAAAGACTTTTTACTTAAATTCAGTAATTTCTAAAGGATGAGGAAAAGGCTCAAGTGGGGAAAACACTTGCTCTGCAAGCAGGAGGAACAGAGTTGGGCCCCCATCACCCATGTTAAAGTTAGTTGAGCGGGCATGGCAGCCCATCTGGTAATCCCAACATATGGGAAGCAGAAACAGGCAGCCGATCGATCTCTGGAAGAAGCTAGCTAGCTATACTAGCTAAATTAATAAGTCCTGGGTCAAAGTAGAAGAGATCCTACTTTAGTGCAGTGGTGAGAGCAATCAAGAAATATATCCTGAACCTACACAAACGTATGTCCATGTCACTGGCATAGACATACAGACACACACAAAATCAAGCTTCAACTAATGATTAATGCTGATGTGGACACGGGAATAAAAGACTATTTGATATTTGTGCACAGTAAACAAGTAAACACATCCCTTTTAAAAGTGTTGACAAACAGGTTTCAAAATCCACTCACATATTTACTGCTAAAGCTTAGTGGAAGGACCAATATAGGACATCTGTTTCTCGTCCTCATCAATTTAGAGGCCGAAATGAAAAGTTAGAAGAGGAGATACAGAAGGGCAAGTCTCCCTCAAAAATCTCTAGAGCTGAAGAATCTACTTTGAATCCTGAGGGTAGAATCAAGAAAAATCAAGAAGGACTGGAGATGCTCAGGGTTACGAGCACTGCTGCTCAGCCAGAGGACCTGGGTTCAGTTCTCAGCACCCGCATGGCAGCTCATGAATCCCTGCAGCTCCAGTTCCAGGGGATCCGATGCCCTCTTCTGACTTTCACAAGTCACAGGCATGCAAGCAGTGCATAGACACACATACAGGCAAAAATCCATGTGCATAAAATAATAAAATAAATTTTTTTAAATAAAAAGAAAAGTCAAGAGCCAAGAGAAGAACATCTAAGTCAAAGACCCCAATACAGTACATTCTAGCTCAGAATGACAAAGGATGAGCTAAAAATATTATGGCAAGAACAGTATTCAAGTAATGGCCTACATTTCACAAAGAGAACCCACTTGTTACATGAGAACTGAATGGGATATAGGGGGAGAAAAGATGGAAAAGAGAAAAAGAAGGAAGCAAGCTGGCCAGGTAGAACAAATTAGGAGGGTACTGTGAAATCTCATAACAGCCTAATGGGATGGCAGAAACAAACACAATTTTCTCACCCTGTCTTTTTAGCAATGGAAACCATTCCATCAGAGTCGGGTGAGAATAAACTCCCCTCTGTCACCTCCTACATGACAAACATTGCAGGTCCTGAATAAAGCATCTTTTTCAAAGATAAAACCAAGACCCAAGCTAGGCCAACAAAATTATTTCAGGAAACTAGTAGAGACATTTTCTCTTGTATTGCTAGCTAAAAGGATAACATGATCCTAGAATTTTCTACAATATTAATTATCTCCCAAGTTCACACAGCCCTTCTTGTAATAAAAAGCCAGTTCTCCCACAAGTTTTATCTGGACACATGGCCACATAGCAAGAAATAAATACTCAATTATGAAATTAAGTTCCAATTAAGACCAATAGGATATAAACGAGAAGAAATATTTACAATTCCTTGGTCCATCCTTAAAAGGAGGCTATCCATGGCCATCGTTTGATTCCCTATTTCTCACAGGATATTAATTCACCAAAGCTAGTACAAAAGCCATAGACTGGGTGGCTCAAACAGCATTCACTTTTTCTCACAGTTATGAAGGTTAGAAATCTAAAAACAGCGACCAGCAGATCTGCGTTCTCATTAGACCCCTTGCCTTGCTTACAGATGATCATCTTCTTTCATCTTCACTTGGCTTTTTTTTTTCTGTGTGCATATCTGGTATCTGTAGATAAACTTCCTTTCAGAGAAACCAGTCAGACTAGAGTAGGACCTGATTTAACCTTAATTACTCTTTTAAAGTCTTTATCATTAAACACAGACATAGCCTGAGATATACAGTTCAATCCTGGTCATCTGGGACATAGTCATTTGGGTTGGTAAGCTACATTACAACAGACTTTTTAGATCAAGTCAACACTGCAAGGTAGAGCTATCAAAATATTCTGGGCTGACGGGAATCTTCTATATCTGTACTGTTTGATATAGTAGCCAATGGCCATACATGACCACTTAGAGTTAAGTTTAAAAATTAAACAAGACTATAAATTCAGACTCTTTCATGCCACAGTAGCCAGAGTCTACAGGACTAGGCAGCACAAATTAAGGGGTGATGCAGAAGTCAGACCTACAACTCAGACCTGTGCATGCTTTCAAGGACTGTGCCTGAGTAGCAGAGAAAAGGAGAACACAAAAACACAAAACAAAAAAACCCACTTCTACCCTGTGGGAAGCACATGTCTGAGTCTTTTCACACAAATCTCTCATCTGATTCCTCAATACAGAAATCAGAAGGCATTATCCTAAACTTCTAAAATCTCTCCGAACTTGGAAACATATGTCAAGATGCTAAGCAAAGGCCTATAATATTCAGAAAGAGCACAATACATATCTATGAAATACACAGCTCTGAAAAAAAGGTGAAAACCCCAACATATTGGCGGGTGCTAGCTAAACATCAACAACAAAACCCTAAATTTAGCCACAAACAGTGGGCAAGCAAACACAGCCTTATGAAAGCAATACTAAAGAAGTCTGAAGGAAAGTCAGTCCCAGACTACGAGAGTCCCAATGGTCTGCTACTTCTCAGGCTAGAAATGGCTGCCAAACAGTAGGAAAGGCTTTCCTACCTATGATGCCAAGATTTTGGAGATAGAAATTCCTAATCCATTAACTGGAAATGAGGGTAATTTTTCTTAGTGAGCATGACCAACTCAAACGAGTTCTTAAAAGAAATCTTGTTCTTGCTACCAAAGATGGAACTCTGAACAAAAGCTGTTCTCCCTTCACGGAAATATTCCTTTCTTGGAGAGAACAGCCCCAGCTCTTGGCCATGAGTTTCCAAACTTGACCGCAAACTTCGCCTCCTAACTGCCTCTCAGATCAGCTTGCTTAGCCAGTTCTAACCATCTTGTAAGACAATTTATTCCCTTTAAGAAATCTCTGAATGCTATCGATAGGTAGCTATCGATCATTCATATTCAAATCTACCTATTCTGCTTCTCTATTAATACCCAACTGATAATCACTCAGAACAATTCTTTCCAATTTGCTCAAGTAGCCCAGAGCATAAGGGAGCAGGTCAGACAGCACAGAAGCTAGCAAGGAATCAGCACAGTTCAAAAAAATGAGCAATACAGGAGATCTTTTGCTATACTATGTACGTCATATAGCTCTGATTTAAAAATAGAAATCTCTCAAATTTCTGACACAAATTTTATCCCCAAACTATATCAGTTATAAAAAGTTGTGATCAGGGCCCAGGAGCCCAGCTCAGCTTGGCTGCCAAGAATGACAATGTGACTTTCATCCCCAGGACCCGTACAAAGAAAGTTGTACTTTGACCCCCACAAGTACACTACCCTATATATCATAAACTTGAACTACATGATACACGGGGCTACATAGCAATGATGTCCCTAGGGTTGTTATACTCTCCAATGCCTACTACATTTCAGATATGGCCAATAAAAAGCCACCCAAAAACAAAGTCGAGTGATGGAGGAGGCTCATCTGTCTATGTGTTACTCTCATTGGTTAATAAAGAAACTGCCTTGGCTTTTTGATAGATAGGGTAGGATTTAGATAGGTGGAGTAGACAGAACAGAATGCTGGGAGAAAGAAAGCATAGTTGGTCAAATGCCATGGAGCCAGCCACCAGGTCAGACATGCTGAATCTTTCCCGGTAAGCCACCACCTCGTGGTGCTACACAGATTATTAGAAATGAGTTAATCAAGATGTGAGAGTTAGCCAGTAAGAGGCTAGAGCTAATGGGCCAGGCAGTGTTTAAAAGAATACAATTTGTGTGTCGTTATTTCCGGGGCTAAGCTGCCATGTGGGAACCGGGCGGGACAAAAAGCAGGCCTGCCCACTTGCCTCCTCACTACAGTCGAGGACATAGACAACAGTCAAAAAACATTCCTCCCAAAGGGAAAAATTAGGCAAACTAAAAAATTTGCAGTTGCCAGCATACAGCTCTCACAACTGCTGCCCCAGAAGGAATTCATTATTAATCTAGCCAATGACTGCTGTTTGCTTCCTTTCTCTTCCTCTCTAAAGGAACTTTGATCACAGTTACCCCATTCCTATTCTTACTGGACAATGGGTTAAGGCAATAGAGACTTCTCTTTTTGCCTGCAGAGTACTGAACTAGTAACATCTATTTGGAGCTGTATAGAGTAGCTGAGTGGAATTTTGACTTGGTTTACCTGGATGTGGGAAGAAGGGTGTGTACAAATAGTGGATGGCCAGAAGTCCGAGCTCAATTGTCAAGAACAGAAGTTTAGACTGGAGATGTAAACTTTATAGTGACTGGCATATAGATAGTACAAAAATCACCTAAAGCTCAGACTCAAAACAATAAAAAAAAAAATAGCAATAAATAATCAAAGGATGTGCACTGATGTGGATGGGAGAAGCAAGATCAACTAAAGACAGCTAGTTAACACAGGAACAGGACAAAAAGAAACAAGGAAAGGCTAGAGCTCTTTTAAGAAGTAGGACTGGTCAACTGCTATGTAAAGAGTAGGAAAGAAATTAACACAATTAATTAAACCCTACATCCAAAAGGAGTATCTAGTTCCCTCTAAAAAGCAAAATACATAGTATCAAAAGAAAAATTCTAAGAATTGTTTACATATGGGGTCAAGGAAGGTCTCTTGTGTGGAGTGTCTTATGAGTGATAAAATAATAATACAATTTACTAACCAAAAATACTTTCCCATATTGTGAAAATATAAATTATGTGAAACAATATAAAGAATATCCACAAATATAAATAGCACACACATATTATTAAGAAAAAAAGAAGTACAATATGTAAGAGATGAAAGAAATTCTCAAAAGCAATCCAAACAAAAACAAAACTTTACTCAATGTTGACAATTATAAAAATAAATTTTGATGTTTTTAATATATTATTAAAGCATATAAAGAAAATCACATCTGGTGTATTCTCATACAGTTCTGCTAACAATAAAGCTTGGGGCAATTAAACTAAGAATTATAATCCAACTAAAATACCTTGTATGGGTCCAATATAAAAAGCTACAAATAAATTATTTTAAGATATGAAGTTCCAAACATTTTCCAAAGTAGACAAAAAGGATTTATGTAATATTCATACTTGAAATTTGGCTACCTGAAAATCTAACAAGACTAAAATTTACACAATACACACTACCTTACAGTACAAGACATAAAGAACAAAGCCAGGCTTCTGCCTTCAGACCTGACAGTCCTACACTCTAAACTACTCCACCACTTCTCTGATATCACTTCCTTCTCAGAGACAGTTTGTGAAAGTCAGATCCAAAAAAGGTGTACAGAGCTATGATGGGCTATGGAAGAAAATAAAGAAAAACTGGGGTTAAAGAAAAAAACTAAAATAAATAAACTTCATAATTTCAGGCTACTTACTCTATCCAGACTCTAAGTCAACAACCCCTATTTTAAAGAAAATCTATTGCTTTTAGAATAAATGAATGATAAACAAATGAACCTATTTTAAATCAGACAAATCCAGGTTAAATCCTGCTCTGACACTTAAATCTATTTTAAACTAGTATCTCTGCCTGCAAAATGAAAGTCCCAACATTCAAAAAACACTGGGGTGCTAATACCATCATAAAAGGTCAAAACTACTTGAGGGAGTCAGTTTTCTCCTCTTCCACCATGTGAGCTTCTGGGGTCAAACTCAAGTCAGGCTCGAGAGCAAACATCTTTACCCTCTGAGCCATCTCACGGGCCTACCACCACATCTTCATGCTTCTGAAACTAGCACTACTTAAACAAAATATATAATTAACCATATATTATATATAAAATTTAATGTCACTTACATTTTATCTGTTTAGTCCTTGATACATTTTTAATTTACATGTCTTAAAATACTTTTGTTTACCACAGCTTATTCAATGCTGACTATTGAGCATACAGTAAGAACGCGTTTTCTGAATAATGAAATAAATATGGTGATACCTACTTCATAGAGTCATGGTGAATGCAAAAACGAGAAAACATGAAAACTTTATTAACTCCTTTCACTTTATTAACAATGCTATAAAGTAGGGTCTATTATCACCATTTACATATAGGAAAATGAGCTAGAGAGGTTAAATAACTGGACCAAGACCACAGAACCAGTACGTGATAGATCAAAGAACTGACTACACACAGTCCATGCTCATACTCATTAGCTAAGTCTTCACACACAGTGGGCACTCAAGTACTAGTTTTTACTATGCTGTTAGAATATAAATGTAAGCAGGAGGTTTAAAGCATCTATCAGACATTCAACAGCCAATGACAATTAGTTTAAGTTGTTTTCTATGTAACACCCAGGCAAGTTTCATAAGTCAAAAGAGTAATTAAGAAATTGAGAGATGTTGCTGGGCATAATGGCATAAGCCTTTAATTCCAGCACTTGAGAGACAGAGGAAGGTGGATCTTGGTGAGTTCAAGGCCAGCTTGGTTCACAGGGTAAGTTCTAAGGTAGCCAGAGTACTTAGTGAGACCATTGTCTTTTAAAAAGAAAGAGTGGGGGCTGGAGAGATGGCTCAGTGGTTAAGAGCACTGTCTGCTCTTCCAGAGGTCTGTGTTCAATTCCCAGCAACCACATGGTGGCTCCAAACCATCTGTAAAGAGATCTGGCGCCCTCCTCTGGTGTGTGGGTATAAATGGAGGCAGAAAGTTGTATACATAATAAATAAATCTTTAAAAAAAAAAAAAAGAAAGAAAGAAAGGGGGCAGGAGGGAGGGGGAAGGAGAGAAAGAGAGAGCAAGAAAGAAAAAGAGAGAAAATGAAAGATGTTAAAATCCAAACATCAGCTATTCACAGGCTGTGGTTACAAGAAAGGAAGGAACTCACGGTTTCCTAAAAGAACTCTGGATTCTCCCTAGAACTGGTACTAATTAACTGAACATTTCCATATGTTGTTCCTTTTTTCTGTTCTTAATCAAGTCCTCTTTAAACAGAAGGTAAGACAATAATATTTCAAAGATTATTTTACAAATAATAAATAATGCTGCATCAGTTGAAACAGAACTAGGAAACAGTACAGGCAAGTTTCTTTTAACTAATCTGAACCTTCATGCATTTACAAGAGAGGACCCTAACATTTTCAAATAAAAAAAAAAGTTTCAAGAGTTTAACTTGAATTTTTTTCCCTTCTCCCTCCTTCTCAACTCTACCTTTTCCCCCAACTGAAAGTCTATTAGCCTTGCAAATCCTTTCAACACTGTCAGTACTTATTCACTTGGCCCCACTGTCTAAATTCCTTAAGTCATATAGGTGGAATTCTGATCAACTTCTACTATCTTCTATTTTATACCACCTCTTCAACTTAAACACTGCTCTTCCACTTAAAAGTCCTGTCTTTAATATCTCCTCCTTTTCAATTCTGCTTTAGAAAAAGCTGTCTTTCACTCGTATCCAAAAGTATGTTCAAGAGAATACAATGTTATTTCTGAAATGAAGCATAGTCTTGCAATTTCATCTTTTTCTTGTAGTATTTAATTTAGTCCTCTAATTTCAAAAGAAGCACAACGTGGTTTTTATGTTAAGAAATGTATTTTGTTCTTTACTAGTCAGGAGGCCATTGAAAGCTTAGAAAAATGACATTTTCAACTTAGAGCTAAGGCCTTGTGTCAAACAGAAGGGAAGAGATAGAGAAAGTTCTCAATCTTGTACGTTCTTTCCAGGTCCAGCTGAGGCTATGCCATCCTGTTCTAAAACACTTTGGGGGGGACCTACGCAACCAGGTACTTAAAGCTGTTATTTAAATCCATTTTCCTTTTCTTCCATTTTTTTTTTCCTTTCAACTGGCGTACAACATCTAGCTAACACTTCTTCAAAACCACCAATGTATTGTTGTCATGTTAAATCATCGTTCACATTCATCATGTTTTCAAGTTAAACATGCAAAAGTATAAGCTCTCATAGTCCCTTCTAATCTGATTTTCTTTCTTACTGATGAATTAGTTCAAGAACCATGTTGTCTGCATTTTTAAACTGTGTAGGCTAAAACAATGAATTTGGAGAAAAGAAAAAAAAAACATATTTCCAAGGTCCTGCAAATTAAACTTCTGATGACATGCCGGGACAATGAAAGTGGAAAGCAAGCGTACACCATAAGTCACCCATCTGACTTATGGTGTACAGCGCCCTAAGGCTTGCCTCCTCACGCTGATCAAAGAACGAGGCAAGTGCAGAGAGAAAAACTGCTCCTTTCTGTCTTGCCTAGTCACCATGTGCTGTATACATTTCTTAATGGCTCAACTTTTCTTACACATACTTCACTCAACAAATGACAAACCTATTGCTTATGCAGATGGCATTGCAAAACACATTAAGAATCAACACTATCTTAGTTGGTCAAAGTTAATATAAGTAATACTTATTTTCAGATTAAAAAAAAACCCCAACCTACATTTAAAACTTAAGGAGTGATTAGGTCATGTTGCAGTAGATAAAACTACTGCATTGTAGGTATGTAGAATTTGCAGCAGAAAATTCCCTTAAGTATTACATTAAGCATATGACCTTGTTCCAAACCAGTTAAGTTAGAAAACTTAAAATCTTCATACTGGTATTTTGCTCACAGCTGCTAAACCTGAAATTCAGCACCAGATTTTGAAACAGATCAGAATGGAGACACAAGGAAATAAATCACTTTCAAAGTACTGTTCTACGTCTGTAAAAACGTTGATTCCTACTTTTGCAACTACCAGACACAACCAGTTTCCTTTTTGCCTTGCTCTCCTTGTTTTTTAAATAAAAAGGCTGAGCTGAAGTATGAGAAAATGCTTCCCAAGTCGGAGGTTTATAAAACTGGTTACTTCTAAGCATCAAAACGGAAAAGGATTCCATCAAAGCTTTGTCATTCTTTCAATAGTAAAGTTTTGTTTTCTTTTGTGTTGTTGCTTGTCTCCAATACTTCTAATGAAGCCTGGGCAACATACTGTCGGAAAACATCCAATTAAACAAACTACCCACAATAGGCCAAACAGAAATGACACAGGGGAAAAGCCTGGACATAGGTATCCCTACTCTTAGAAGTCTAAGCTAAGGAAAAAATATGTTTGGTCTTATTGCTAACAGGTGAATCCCATTCCCTTTCTAAGATGTTTTTCTATTTAAATAGAACCTGGATGGGGAAAGGGGGAAAAATGGCCTCAAGACAGGCTCTTGCCAGGCTCTATGTCTGGGGAAGGAAACCAGCAGCAGGCTGAAGTTCTTTCTGGTTAATTACATTAGCCTTTTCTTAGTACTTAATTTTAATCAACTTTTACAGCTGCTTTCCTCTGCTGCCTTAAGTTCCTCCTTCCTCCACATTAAGATGTTCAAAGCTTCCATTTAAGAGCACTGACAAGAGGGTTACTTTCGGAGTTAATAACTGGGAAGTCTTAGTTGGCTATCAGTATGGTTCACTAAGCTTTTGGGTTAAAAGGCCTTCTTTGAGGAACAAGATCCCACAACGCCGCCTGTCTGTAGGCCCAGGAACAACTACAAACAGTTATGAAACCAGATCACTAGGACAAATCCCAGGGCCTTCCTATCCCAACCACTACAACCAAGCCTAGGTGCAAAGCAGTCGTTTCTTCCTCGTGTATCTGAAAAGAAAAAAAAAAGGTGGGAACTTGTCTGATTATTTCCTACTAAGGGAGAACCTGATGATGTATTACGTATGCACGTAGTGCATCAGACAGAATTTTTTTTATGTACTAAGCCATTTGTAAATGCATACGGATATAAGATCGGTTCATCCAAAACCTTTCATAAATCGAGTATAATTACTTCAGCAGCCGCAACAGTTAAAAAAAAAAAAGCCCTGCAGCAAAACAGTGTGGAAAAGTACAGCTTCTCACGTGTCTCTCCCAGACACAAATACTTAGCGCCGAGTCCATTACAACCTTACCAGCAACCCTCCAGAACTACTCCTCCACCTTACGCTGACAGAAAACTACCAACCTCGCTGGCGTCCCCCAAGAGACTCTCCTACCTATTATCTTACCCCTCCCGCTTTGGCTCCGCCCCCGCCCCGGGAATGAGGTGGCCTTACTGGCCCCGGAGAGACCACCCTCCTGCTCCAACGTGCAACCCGGGAATCGAACCAATCCCTCCTCCCACCCTCGACCGTGAGAAGCATCCTAGGATCACAAGCTCTTCCCCAACTCCTTGCACTCTGTGGTCCTCCCACCCCCACGTGTCAGCTACCCTCCCCCACATTCCCACACCTCACGACTCAGGCCGAGCAAAGAAAGGGGGCAGTCGACAGCCCGGTCCCCAAGACAGATCCTCCACCCGGAGGACTCGGTCCCACCGCCAGTCCCCTCCCACCCTCGGCCCTCCAGGGCCCCTTCCTCCCTCCTCGAGGTGAAACCAGGCCCTTGCCTCAGAAACCTCCTCTTCCTCGTCGTCGTCGTCCTCCTCTTCCTCGCTGTTGTTGCTGCTGGTGCCGCCGCCGCCTCCTCCGCCGCCGCCGCCGCTGTTGTCGCTGTCGCTGCTGCTCTCGCTGCTGCTGGGGGGTCGGCAAGTCCGGGTCCGCTTGGCCTTGTGGTGCTGCTGCTGCGGTGGCTTCTTCTTCAGGAGCAGGTCGCAGACGCGCACCATCCCACGAGGAGACGAGGCCGAGCGAGCCCCGCCGCCGCCGCCACCGCCGCCGACCTCCGCCGCCGCTGCTGCTGCTGCTGCTGCTGCCGCCGCCACCGCCACCGCCGCGGGGGGGGCCGCCACTGCCGCCGCCGCCGGGGGGCTCCCTTCTCCCTCAGCCGCCGCCGGAACCGTCGCCTTCTCCATCCCCGCGGGAAGAGGGGGGGGGCGCGGACGGGGGAGGGGCGTGGGGGCTCCGCTCTACCGCGACTTCGGCCGCGCCGGGGCCGACACAGCGTTCCGGGCCGCCGCCGCCACCGCCTCGGTCACCTCTACTGCCGCCGCCGCCGCCGCTCCGCCAGCTCTCACCTCGTCTCGCGATACTAAGGGCGGGGAGCTTGACGATGGGAGGGAGGGAAGGAGCGAGCGGGAGGGCGAAAGGGGGGGGGGGCGGCGATGCGAGGCGGAGCGCGAACGCCGTGCCCGGGAAAGCCGAGCGGGGCGTCTTGGAGGAGCCGCCGCCGGGGAAGGGCGCCTGGTGTAGCTTCCGCCGGGGAGACGGGGCCTGAAGCGGGGACAGCAGGCAGGGGGCCACGGGCGGACGAGCGAGTGCCGGGATGGCTCGTCTTCTCGCTACTTCCCCCACACACAGCCTTGCAGCCCTCCCTCCTTCCTTCCTGGCTTTTGATTAGAACGCAGCCGCAGGCGGAAGCGCGAGTGACGCCATCAGCCCGCGTCCCGGCGGTCCGCGCGCGCACCGCCGCCTGCCCGTCCGTCCAAAGTGCGGGTAGGACGGGCGTGCAGCCGGGGGACACCCCCACCCCCCTAGACGAGCGTGCGGGGTTCAGGGAAGCCGAGGTAGCGGCATGGAGAGCAGTGGGCACGGGTGTAGTGAAAGGCGAGCGCGGAAGCTCGGGGCAGCTGTGCTAGTGGGAGGCCTGGCTTCCAGATCCGGGAGGTGGGGCCTCGCCCCGGACCTTCTGGACAGACTTTCCTGCCTGGCCATTTTCTCCACCGCCAGATCCAGAGGGCTTTGGATCATCAGAGATGACTTCGTGTAAGGAGAGAGACTCCTGTCGGGCCCTAAACAAATTCAGCTTCCCCTCAGCCATACCTTGCAGCGGTCATGTCCTCACTTTAATACCTCGCCAGAGTTTAATCTCGGGTCATAGACTTCCTGAATCTGACTTTGACATGTTTGTAATATGAATTTAGTGGAGTCTAAGACCATGCAGT
The DNA here is from genome assembly GCF_014885135.2 of Alexandromys fortis. Taxonomy (NCBI): domain Eukaryota; kingdom Metazoa; phylum Chordata; class Mammalia; order Rodentia; family Cricetidae; genus Alexandromys; species Alexandromys fortis. The sequence goes on from NW_026067949.1 coordinate 42,202,797, forward strand.
TCAGAAGTGGTGGATATGGGAGCTTCGGAGCTGTGTCATTCTATGCATCTCGGTCTGAATTCTGAGTTCATTTTAAGTGCCTGGAAAACTTGGAGACCGTTTGAAATGTAGCTTTCCTCTTGAAACAAAACCTCCAGTGTAACCCAGGCTAGCCTTGAACTGGCGATCTTCCTCACTCCGCGTCCCAGCTGCTGAGATTGTATAGGTCTGCACACCCACCATGTCGTGTTTATGTAGTTTATTGAACTCAGAATTAGCCATTTCTGGTCTAGTACGAGTAGTGGCATAAGGAACAGGAAGCAAACATCAAAGACATGTGTACTGGCACGAGAAAAACTGCCTCAACTGTCAGAGTTGCCATTTTAAGATTGCTAAGTTTAGCTGAATGCCTGATTTTTTTTTTCCCATTTTCTTCTTTTTAGCACTGGCGTACCATATGAAATGTGGGCAGTTGCCAGTACTCTGCAGAGTACCACAGAAGAATTGGTGATGACTAAATCAATTCATTCAAGCAAAAACTCTACATGTGCCCACTATGTGCGTAATCTATGAGATCGAAGTCTGTCTCCAGGGGCTGCGCTTGTATAGTGTGCGCTATGGAGCCATACATGCAACATGCTAACCATTTGCCTGTTACTTTCCCCTGTGTTTGTTGCATTCTGGTGGAGAAGAAAAGGAGAAAACTATTATGTATCTTACAGCCTTAGATTTCAGCGGAATCCTCTACATTTTACAGTCTCTTCAGCACCTTTGTCTCACTTTCCACTTGCGTACCCTTTGCAGTCTTTAAATCACAGCCCCGTTTCATTTTATGAGTGACTTCACATTTCACAAGAGACTAAGGCCACTGACTGCGAATTCCTTCAATTTTCCAAATGCTAGAAACATGATGGTCTTTTGTCGGTATTGAGAGAATAGCAAAACTCGCCCTTCTGTGAGATCAACTCTCCAGCTATAGTCTAGTTCCAGTCTCTCTCGTTGGTCTGGGGTTTTTGTTTGTTTGTTTTATGTTTTTCTGATTTCAGTCCTTCACAAACTAGCTTGTTTTCGTAACTTTTACTCAGTTTCATTCTTTCACGGTCATTTAAAAAAAATAATTAGATCTGGTGTCTTTTGCTATCAAAATTTGCTCATCAACTCCTGATGGTCTTCTATATCTGTCCTGCTATCGAACGCTCTCTAATGTGATTTTATTATTTGGGGAAAAAAATTTGCTTTATGGTTTAGGAACGGGATGATGACCTTGTTGGGACTTGTCAGATAAGGCAAACTATTAGAACAGTCAAATCCCTTCGCATGGCTTTTATCTATTTTTAAATAGTTTTTGTACTTAATTTTTTTTTATATTTTCTCCCTTTGTTGGCTTTGTAGGCAATACTGACTACCATTATTAATTTCTCCTTGGGCACACAGAATAAACCAAATCTCATGTTTTCTCATGTGCTTTTATCCAAGTGACTTGAGTTCTAGAAAAAGTATGAACGGCAACAATTTGCTCCTTTCCAGGCTTACAGGAGCCCACTGAGCTTTTACGTTCCACTGTCTTGATACCAGTGAGCATGTAACCTTGAAACCATATGTTGCTGAGCTTGGAATCTGAAGAGAGAGTTTGAGTAGCTCAAGCACTATTGTAACAGAAGGCCACCCCAGCAAGAGACACCCTTTTCTGTACTTCTTACAGGAAAGAAAATTGAGGTTTGAGAATTTTTATGTAATAGGAGCTAAACAGCACAATGCGGAAAATCTTCATCAGGAGGCGAATACTGCTAGGAAAACACTATGTCACATAGGTATCAGGTTGGTCGGTGACAAGTTAGCAGTGTGTTACAGTGCCGTGTCTGCTCTTCATCCGCCACACTAAGAACTGTTTCTGCTCTGGCCTTTGCCTCCAAAACTTTCAAGCTAAACTTAGAGGTAGTGCAGCGGAGCTGTCTCCTCACCCTGATATGTCAGTAGGGAGTTCCACACTAGAGCTGGCTCCTCACCCTGATATGTCAGTAGGGAGTTCCACGCTAGAGCTGGCTCCTCACCCTGATATGTCAGTGGGGAGTTCCACACTAGAGCTTACTGTCCCGTGTTATCAGCGCCGTGTGCATCTTCATCGAGAGAGGCAGGAAATAATCAGGGCCAGGCTCTTCCAGGGTTTCAGTGATTTTTTTTTCCCCTATTTCCAACTCTCCACCCTTTCACTTCCAGATACAAGAGATGATGTCCATTTCCAACCCAGAGCTTATTAACTTAGCCAGGTGTGCTGCTGGCTACATGCAATACATGTAGGACACACAAGGCATCAGATTAATAAATTGTCTCTGCTTTTGGCTTCTAAACCACATTCACCAAAAACTCAGATGATTGTCGCAGCTGCCAACTAAAATTTCATCAGGATTGTGCTAACTGAAGCACCGTGTCTTCCAAAGTCCTGTGATTGTTTAGTTCTAACATACTTTGTGGACAAACTGCTTCTCAGAGAGAAAGCAAGACCACTAACATAAGGACTGTGAACCTGACCTGCTGGTTTCTATGTGCCCTCATGCCAAACTTAGGGTTCACCAAGAAAACCCAAACCATGCAACCCCCAGTGCTTAAGAAAGATGCAGTAACTGAATGAAACTTTGGTCTGTCTTCCATTTGAGAAGACAGTATTTCAGTTGTCTGTGGGATAAATCCCTTGTCTTGGACTGTGGAATTTTTAAAATGTAAAAAGAGCATCCAAAGAATAGGATTTAGTGAACAGTTGGTCTTGGCTTTTGTTTTTTTAAGCCCATCTGTTCAGAAAATGCCTTTTGTCCACGTGAAAGGCTGTCAATTACTTGATTCTTTTGTCTCCCTTCCACAAAGACACAGGTATAGGAGCCACACCGTGGTTTGGAACTCAACAACAAAATGTTTGCTAGGGCCACCTTTGCTGCTGGCCTTCTTTGATCCAGTAGTGAAAACCTTAGGGACAGGTGAGAGCAATGGAGTCAGAGTCCAGATACTGCCCTTAGTTAAATGAGCACTAAGTCTGCCTCTCTTCCCAATTGTTATGCCATCCTCACCTAAACTACTTTAAATAAATTCTTCATTGGTAGTAACCTTGGTTCATAGAGTTTTCTGGATAGCGTAGATTCATTTTAGAGAATGTTAATGTCTTAGGATTTCTATGGCTGTGAAGAGACACCATGACCACAGCAACGCTTACAAAATAAAATATTTAATTGGAGTGGCTCTTACAGTTTCCGAGGTTCAGTCCATTACTGGCAGCATGCAGACAAATGTGCTGGAATAGTAGCTGAGATACCTACATCATACAGACAGCAGCGAGTTGACTGGGACACTGGGCAGTATTCTGAGCATAAGAAACCTAAAAGGCCACCCCCAGAGTGACACACTTCCTCCCACAAGGCCATACACTCTCCAACAAAGCCACACTTTCTAATAGTGCCGCTCTCTATGATATTACAGGGGCCAATTAATCCAAACTACCACAGTTAACAAGAATCACTCTTCTCTAGCTTAGTGCATTATTTCATTACAAAAATAAAATGCTGGAGTCGGGCCACCTTTATTTTTTTTAAAAGTTGTTTATTTCGCTTACAATTTGGAGGCTGAAAGTTCAAGACTGGATATTCTTACTGGGTGGGCCTCTGGTGAATAACAGCACCATCTTGGAGTAAGCACAAGAGCAAGACATCACTTCTTCAAACAAAAGAACTTTCAGGGAGTTTGTTGTAGAACATTAGTTTAAGATGTATTCCACTTGTTTATGTTGTGGAACATTTGTTTAATGGTACAAAGATGTGTTGCGTTCTTTTATGTTGCATTTGTTTAACTCTGTGAAGCTGTGTTACTGTGCCTGTTTAAAACACCTGAAGGGTCTGATAAATGAACGGCCAATAGCTTGGCAAGAAAGGATAGGCAGGGCTGGCAGGGAGAGAAAATAACTGAAAGGAGAAATCTGGGAACAAGGGAGAATAACGAGTGAGAAAAGGGGCCAGCCCCCCAGCCAGCCATGGAGTAAGGGTGAAAGTAAGATTACAGATGTAATAAAGGAAAAAGCGCAGAGGCAAAAGGTAGATTGAGATAATTTAAGTGAAGAAAAGCTGGCTAGAAATAAGCCAACCTAATACCAGGCATTTATAAGTAATAGTAGGTTTCTGTGTATTTATTTGGAAGCTGGGTGGTGGGCCCCCAAAGAGCCAAAGAGTAAAAAACAACCAGTAACAGGATTTGATACAGTTTACTCTTGCTCATATGAATACATTCTTAGTCCCTTCAAAGGTAGAACCCTGGCTGATTTATATACCTCCTATTAGGGCCCACTCATTCAAATGCCACTAAAGCATGATACTCAAGATACTCAGCCCACATCCAAACTACAGTATCCCACCATGAAATACTTAGTCATCTTCCTTTGAGAAACTGTACTGAACTTTATCAAGGAAAATGGTGGGGTTGGTTGTTTGTGTTTTATGAGACAGAGTCTTGGAGCCCACGGATCCCCCAAGGACCCTGAGCACAAAATCCCACCAATCCCTGAACTTGTCCCAGAATCAGACCACAAAAATCCACCAATCTTAAACCACCCTGTAAAACTCCACCCTCTTCTCCCTCAAGAAATCTTATATAAAGTCTGTACCCTGTTCAGTTTGCTGCTGTTTCTCACCAGAGGCAGCCACCCTTCTGAATTCTTCCTTTCCAGTAAATCTCTTGAGTGAGTTTTGGTGTGTGGTGTGACCTTTTTTGCAGGAAATGGAGCCCAGTTGTAACAATTTTTGGTGGAGCAGAGTGGAGCGGAGCAGCACTGTAATACACTTTGGCCTGGGAAACTTTCCCCTAGTGAAGCAGAGTTGTTACATTCTGAGGGACCTGAGCAGAGCTGATACAATTCCGCTGGGGAAATTGGCCCCTGCTGGGGCAGAGTTGTTACACTTGCACTGGGGATACATTTCCTTGGATCAGGGCTGTAAGTCTCTACTTTTACAGTGCCTTTGTGGTATTCCTTGGCTCCCAGCTGTCAGGATACCTTCCCATGGAGCTCCAATGCTTACACGGATCCTCCTGCTTCAGCTTCAGCTTCCCATGTGCGGGGATTTACAGACATGAACCGCCACACACAGCTTGAAATGGTAATTTTGAGCCCCAGCTTTTCCTGATGCTTAGGATAGTAGCCATCTATTAGTAAAGTTTCTAAGGATAGTCCCAATGTAAGAATTTCCAAAAGGTTTAGGGAAGGGGGAAAAAAGGAATGCAAACATAAGCCAAACTGTTACCTTATTAGTGATAGTTGCCAAGTTGCCGGATGTTGCTCATTCATCACTAATAGAAATAAGGAAACAGAACTGAAGAGATAGTTAAGAGTACATACTGGTAACACATGCCTTTAATCCCAGCATTCTGGAGGCAGAGACAGGCGCATCTCTGTGAGATCAAGGCCAGCCTGGTCTACAAGAGTTAGTTCTAGGACAGGCTCCAAAGCTATAGAGAAACCCTGTCTCAAAAAGCCAAAAAGAAAAAAAAAGTGCAAGCACATGCCCCTCTTGCATGCAATTTGAAGTGCCCATGTTAGTGGCTCATAGCCACCTATATTTACAATTAACAAACATTTCTAGCACACACACACACAGACACAATTAAAAATAAAACATTCAAATCACATATATGTGTGTATATATACACATACATACATCAAGCAGGTTGCCTTCCAGAATAAGAAAATTTATATCTACAGTTCCCAGCAATGTTTGACGAAAACACCATGAAGGGTTAAAAGAGAATTTGATCCCTGGACAGCCTTATTATGTGATTAGAAAACAGCTTAAATCACACATTCTTCACAGATTTAGTAATTATACTACTCACTTGCCTCCGCACGTGTAGAAAAAGACCAGGGATGAATCATGAATCATGGTTCTTTCACTGAGAGCAACATCAACGGGAGCAGACAAAAGTCTTTTCCCACCAGCATCATTGACCATTTTCTTTATTTCCCATCATAAACGTTTGACTATTATTTTATCTGTCTAGTCATTCTTACTAAGTGTTTTATAGGTATTTCTTCGTGGGAATTTTTATTTTAAATTCAAATTCTTTAACAACTAAGGAATTGTTTATGTTATTCTTTATAGTAAGCTTAAGTCATTGTTGTCTTTCAAGTTTAGTGTGAGTTCTTCATCTTTGATGCTACCATTTGCTTTGAAATATGTATGATTTTATTTTAACATAATATAACAACTTTCTTTTTATTACTACTACTCTGTTTTCTTTAAGATTTACCATATCTATTGTCTTAATTAGGGTTTCTATTGTTGTGAAGAGACACCATGACCATGGCAACTCTTTGAACCGAAAACCATTTAACTGGATGGCTTACAATTTCAGAGATTTAGCCCATTATCGTCGTGGTCCAACATGATGGCATGCCGGCAGACATGGCACTGGAGAAGCAACTGAGAGTTCTTACATCTTGACTAACGGGCAACAGGAAGTGGTCTGAAAATTGGGCGTGCTTTGAGCATAAATGAGACCTCAAAAATTATCCCCATAGTGACACACTTCTCCAACAAAGCCACACCTACTAATAGTGCCACCCCCTCTGAGGGCCATTTTCTTTCAAATCACCACATTAATTAACTCTTTATTATGGGCCTACGGTTTACATCTGTGTGTGGGTATGTATGCATGAGCATGGATGCCCTCAGAGGACAAAGGCATCAGATCTCCTGAAGCAGGAGTTACAGGCAGTTGTGAGCCGCTTGACACGGGTCCTAGAAGTCGAACTCAGATCTTCTGGAAGACCACATACATATATTTAACAAGCGAGCCATCTCTCCCATTTTTGGATTTTATATTGGATGTTTTATTTTGAGGATTCCCAATTTCTTTTCTCTACATTCTAGAGAAAAATTTCTAGATACTTTGTTAGCATTATGGTATGGCTTGTCTCGTTTGTTTTGTTTTGTTTTGTTTTGTTTTCTGATGGCATCACTGTCCTTGATCATCTGATATCCCTGTCCTGAAGTCACTGCTCTGTACTTTTGTCTGTCTTCTTCTAGTTGTTTTACAAAAAAATGACAAATCTAGTTCTCTTTTTACTCATTTTGACCAGAAGCAAAGTCCAAATTGAGTTTTTAAAGTGGACACACGTGACACACCTTCGTACATTATGATATTTACAGTTGTGAGCCTAATCTTTAACAGCTGAGCCATCTCTCTAGCCCATACTGTGTTTCTCATAGTACACTTCTCACTGTTCTTAGGACAAAGCCCATATTTCTTAGGAAAGTCATCAAAACTCATGAGTTCTCGCTTATCACAAGCCACATTTTCTTTATGTCAGTCAAACCAGCCACCTCTCATTTGTTCAGACTCAACAGGGACCTCTTCCGCCACTACTCTACCTTTTACATAGTTACTTATCTGTATTCTTCAGCGTTTGCCTGAGTATCATTTTTTCAGGGAAATTATCCTCAGCTTCCCCCAGTAAGTTGTATATATGAATTGGATTTCATTATGATGGAATGCTTGATGAAGGCAAAGTTTTCAAAGGAAAGGGGCTTATTGCTTATAGTTTTGGAAGACCAGACAACCCCATCATCCAGGCAGTTTAATCTTTGATGAGATCCCTCTCGGCTATAACACATCATAGCTGATTGAATCGTAGGAGGAACTTATGTGGGAACAAGACATCATATCTCAGAACTGGAAGCCACAGAGGAGCTGGGGTTTCATGACCTTTGTCAAAGACTTTGAACTCACCCAAGCATCTCTTCCTTGGTCTTATCTCTTCAAATCATACCTCCCAATATTGCTGCTATATTAGGGTCAGGGTCTCAAGGCATGAATTTTTTCCAGACAAACACTATCCAAAGCATAGCATGATGGTTTTATGACTGTCCCTAAACTTTGAAATCAATGCTAATATTGAGATGCTGTAATATATTGAATAATTTTTGAGGGTATTTCAAGTTGTGTGTTCTATAGTTCCTACTAGGGGAAGGTTTGGGACAAGTTAGGGTGAGTATCAGACAACGAAGGACACTGGCCCCAGAGGTAATTAATAGGGTAGGTTAACTGATTATCTACAACAGCTACAAGGGAAAGGAAGCAGAAATTAGGTACAGATGATTGACTGAAGAAAAAGTACAGAAGTTAAGTGATTGAAATTAAGAGATGCAAGGAGTCACTGTTGGAGAAAAGGCCAGTAGACAATTGGCAGTCGTGTGTTGAGTCAATACAAGGTTGCAGTGATGACAAGGGGCAAGACATTAATCAATCTAGTGCCCTTAGTGCTCTAGAAGTGAGGGGGGCTAGACTGCCTGAAGGTCTCCATCACTACACACAAATCATGTGATGACTGTGAGGGAGGTCAAATTATGGGGATTGGTTAGAGAAATTTCCATCATAATATATGCATTATATTTATATAATTATATATGTATATATGTGCACATATGTGTACATACACACATACATATGTACATATATTATATACATATATGTGTATAATCACGCGTGTATAGATATATATGTATATATACATATAACACACACACCCTTGGCTCTCTCATGCTCTACATGCATTTATTTTTGCACTAGTCACAATAGCTAAGGTATGAAATAAGCCTAAATGTCTTTCAACAGATGAATGGATAAAGAAAATGAGGCATATATATACAACGAAAATTTATTCAGTTCTAAATAAAGATTAAACCATGTCTAGGAAAATGAATAGAACTAGGGAGCATCATGCTAAGCAAAAGAAGCTACGCCTAGAAAGACACATCCTACTTTTCTCCTACTAATCAGAGTCTAGGCCTGAAGACCTATGAATGTAAGGGGAGCTGAAGAGAAGAGGAAGCCGAGGGGGACGTTGCTTTGAGGGCAGAGGAAATGAAATAAAGGGAGATGAAAGGACTGGGATGCATGACGTGAAATCCATAAAGAATTAGTAACATAGTTTTAAATATTAAAAAAGAAAGGGGGAGAGGAAGTGGTCTAAAGAGACAAGGAGTGTATCATGGGGAACCAAAAATAAAAATAATAAAATTTTACAAGTTTTCTCATATTCAGAAAATACATAAGAGAAAAGAAATCAGAAAGAGGAATGTGTGTGCCCTAAATTAGCCTAAATTGGCATGTCCCCAGGCACTGCCTGTAGGATCCTCTCAAGATTCCTAGGCATGTACCTCCTCGGCTCCACCTTTGCACCCGTTGACCCCACAATTCATCTGGATCCTGACTCTGGCTCCAGTCCCGATTTGTAGCTTATGCTCTTGTCCTTTGTACTAGACTTTGCTGTGTTTGTTTTTCTATTTCTGACTCTTGGCTTGCTCAAAAATGTACTAATGGTCACTCTCACTTCAATGCACCTCATTTTTATTATTCGACAAGGACCCAACACCCACTCCAGGTCGGGAGCCACCGACTCACTCAAAATCAGTGGACCTTACACGACAGATTCACATCGGTGGCTATATCTATAGTTTTACTCATATCATCCTTGCAGATGAAATGCTAGCTACAATGGCAAAGTCCAGATCCCCGTCTGCTGTGTATTTTGGCTTTTTCTCTCCAGCAATGGGAGTGAGTGCAAAGGCACTGGGTTCTCAGTGCAGACCTGGAGCCACAGTTAAAAAGATCTGTTACAAAGCAACTAGGTATATAGATGATAAGCCTCAATGTGAAAGGCTTCTGTCTTATGAATCAAGAAGCTTGTCACTGTCTGGATTAAGAGCCAGTACTGAGTGCTCTGTAGGTGGCTATTGTGAGTGGAGTCACGGAGTCTACTCTGCATCATCTCCCTCATGTTCAAGATTTATTTTACATAAACTTTGATTTATTTAACATATTTATTGAGAACCTATCATGTATGTACTGAGTATGGGACTAGAACGTAATACAACAGTGACTAACTCAAGCACAGACTCTGATATTACTGAGCTTAAATCATGCGAATTTCAAAGAGATGAAAGAGTTGTTACCATCTCAGGTGTTAAGGAAAGTTGTTGCCAGATGAGTCTAAACAGCAAACAAAAGCTAATTGTAGGGTCTGGAAGAATGGCTCATCTGTCAAGAGCACTTATTGCTCTGCCAGAGGACCACAGTTCAGATCCCAGGAACTATGTCATGTGGCTTACAACCCTCTACTACTCAAGGCATCCACTATCCTTGTCTGGCTTCCATGCTTGCACAATGCACACACACATACATGCACACACACACAAACACACACATACATACATACATACACACAAACAGTAAAATAAATTTTAAAAAGACAGTCATAAAGGGTTACTGTAAGAATTTCTGTCTTAATTCAAAGAAAGATAGATTGGTAACAAAGTCTATTACAGAGTGTACTATATGATTTGTGCTTTGGAAGGTCATATTAGTTGTCTTTGTGGAAGTGGCCCAAAGGACATGCAGCGATCAGCCAGAACCTGATTTGCCAGATCCAAGAAAGATACTATTCTGTCTTAGACCATTGTATAAGCAGGGGAGGTCACTACAAGTGGCGGAATTCAAGTCAAATGTTAAAGTTTAGTATATAAGCTTTGCAGATGGGTTATAAATAAAATACACTACTGTTTAAATTACGGATGTTCTAACTAGCCCGTTGGTTTAAAAAAATCATCTTCTCTCAAACTTTTCTAAGAAAATGAGTTGTCACAGAACAACCTCCTTCTTACCTGCCGACACACATGCATTTAAAAGAGGCTGCAGGGAGGTTGTGTCTTCAAGGGAGAGAATGGCTCCAGTTAAAGTTAGAGTAGAAGACAAGCCCAGACAAGATTCTAAAGGTGTGCAGGAAATGCCTGCAAAAGACTTGACTGCCATTTCGACCTCTTTCCTAAAATTTGAAGACAGAGGAGGGGTCTATTGACTTGCAGGAAGGAGGGCTGGGAGGCATGCAACTTGTCATAAAAGGCAGCATAGGTGAAAAGCACAGATTTTTTTTATTTATTCTTATTTTTATTTATTTATTTATTTTCTTTTTTTTAAAAGATTTATTTATTTATTATGTATACAGTGTTCTGTCTGTATGCTTGTTGGCCAGAAGAGGGCAACAGATCTCATTACAGATGGTTATGAGCCACCATGTGGTTGCTGGGAATTGAACTCAGGACCTCTGGAAGAGCAGTCAGCGCTCTTAACCTCTGAGCCATCTCTCCAGCCCCCTTATTTATTTTTTTTTTAGGGAAACAGGTAGTGGGAGGTGATGAGAAGACCTGCGGCTAGATATAAAACCAGCTACTCATATAGTAGGTTTACATTTGCTGCGTGGAGAGATCGGAGACTTGTGTGGTACCAGATGGTGGCAGCTATGAAACCCGCAGAAGCTTTGCATTGGGAGATGCCCATATCTACTTTGGGTTATTTTGGCTCTCCGCCAGGATTTGACTTTATAGCAAAGCTAGTGTTGTGCTGTGCGTGAGGAAACCAGTGGGAATGGCATCTATATTTTCTGAGAAAAAGGTAATGCGAGTTCATGGGATGGGGGACACCCAGATCTCCCTGGGAAGGGGGAACAGAAGAGATTGTGCGAGGGAACTCAGGGCAGGTGGAATGGGAATGTGGGGGATCAGGTTGCGGGAGCACAGAGTGGGAGAGTTCTGAGGGGGACTGCTGAGGGGTATTTCCGGGTGGGGAGGGGAGCCTGGCACGGGGGAATCTCCCAGGAGGCTAGGCGAGAACCCCAGCTTAGACTCCTAGCAATTGCGGATAAGTAGCCTGTGTTCCGATGGATGCTTCACCCAAGCCCCTGACATCCGTACATCCAGAGTCTAGAATGTTTGGGTGGAAGTTTCACTCTAAGCCCTCTCCCCTGGGAGGTGCCTCAGACCAGACTTCGCCCCCGAGAAAGACTGCCAAACGATGACCCCCCTCCTCAGAGATGCTCAGGACCGCTGCCACACCTCTCTCTCGGGGGTTGGAAAGTTATCCCGGAGCGTTTGTATCTATTAAACCTGGGCTTTTCTAACAGTGGGAAAACGAGCTGTCTCTGACTCTTTTACTGGCTGTGGGACTCTACTTCTCATATTGGTTCAAATTGCCCAGCCTTAATACATGGGGAGGAACTCAGTCTTACTGCAGCCTGCAACTTGATGTGCCAAATGTTATTAATACTTAAGAGTCCTACCTGCCTTTCCCTGGATGGAGATGGGAGAGGTGTAGATTAGGAGTTGGAAGGGGTGATGGGGGTTAGGAACTAGACGGGGAAGAAAGGGGGAAGGCTGTGGGGCTTGGATATAAAATAAATAGATGAAAAGAAAAAGAAAGAAAGAAAGAAAGAAAGGAAAAAGTCATAATACAGTTGACTTCTCTATACAATTGGTAACTAAGCCACATGATTTATATCTTTTTTATATTTACTTATATAAAAATATTTATATAACTATGTATCCATGAAATTTTTTTTCTTAAGATGCTGAAAGGAGAAGTTAAGGAAGATACTGGAAAATAAGAAAGCTTCCTATGTTCATGGATAGGCAGAATTAATATTATGAAAATAGTGATGTCACTAAATGCAGTCTACACAGTAAATAAAATTCCCATAAAAATCTCAATGACCTTCTTCAAAAAAACAAAATAACAAACAAAACAAAATAAACCCACACAGTTAAAGCCACCTGTTTTTTGATGAGACTGAAAAACACCATGCATTGGAGAAAAGACATCCTCTTGAACAAACAACAGTGATGGGAAAGCCAGGTCTCCACGGGCAGACAAATGACACTAACTCTGTCTCTCATTCTGCTCAGAGTTAGCTCAGTGGATCAAAGACTCTAATGTAAGTTCTGCAATGTGTGCACACCTAGAGGAAAGCAAAGGTAGAATGTTTGAAGATGGAGACTTAAGTAAGGAGCATCTGAAAAGGGATCCGGTGGCACGTGAATAATCTCAAGCCCTGACACATGGGATTGCATTAAATAAAGAAGCTTCTGCACAGACAAAAAAAAAAAAAAAAAAAAAAAAAAAACAGCCAAGTGAAGAGACAGTTTACAGAGCAGGAGAACAGTCTTTGTTAACATGGGATTAAGATCAAGGATATATAAAATAACTATAGAAATCAAGTATTACTCTCTTGGATCATTCCATCAATAATTATACTAATAAACTGGAGTTTTTAAAAGAAGAAACACAAATGGATAATAAATACTTGACAAAATAGTCAACATCCTTTGCCACCAGCAAAAAAAAAATGCAAATTAGAACAGCTTTGAGATTCTGTGTCATCCCAATCAGAATGTCTATCGTTTAGAAAACAAATAACAGCAAATCCTGGCAAGGATGTGGTGACAAAGAATCCTTAATTTTTTTGCTGATGGCAATGTCAACTTGTCCAGCCATTATGGAAATCAGTAGGGAAGAGAGAGAGTGTGTGTTGTAGAGGGCTGCTTGTTCATTTCCTGGCCACTCACACTCCCTAAATAATCACACAGAAACTGTATTATTTAAATCCCTGCTTGGACAATCACTTAAGTGTGTTGCTAGCTAGTTCTTATAACCCATTTCCATTATTTTATATTTTACCACGAGGCTCATGGCCTATGGGCAAGGTTCCAGCAGGCAGCTCTGTGTCTTTCCCCTCTGGCGGCTAACTGGTGGTGTAGGTATTAGATGTTAAAATATAATAAACAATAGTGTTTGGAAATGTTTTATCTCTAATTGGTCCAGCAATCTGATCTACACATTGCAACCAAGAAAACTCACATCCAAAATGAAAATGCAAGCTGGGCTTGGTGTTGCACACCTATAATTCCAGTGCTCAGGAGGCTGAGACCGGAGGATTATCTCAAATTCAAGGCCATTCTGTTTGTATTGTGAGTTTCAGGTCAGCCAGTGTTATAAGATCCTGTCTTAAAAACCAAAGCAAACAAAACAGCAATAAAAAAGTGCAACAGCCACATACCTACACACCTCATGCCCCAATGAATGCTTTTCAGACATGAAGCTTTTCAATTTTTGGACAAGTGGAAACAAATCAAGCATTTAAAGTTATCTTCTAACTATGATGCTGCCTCACATAAGATCTGATAAATTGCCAGTGGTAGTGGCTCACGCATTTAATCCAAGCACTTGGGAGGCAGAGGCAGGTGGATCTCTGAGTTTGATGTCAGTCTTGTCTACAGTGCAAATTCCAGGACAGCGAGGTCTATGCAGAGAAACACTGACTCAAAAAAAAAATCTGATAAATTAGTTTGCAATACATACATATTAAAAGCTAGCTATGTAGTTTTGGATTTCCCTTTCTAATAACCAGATTAATCTACAGGTGTGGTGCTTTTCTCTTCACTTCACTTAGTTGTTAAAATCACCAGAGTCTGAGACTCAACTTTGCTAGAAACTGTCTTTTTATGCAGACACTCATAATGAACACAATGGTGAGTTCGATGTATGTCTTCATCAGTTGGAGGCTTTTAGAGAGGATTGTGGTGTATAACTAACATACAGTGGAGTTCATCTTTGAAAGCCACTACTGTTCGGTTTGTATAACAAATTGTAGAACAAAAACCAATTATGCAATACTCTTATTGCAGTGGCTATTATAAATATCTGGGAGACGGTGTGAAGTCCACAGGATGATGTCCATAGGCTCCATGCACGAACCATACCACATCAATTAGGGAACCTGGACGTCCATAGACTTCAGTATCCTGAGGGTGATATAATGAAAGATGACTGAGATTTTAACCTTAAGTATTTAATATCAGTAAGGTATAGTGACATTACGAAATCCAAGCATTTGGGAGGCTGAGGCAGAATCACAGTTTGAGATCTGCTTAGGCTACACGGCAAGTTCAAAACCAGTCTAGAATATATAGTGAGACTTTATCTCAAAAAAATAGAAAAGTATTTAATATTCTTCAGAGTTCTAAGTATTAATGGAAGGGTGCTCACTCCTGTTCTGGCCCCTCACGGGTTCCAAGTCTGTTGTCTTTCCCCACACTAAATCAGCTCGGTGAAAGTCTCCATCTCCCTGGAGCGTATAGACATTGTCACTTGCCACTCACTCTGAAGCAGCACTAGTCTTCACAAGGGAAATTTGTCGGTTTGTCACCAAAGACTTCGAGTTGCCTTGTTTGTCCTCCTCCCGGCTGGCGTGAGTTTACCAGTCACTGGCTGCCACATTTAGAAAAATTTCTCAAGCCGGGCGGTGGTGGCGCGCCTTTAATCCCAGCACTCGGGAGGCAGAGGCAGGCGGATCTCTGTGAGTTCGAGGCCAGCCTGGTCTACAAGAGCTAGTTCCAGGACAGGAACCAAAAAGCCACGGAGAAACCCTGTCTCGAAAAAAATAAAAAAAAAAAAAAACCAACAACAACAACAACAAAAAATTTCTCAGAGACTGAAGCAACAATATGGAATCATGGTCATAAAATTCAAACAAGTTTATCTCTGGGGAAAATGAGGAGAGAGGGGTTTGGATTATTAAGGAATGAACAGGGTTCAACAGGGTTCATTTCTTTTTGCAGGTACATGATCATGTGAAGTCAGGCCTCAAAACACATTAAATCCAAATGAAGTGTAATGTCTTTGAGTAGTCTCTGCAAGCCTCATACATGAGAAAATGCAAAGTTAGAGGTAGTCATAAGTATCTGTTCTGTGTGTATGTGTGTGTATGCATGCATGTGTGTATATGTATGTGTATGCATGTATGTGTGTGTGTGGTGGTGTATGTGTGCATAGGTGATTATGTATGTGTATGTACATGGAAGCCAAAAGTAAATGCCAGATATATATTCTTCAGTCATACCCCTCGTTTCTTTTTTGACACAGGGTCAAAATGAGCCTGGAGTTCAATGGTGTGGCCATTCAAGCTTGGCAGCAAGCCCTAGATTACCTGCTGTCTCAGCCTTCTTAGCACTGGGACTACTGGCATGTACCACATGAGTCCTGGGCTTCATGCTTGTGTGACAAGCACTTAACTGACAGAGCCATCTCCCCAGTCCTTTTTGTTTATTTTCAGTTGAATTTTTACTTTGCAATGATTTTTGTCTCAAAGATCTGGAACACATTTGTAGGCATATATCCTATATATACAGCATAGATATACAAATGTGCACAATATCACATGCACGGATAGATCAGCCTACCTTCAGGAGATGAAAGAAGCTGCAATATAAAGGAATAAAAATAATACTTTCGTTGTTTCTTTCATTAAAAGAAATTCCTGGGCTGGAGAGATGGCTCAGCAGTTAAGAGCACTGGCTGCCCTTCCAGAGGTCCTGAGTTCAGTTTCCAGAACCCACTTGCTGGCTCACAACCGTCTATAACTGAGTCTGATGCCCTCTTCTGTCATGCAGGAACACATGCACATAGAGCACTCATATACATAAATACATAAATAAAGTAAATCTTAAGAAAAAAAACCCTCTTGCATATGAAGTCGAGAGGTAGGAAAGGGGAGTTGGAGGGAGAGCAGGAGTTAAGATGATTAAAATATACATATGCATCTGTAAGTCTCAAAGAGTGAATGATGAAGGTTTATTTAAAAAAGAAACTCTTGTGATGGTGGAAGCAAATCTTAACTCCTTGCAACAGACAGGGCCCACAGCTGGCAGCTTAACCATCTCGTCAACTGTGCTACTGCTGCACAATGCTATTCCTCTTCTCTGTCACTTCGACAGGAAACTGGCCACCTCAGCATCACTGTGAGTCAAAAATCCAGGGCTTGCTTTCCTTGGCTTCTCTTCCTTGAGATCGAAGCCTTCAAGGATCTGCTTGGCGGAGGATGTGCTTCGGAGTGTCTCAGGCGGGACTTGGTGGCATTTGATTCTCTATGGGCTGTTGCACTGAGGGCATTAGGTTTTCATCGGCTGTGTGATTTGGACTAGCCTCCTGTCCCTTGTCCCACAGGATAGTTCACAGCTTGGTGATTGCATTCTTCTCTTGTCGCAATTTAGCAAGCAGGAATGTGTAGACTGGAAGCCACCGGGTTATTTTTTGTAACCCAGTTTCACAAGTGACCCTTCACTTTTGCCGCCTTGTAGTGATTAAGAGTGAGTTCTCAGTTCCAAGTCACAAACAAGGGAGGAGGCTGTAGAGATATGAATGGCAGGAGTCAGTCACTACTCCAGGAGTGCCTGGAGCCGTCTTAAATGATGCCTACAACATTGCTCCATCCCAAAATTTCACGAAGAAAGGTGTTTCTGACTATCTTGTAGCATGCTCCCTCCCCCCAATGACTCCAGTCTACTGAGTAACCCTGTGACCATAGCTACTTGCCTCGCTGTAAATCCCCCATCATAGCGTCAGATAGCATTTTATCCATCGTATTCTCACAGATCGTAGGAGACACCTGTCAAACATTTTTTTGAAGATCATCTCACTTTGTTTCATCAGGTAGGTGAAATAAATTTCAACTAAGCCCCAAGGACAGGCTTGAAGAGTGAAATGTGACATGGCCACATGACATCTTCAATGATGCTCCAGATGGAGAGGGAGAGCCCCTATCTTCATGACAGACAGTTTCAGGGCTGACTGCATTGCATTGCAGTCCCCCACCCACCGCATTTAAGTTCTCATGGGATGATTGGTAAGTTCTTGCAGGAAATAAAGAAGAGACCAAACCAGGTCTGAATTGGACTTTATAAATATTATCATGGTAAATCACAGTCAGTTTGATACAAGAATCTCTCAAAGATAGAACATACCATTCATTACCGACCATCATCTAAATAGCACCCATGTACCTCTGTAGTCTTTCTACAAATTCCTAAAAACACAGCATTCAAACTGGAACTGTCAGGAAACTTGCTATCCTGTCAAAGGACGCCTCACTCAAACTTGAATGCCACTGAGAGCCCAAGTTATTCTCCAACGCTTTCCTTGTTAAGTAATATACTGCTTGTCATCTTTGCATATGTACTATCGGCTCCAGGCTTTTCTAAACAACCTCATATGGTTGCTCTTAGTACTTCCTATCGACTTTGAGAAGTGAGCATGCGAATTAAAGACAGTAACACCTTTCTGTTGGCCAAGCAGCCAATACAGGATGAAGCAAACCTTCAACACCCTGTAGTCCGAATCTAGATGCTGTCTCTCAAAACAGATGTGTATGTAATATTTAAATAGTTGAGAGCTGCCAAGGGAACGTTTTCCTAAGGCATTTTTTTTAAAGATTTATTTATTTATTATGTATACAACATTCTGCCTCCATGTATGCCTGCACGCCAGAGGAGGGCGCCAGATCTCAGTACAGATGGTTGTGAGCCACCATGTGGTTGCTGGGAATTGAACTCTGGACCTCTGGAAGAGCAGGCAATGCTCTTAACCTCTGAGCCATCTCTCCAGCCCCCAAGGCATTTTTGAATGAGTCACTAATTAGTTTTTTTTTAATGAGAAGCCACTAGATGGCAACATTTTAAAAATTAAGGTACACATTTACTCTTGATTGGTTTTCCAAGAGTGATTTACTTATCTTTCAATGGCTAAATTAACATTGCTTTATTTATAGGTAACTTTTTCAGCACTGCTGAGATTTTTTAAGTGGGACCAAGCCTGGTGTGGTTGGTGCTGCTTCGATTTGCTTCTGTCGGTCGAGGTTGAGGACGAGTTTCTATGAAACCTGCAGTTTCTTCCTGGAGATTTTCCCACATGCCAAAGTTCTGCTACAAAGCGCTCATTGTTTATTTAATATCCAGCTTGGCAAACACTTTAACAGCTCTTTTCAGAAATATTTGTATCATGACAAGCTTTAGGAATTACAAATAAAATTCATACTGCCTGGAATTCACCACTTCATCCCAGTGTGATCTCCAGTGCATCTTGAGAGCCCTAAGTTCTATATACATCTTTTTTTCTCTTTGGCACCTCTTCTGCTAATCTAGGCAGTGAAAATCTTAACGCCCCATCTTAACACTACATACACAGTCCCTTTGAGCCTTTGCTGTATTACACACGCCTAGTGACATACATATCTAATATAAGTTTGCTCTTTCAGTGGCTTTTCAAAACAGTCTTTTGAAATGTAACCTTCTCCTCAGTCCTCTCTAGTCACAGTCTACAGTTTTTAGCATTGTGTCTGACACCAACTTCTAAATGCCCGGGTGGAGAATTATGTTATCTACCTGTTTATCTGACCCTTTACCAAAGGTATTTGACTTCTTTGCATGAATCTGCCATCACTCAATCTTTTAAAAGGCCCTTGTATCTGTCTTATGCCTATGTGATGATTTCTTTAGAGATTTTAAAGATAGTAATTGTGAATTTTAAACATGGATGGCAACTGCCACTCATTCTGGATGCTCATCAACCAGTTTGACTTTGTAGTTTCTCTGTTTTTCTTTTCCTATATTTTTAAATTATACATTACATTTTTAAATGAGCTGCACAAACATAATACCTTAATCAAGAGCAGAAATATACATGAAACAAAATTGACCTTAGCTTTGTATCAAAAAACTAAGATCCATACCAATGAAAATCTTTATAGCATATCCCCCTTTAAATATAAAAGAACATTTATAAACAATATTTGGGAATATGGGTGTAGCTTCTCCAAACTGCTTCCTGCTGTTGATTGGTCAAAGTATTTTGTTTTGGGGGGTGTTCACAGCAACATTTCATTGTTTCATGTCCATCAAACCACATTAGCCTGGAATGAATCCACAGGTTCTCATCCTCTGTGGAAACAAAAGAAGGAGCTCTTTTCCAAAGCAACATATCCTTAGACCCATCTTTTGAATTCAAGATACTTTTAAAATATATATGTTTATTTAGCTTAGCAATCCCCAGAATCAAATGTCGCTTTGCAGTCAAAAAATTCAAATAAAACACAATAATATACATAATCAAGACTCTGTAAATTCTCCACCTTTACGTGGCTTACTTGTTTTAATATTTATTTTATTATCTTTCCTCCTTTAAGCTATGACTGTCTGTACTCTGTCTCTTTAAAGACTTTGATATATATATATATATCAAATCAAATAAATCAAATAAATATATATATTAAATCATTATAAATCAAAAAGAAGTAAATGATTTAATATATATATATATTAAATCATTTACTTCTTTTTCAACTCTCTATACTCTTTTTCTTCTCTCTCCCAAGCCTACGTACATTTATTCAACACTGGCCAATCAGCATTTTATTAAACCAGTACAAGTGACAAATCTTTACAGAGTTCAAGACCATTGTCCCACAGCAAGTATTGTATACACACACACACACATACAATGTACGCATGTGCCCCCATGTGTATGTGTGTGTGGTGTAGGAGTTCCTTCTTTTTGCATGTTGCTTTCATTGGTTAATGAATAAAGAAACTGCCTTGGCCTAGGGCAGATACTTGATAGGGCAGAACTTAGGTAGGTGGAAAAAACAGAACTCAATGCTGGGAGGAAGAAAGGTGGAGTAGGAGAGAAACTCCATCAGCCGCCAGAGACATACATGCTAAATATCTTCTGGTAAGCCACTGCCATGTGCCCCTCAAGAAGCTACATTCTAAACTCCTCTTGACAGTTGGTGAATGGCTTCCTTAGAATTCAAGGTCTGAAAAAAGAGCATTTCCACTTGAGTTCCAGGAACTCTGATCAAATCCTTATTTCAAAACAGGGCCATCAGAGATGACACAGTGGGGGCTACAGGAGAACATCTGAAGATAATGGCACTGGAGGTTCTACCACAACCAGGAAGCCACCTAGGCGACGCATTACCTGCCAATCAAACCTAGCAGCCTGAATGATAGGCAGGGTCAGAATTTATAACCTATAATCTGCTCAGCAGGAAGCTTGCCACAGTCAGGACACTGTTCTGGGCTCCTGGCTCACGACCTTAAGGAGTCTTTCACAGTTAACTGCAGCAGAATGGGGCTCAGCCCTTCCTGTGATTCATTTCCAAATTAAAGTTTCAGGAGTGAAGTTGAACAACAGAGCCCAGGTGACATCTGGTGTTGGGCCAAGAGATTCAAGGTTTTTTATTTTATTTTATTTTTAGAGAGGGTTTCTCTGTAGCTTTGGAACTGTTATGTCCTGGAGCTCACTCTGTAGACCAGGATGGTCTCGAGCTCACAGAGATCTGCCTGCAAATGACTGTCTACTATACAGAATGGGATGAATGCCATGCAGCCCAGTCCTCTTTGGTAGCTAGGATAATCATCCTTCATTTTCTAGTATCCAAAGCATGTGTAAAAGAGGATTATGCTTCTTAAAGGATTTGCAAAGCATGCTTGCCATTATTTTCTAGGAACGTTCTTTAAATGTACCAGTTAATTTTCTCTTATGTGTGAGAAAAAGTATAAGAAAAGTCATATTTGTATTAGCCTGAAAATATGTTTGTGGAAATAATCACAGGTAAATGACAAGGCTGGAGAGATGATGGGCAGTGGGGGACCTGGTGGGACAGACACTTTTTCCAGTATACACTTGAAGGATTTTGAACTTAGAACCACAAATATGTGCTATGTATTAAAATTTTTTTTAATGTAATAGGTAAATGAGTATGGTCAAAACTTAAACTATTATTTTATCATTTTAAGAGTTTCTGCTAAAAGTAATGATACACCCTTTAATCCAAGCAATTGGGAGGCAGAGGCAGGCAGATCCTTCAGTTAGAGGCCAACCTGGCCTACAGAGAGAGTTTCAGGACAGCCAGAGCTACACAGGGAAACCTCTTCTCTGAAAAAACAAAACAAAACCCAAAAAACCACATCAATGACAATAAATAATTTTCTTCTTAGTCATACTTAGTCTCCACTCTTCAGTTTTAATACTGCTAGTATATTTTTAATATACATATTTATTATTGTTGTTGTTTTGAGACAGAATCTCACCATGTAGTCCTGACTGACCTTGAACTCACAGAAATTTTTCTGCATCTACTTTCCTAGTTCTGGGATTAAACATGTGCCCCTTTATTACTAGCTTTAAATAAATTTTTAGTTAGCATACAAATAAATAGATTTTATTATGCTATTTTCAAAATTGATATTATTCACCCCCCCCACTATCCCCTTGATTCCTCTCTTGTTCTCTTCTGGTCACCGCCCCCCACCTCCTACTTTCATGATACCTACCCTTTACTACCCCACTTTTTCTTCCTCCACTCCTGTCAGAATACTTCCTTCTCTCATACATTCTTGCTCTGTCCATGTCATCCATATATCTGTGCATATTCATCTACACACATACACACACACACTAAATACCATACACATTAAACACCACACACACTCACACACTTATACACAAACATACCACACTACATACACTCCACAAACACCGCACATACACACACACACACTAAACACCACACACATACACATACACCACACCACACTATACACACACCACACACACATACCACATTACACTGTACACACACATTTAGAACTGGATTTCACAGCAACATTTCTCATCTTTATGACATACTGTTTTCTTTTTCCTTCTTGATTATTTTATTTGTTTGTTTGTTTTTCGAAACTGTTTTTTTCTGTGTAACAGCCCTAGCTGTCCTGGAAACTAGCTTCTGTAGATCAGGCTGGCTGCGAACTCATAGAGATTTGTTCTGTGGGATAATGGTCTTGTACTCTGTAAGGATTTGTCACTTGTACTGGTTTAATAAAATGCTGATTGGTGGATAGCCAGGCAGGAAGTATAGGTTGTGCAACCAGAACAGGAGATTTCTGGGAAGAGGAAAGGCTTAGTCTGCAGTCATCACCCAAACACAGAGGAAGCAAGATGAGAATGCCTCGCTGATAAAAGGTACCAAGCCACATGGCTAACACAGACACAAATTATGGGTTAATGTCAGATGTAAGAGGTAGCTAATAAGAAAGCCTGAGCTACTAGGCCAACCAGTTTATAATTAATATAGACCTCTGTGTGTTTCTTTGGGATTGAATGGCTGCAGGACTGGGTGGGACAGAAACCTCTGTCAACAGATCTTCCTGCCTCTGCCTCCTGAATGCTGGGATTAAAGGTGTGCACCACCACTGCCCGGCTCTTCTTGATTAATTTATGAACCCTTTCTAGTAATCAGTTTTCAGATTTGCTGTAATTGTCTTGCTATCTCTTCTTTTTCTGGATGAAGCTTCCTGGTACCTTTGCTGGGATTTCGATCCCCTTTTTTAATTTGTAGACTTGACAGATTTTATTTTTTCTTTGCTCCTCAAATGCCCCTTAAACACAGTGATAGCTTTTAATTTCCCTACTGATTGCTTCTGAGTTCCCAATATGTTTTTTTTTGCATATAATGCTTTACTTTTTCTTATAGTTGCAACAAGCAGGATCACTTTAATTGCTTTTATTTTTATAGTTAAAATTTCTATAATTATGTAAGTTATTTTTTAAGATAACAAACTCTAGATATTGTGGTATCTTATTTCTGTGTACCACACTATGAAATAAAGTTGTAGGCACCTTATTCTCATTTGGAAATTGAAAGTTAAAAATCTATGTAGTCACTTTGGCATCATGATGAAATTTCCAGAAAACATCTGCAGCTTTAGAAAAAGAGGCAAAGCAGCGATTACAGCAGAGACTTTACAAACCTGACTGATCACTGCAGTTACGTCACAGAGTTCCCCTTGGCCTCTAGGTCAGAGATGCCAAGGCTATGGGATTTGTCTTCTCCCAAGATCCCTTTCTCTGGCCCATCCCTTCCGTTTCTTCTTGCTTTCTTCTCTTTATTCAGACAGCCTTGAAAAATCTGAAAATCCATTTCTAATTAGTTGCTATTTAATTAAATTTAACACAAAGC
This sequence comes from Alexandromys fortis, assembly GCF_014885135.2. Taxonomy (NCBI): domain Eukaryota; kingdom Metazoa; phylum Chordata; class Mammalia; order Rodentia; family Cricetidae; genus Alexandromys; species Alexandromys fortis. Next base: position 42,226,486 of record NW_026067949.1, read on the forward strand.
CAGTTTGAATTTAATTTGTAAATTGCAGCAGTATCTGCACATCATTATGAATACATTATAGCAATTCAACCCATATACACTATGGATAACCAAATCAGGGCACTCAGTGGATCCAGCTGTGACCACTGATGATTATTATGTATTGGAAAAATAAAAATTGTTTATTAGTGTGTGTGTGTGTGTGTGTGTGTGAGCGTGCATGCACATGTGTGGAAGTCAGAAAACAACTGTGGGAGATAGATTTCTCCTTCTACCATAAAGGTCTTAGAGATTGAACTCGGGTTCTCAGGCTTAGTGGCAAGCATCGTCACAATGACTTGTATCCATAGCCGTTGAAGTTATTTTGAAATTTACTCCATGTTATTTTGCCATCTCTGTGTTTTGGTTGCCCCGTTGACCTTATCTTTGTGCTTTCCTCCCTAGCCTGTAGTGACCACTATCTCATTCTATGCTTCTATGAGATTATCTTATTAGTTTCAGCAAGTGAATAAATGTATATGCTGCCTGTCTTTCTGTGTTTAACATGATGATCTACTATTATATTTTATATAAGTTATGACTGATGGGACTTCATTCATTTTTATGGCTGAATAATATACATAAATAAAGTGTGAAATATATGTCTCATTTTCTCCTCCCCCCCTTTGTTGATGAGCACCTGCTGGAGAGTATCTGGATTAACATATTGCTAATTTTAATTTCAACCACTCATTCATATTTAAGCTCATACAAGAAATAAAATTACAGAAACAGGGTAGTTGGTGAAACCTGTGGACTCTCCCGAAGTATGTAATCATGGTAGCCCTGGGAAAGAGCCCAAGGCTTGACTTTCATGGTAACTCAAAGTAGGAGACTGTGATAAATTGATTTTTTTTTCTTTAAGATACTATTCAAGTTACAGCCTAGTTCCCAGTACTTCTGAGGATGCTGCGTATGACTGGGGACCCTTCCCTGTCCTTACTCTGGTATATTATGAGAATGTTATACCAAATGTACTATTAGAATAATCACTACACACTTATTGGTACTTTTCTGCCAAATTATGAGTATATCATTTCACTATCCAGTCCTGATACTTTCTGCCCATATGACTACTTATCTTTTTTTTTTTTTTTTTTTTTGGCAGATTTCCCTTTAGTATATATGGTGGTTTGAAAGATAATACCCATAGGCTCATAGGGAGAGGCACTATTTGGAGATGTGGCCATGTTGGAGTAGGGGTGGCATTGTTGGAGGAAATATGCCACTAGGGGTGGGCTTTAGGATTTCAGAAGCCCAAGTCAGGCCCAGTGGCACTCTCTCTTCCTGCTGCTTGCCAATTCAGAAGCAGAAAGCTCTGCTCCTTCTTCAGCACCATGTCTGTCTAAATGTTGCCATGTTTCCTGCCATGATGATAATAGACTAAACTTCTGAACTGGAAGCCAGCCCCGATTAAATGTTTCCCTTTATAAGAGTCTCCATGGTCATGGTGTCTCTTCACAGCAACAGACAGTATACAATTCAAGAGATACATATTGAACATTTACCATACACAAAGCACTGTGACAAACACTCTAATCCTCAGTTTGTAGTGGAATCTTTCTGATGTATAGGGATATACGTAAACATTCGAATTGTAGACTTCACTCTTCTGACCCAAATGTTGCTTCATTACTACATTTCCTGAATTCTTCTTTTTGGCAGCTCATACTGATTTGCCGGTTATTTCCTGTGTTGTATCTTGAAATTCTCAAGAAGTCTTCATCTTTGTGTTTAGCATAACTGGAAACGGATCAGTACACTTTCCAGTCATTTAACTGTATACACATAATATAGTATTTGATATTCATCAAATCAGATGCTTTGGCTAGTCTTAGTACTTGCTAGTAAATGCTTAACAACTAGCTCTTCCCCAAATCATGGACTTATATAGAGAGAAGTTCATTATAATGCTCATACAATAAAGGATGCATACTGAATAACTTAAAATAACAAACAGTACAGAACTTTTGTGAATTCCATATAGTCAATTGCTTGTTAAAGAATTCTCTTGCCGGGCGACAGTGGCGCACGCCTTTAATCCCAGCACTTGGGAGGCAGAGGCAGGCGGATCTCGGTGAGTTCGAGGCCAGCCTGGTCCATAAGAGCTAGTTCCAGGGCAGGCTCCAAAGCCACAGAGAAACCCTGTCTCGAAAAACAAAAACAACAACAACAACAAAAAAAAAAAAACAAAAAAAAAAGAATTCTCTTTCTCTCTTTCTTCTCTCTCTTTCTCATTCTTTAAAATGTAGATTCCCTGTGATTGCAACAGAAGGACAGGAGTCTGTTCATTCTAGTTGACACATTCCTTGACATTAGCAACTGAGATGAAAGTGCAAATACAAAGATTAACATCGGAACATCACTTATTTGCAACCATGTGTTTGACTTCTCAACCACACAATAATTTTCAGAATCTAGAAGAACATTTCTGTGTTTGTTGTCCTGCCTGTGATGTGACATGGCACTACACAGGACACTTTTAAGATGGATCTGAAGTTACTGACATTTCATCCACAATTCTCCCAACCCAATCACTAAAAGAAGTCAAATACTGATTTTCAGGGTTTCTCTAAATAAATATAAGCCAGTTTCCTTCTTTTTTCCATTTAAGCCCTTTGTCAGATATACATGTTCGTCCATTAGTAGCATGAAATTGAATTTGCTGACTGGAAATGATGACTCTTGGTTCATGTTTGATTTTGTGCAGATGCATAAAAAATTTGGCTTACCCTGTTTTGTAGGTGGAGGCTGCTTGTTCGCTTCCTGGCTGCCCAGACCCAAAATAATCACACAGAAACTATATTCATTACAATACCGTTTGGCTAATAACTCTAGATATAAGCTAGCTCTTATATCTTGAATTAACCCATTTCTCTTAATCTATGTATCACCACTGGGCTGTGGCTTACCGGTGCCTGAGTGTTACTCCTTTGGTAGCTACATGGCATCTCCCTGACTTCACCTTCTTTCTCCTCTGTCTCTGCTTGGAGTTCCCGCCTTGCTTTATTCTGTGCTGCCATAGGCCCAAAGCAGCAGAAGTGAAGTGTGTGATTGCTGTTGGGAGCACTAAAACCTGTGTCTTTACCATGCTGCAGCAGTGGCAGAATTCCCCAAAGACACCACTTTCTGCACCATAAAGGAAAGAGAAAGTGGGGCACAGATAAGCCCCCCAAAAAACTAACATGCTTGTTGTTACCATTCCCTGAGAGAAAAGGCTTTTGTTACAGTATCATAAGCTATCAGAAATATTATATATAATCAACACTTGAATATCAATTTATATTTCAAATTTAAAGCAACAACTTACAATTCAAACAGCATAAACTTGGTGTAGGAGAGTGATGAATTTGAAGCTAGCCTACTACGTAGAGACTGTGTCTCAAAGGGAAAAATAGACCTCTTTTGGTATAAAATATAAGTATGAATAACCCATATGTTTTATCTAGCCTTTTTAAGAAAACATATTTAGTGTCTTTTTAAATTGTATTTATTTAATGTGCATTTAATGTGTAATTTATTTTGCTTGCATGTATATCTGTGTGTGGGTGTTGGATCCTCTGGGACTGGAATTACAGGCATTTGTGAACTGCCATGTTGGTGCTAGGAATTGAACCTGGGTCCATCTGAAAGAACAGCCACTGCTTTTAACTGCTTAACTATTTTCCCCATGTTTTGGCTAGTCTTATGTTAACTTGACACACAAAGTGTGTCTGCAAGGCCTTCTTAATTGAGAAAATACCTCCATAAGATCCAGATGTCGGACATTTTCTTAATTAGTGATTGATGGGGGAGAGGTTATTGCGTGTGGCGTCATTCCTGAGCTGGTGGTCCTGGGCTCCACAGGCAGGCTGAGCAAGCCGGTAGCAGCAATCCTCTACGGTCTCTGCATCAGCTCTTCTCTCCACTTGGCCTATTTTGAGTTCCTGTCCTGACTTCCTCCTTACAGTTGCTTTATTACTTATTTCTACATGTTACACAGTATCTTAGTTTCTCTTGCCATGATGAAACACCATGATCAGAAAGCAAGTTGGAGAATAAAGGGTTTATTTGACTTAAGCAACCTTAGGAATAAAATATAGGTATGGAATTTACATTTAAGTATGACTTGGCAATTTCTATCTTTAAGTAAAGATAAATATCTTTTGAAAATATTTTCATCCTTTTAGACCTCATTACATTTTTAGGCTACAGTGCAGAGCAGTGGATCTCAGCATGGTCTCTCCAGATGAATGTCACCCTACCTATTTTCCATTTGTTCTACCTCTTCCTTGTCCTTCCCCTCAGCTGACTCTCCTCTGTGCCCTCTGTCTTTTCTGCCACCTTCCCACTGTGTGTATCTCATTATTCTACTTTCCATCGCACAGAAGAGCTTCTCTGTCCATATTGCAATTCTCTTTCTAGTTTTGTGACCTATGAATACATATACACACAAACACCATTCTTTCTTCATGTTTAGTTTTATTTCATTAGGTCTTCTCTCTTTTGGTTGTGCTGACTCAGGGTTTTTCAATTTTGGTTATTTTTTTTTTTTCAAGACACTACCTCTAATTGATTATATGTATTTCTTTTCAGTCTCCATTTCATTAATTCATTTTACTTTTATGAAAATATTTATTGGGCCTAAGAGTTTTCTGGTGGAATCTTAACTGCTATTTCTTCTGCTTGGTTAAGTATTGGTGATGTTTTTCAGTGTAATGTGTGGTGTTTTTGTTGTTGTTGCTTGAGGTTTTTTCTTATAACATTTTGATTAAAAATAACAATAGCAACAAAAGCAACAACAACACACTCCCCCTCCTTCCTTCCTTCCTTTTTTTATTTTTCAAGATAAGGTTTCTCTGTGTAGCCCCTGGCTGTAACATGGAGGGGGCTAGGCCTGCTTGTTGTTGGGGTTTTCTGTCCTCCCACCAGGTCCCCTGCAACTGTTTAGCCCCAAAGAAAATCACACATTGGTCTCCATAAATTATAAGCTGATTGGCCCATTAGCTCTAGCCTCTCACTGGCTAACTCTCACATCTTGATTAACCCATTTTTCTGATCTATTTTTTTTTCCAGTGGGGCAGATCACATCCTGCTGCTTTGGTGGTCTGGGCAGGAATGGGAGGAATCAACTTCCTCCTTCCCAGGATTCTCCTGTTCTCATTACATCATTTTTACTTCCTGTCTGGTTTTCCCACCTATATTTCCTGCCTGGCCAATCAGCATTTATTTATAACATGATTGACAGAATACAGACAATTCTCCTGCACCACCTGGCTGTCCTGGAATTCATTCTGTAGAACAGGGTGACCTCAAACTCGGAGATCTGCTTGTCTCTGCTTCCTAAGTGCTGGGATTGAGGGCGTGCTCCGCCACTGCCCAGCTTCAGGCAGCTTACTCTTGAAGCCTCAATACACACTACCGCTCCATAAGAAGAAAGGCTGCTGTATCAGTAATAAACACATCATCCAAGATACAGAACTGCATTTGAATTACAGTCTATTAGTACATTGCTAGTGCCGGTAATGTGGAAAGGGGCAAAGCTACTGCGGAATGTACTGTGGAGCTAGAAATTATTTAAGGTGAGCATAGGAAGATGAAATGAGTGAGACGGGGGGTACAGGGGAACAGGAGCAACAGGGTTAAACAAAGGAAAGAAGGAGAATAAAGAACTATGGTTATGGAGGGGAAGAGAAAGAAACAAAAGATTAGAAAAAATAAAAATTAGAAAAAGCTAATACAAAGTACAGAAATTCAGAATGTAAGAAGGATAATAATAATTTAACAAGTAGCAACATTAAAGAAAAAGAACCAACAAGGCAAAGTGACAGTCACTAAATATGAGGGGGGGTACACAGCTGTTAAAAAAGAAAGAAAAAATATTGTCCCCATATGGGAAAAGAATGCATAGAAAAAAATCAGGAGGCTGTGAAGGAGAGGAAGAAATAACAAAAGAATAAATACATTACAGTGAAGTAAACGTGCTGCCAATGTGCAGGAAAGAAAAAGGAATCGCCGGGACACATAAACGCTCTAACAGTTTCTTTTGGGGTCGGCAAAACCTGAAAACCTTCGGTTACGTGCTTGGGATAGGTGTCCGCTGGACTGGTGCACTCTTGTCTGTCTTTGCTGTTGCTAGGAGATCCATGGGAGTTTGCCAGGAAGGTCTGAAACATTAGCAGCAGTTTCCTTTCTTTGTATAGCAGGGGGCCTCTGGTGGATGCGCTTACCTTTGGACTGGGCAGCCTCTCTTTACCGTCCCAATACTCTCTAGATCAGTGGTTCGCAACCTTCGAAATGCCGCAACCCTTTAATACAGTCCCTCATGTACTGACTCCCTCACCCCCCACTAGCCATAAAATCATTTTCATTGCTACTTTGTAACTGCTAGTTTGCAACCGTTATGAATTGTAATGTAAATATTGTGTTTTCCAGGAGTCTTAGGTAAACCCTGTGAAGGGGGTCATGTTGCTCTAGATCATACCCTCTGGGGTGACTAATGTTTTTAACTGGCCTGTCTCCCAGTCTGTTGGGTATGTGAGAAGCAACCACAGTGCTGAGACCAATACAGGTAGAGAACCTGCCTTCATCCTATCGCAGCCCCCCAAATCCTAATCACTCGGTTAGGGATGCTCTTGGAACACGTACGTTCATGCCCTCAAGGGCAGTAATGACAGATAGGCGGCTTCAGCTAAAGTCCAGCACTCCTCTCCACAGCTGCAGCTCCGGGCCTTCCCTCAGCTGTAACACTAAAAGCAAATTTGTGGCCCCCAACCTGTGTGTCTTCTAGTTCAGACCTCCGGAATTTTTAACAATGAATTCTCCTTCAAGGTGGCGTTAAGGCATTACTCTCTAACCATATCACACAGTCTGCCAAAATGGGGTTTCCCTCCTCCTGCAAGATTCACAGACTCACCAAGATCAGCAGCTGAATTTGAGACTGTGAGGGTGGAGGCTTCTCCCAAGGGTAGGACTGCCTGTGGTTGTTTTTCCTTCTGGAAGCAGTTTTTCTCTCCTTCCTCAGTCAGGGAGCTAGCTGCACAGCTGAGGCCTGCTTTAGGTTTGCATCTCTGGATGGCCCTCTTCTGCTATCTCTCTCTCTCTCTCTCTCTCTCTCTCTCTCTCTCTCTCTCTCTCTCTCTCTCTCTGTTCACTTCATTATCAGGGTTCTGAAGCTCGTTCTGAAGCTCTTTCGCTGTTTCTTTCTTGGCGATAGTCTATTTTTTTCCTATCCTGACTCTTGGTCAACCATCACATAGGCTCTAGTCTGCCATCTTACCTGGGAGCATCCCAAGTTTTCATTGTTAAAAAACCACAGGTGAATCCTAAGTGACAACATTTCTCACCAGTTTTTCTTTTCTTTTCTTCCCCCCCTCCCTCTCTCTTTTGTTTTTTAAGACAGGTATTTTTTTTTGGTGTGTGTGTGTGTATGTGTGTGTGTGTGTGTGTGTGTGTGTGTGTGTGTGTGTGTGTAGCTTTGGAGCCTGTTCTGTAACTCACTATTTAGACCAGGCTGGCCTCGAACTCACAGAGATTCACCTGCCTCTGCCTCCCAAGTGCTGGGATTAAAGGCATGTGCTACCATCGCCCAGGAGCTTCTCATCAATTCTGATTTACAATGATTACTTCAAAAATAGGATTTCTACAGAATGAAAGTGATTTCTGATCTCAAGGGGCTCTTTCTTTAATCCTGTTTGTAATATTCAAGCAGAAAGCTGTTGAACTGAAGATGTGTGCTGAGCCACACCACGACTAGAAATAGGGTTTCCAGTAAATAATGCCATCTCGGGGTTCACGGTGTGACCAAATATCCTGCACCGTATCACCTTCTGACTGTTGGCTGCTCTGTAAAAAGCAAAATATTCCCGAGTGCTTGTTATATATAACTAAGATTTTAAATAGTCCAATAGAGATAGAGTTCACGCATAAGTCACCATTTAAACATCCAACTCAAGAGCTTTTGATATATTCATATGCTTTCGTCACTATAATTTCAGAACATTTTATTATCCATGAAGAAACCTCATGTCCATCCCTTAGCCATCATGCCCTAAGTAAAATTATTTTCTCTCTTGTTACCATTCTTTTTTTGTCATTTTTTTTATTGATTTCTATGGAGCTCTACATTTATCTCTGCTCCCCTCCCTGCCTCTCCCCTCCCCCCCCTTCAACCCTCCCCCAAGGTCCCCATGCTCCCATTCCTAAACATTACAAGTGGAATCATGCACGTGGTCTTCGTGATTGGTAGCTTTACCTAGCACAAACTTTTTAAAAGTTTAACCATGCCTTATTTGGGGAGAGGGCCACAGATCAATTGCATTATAAACTCATCGTGGGCATCCAGGGGCAGTGTTAAATGTGTAGTGTGACAGACGATTGGCTTCTATTTTGATGAAGAAAACAGTCA
>NW_026067949.1:42237389-42258253 GCF_014885135.2 Alexandromys fortis
ACACCAACGATAGCTTATGATCTACAGCAAAGCACTGGGCTGAGCTGACCTGAACTGAGAGTTCACCGACTCTGGACTGATAGCGATGGAACCTGCATAGGACCAAACTAGGCCAACTGAATGTTGGGGACAGTTGTGAGGCTGGAGCAGTCTGTGGGCGCACTGGCAGTAGGACCAGGGCTTATCCCTAGTGCTTTAACTGGCATCTAGAAGCACATTCTTTTTGGATGGATACCTTGCTCTACCTAGATATGGGGGGGGGGGAGGGCCTTGGTCTTGCCTCGAAGTGAAGTGAAGTAGCAGATTTTGTTGACTCCCCATGTTTAAGCCTTACCTTTTCTGAGGAGAGGATGGGGGCGTGCAGGGAAGGGTGAAGCGGGAGGAGGGGAGAGAGTCGGAATGGGGATAGCTATGTAAAATGAAAAAAGATTGTATTAAAAATCTTAATAAGAAAGAAGAAAAAGAAAAAATCGAGAATTCAAACAAAGAATACAGAGGAAAAAGGAAAGACTCACCAAGGTATTGGATCAAGTGGAGGGAGGATGCAAGGTCATGAAGACAATGTAGAGGAACTGAGTGACTCAAAAACATACCAAATTGAAAAAAAAATCCCAATAATGGAACACAGAGTAACTCTGGGACGCTATGAGAAAGACCATGACTAAAAATAATAGGTATAGGAGAAGAGACATGGGTCAAAGGAATATTAAATATTTTCAATAAAATCGTGGAAAACTTTTCTAATCTAAGGAGAGAGGTACCTATGGAACTCAAGAGTCATTTAGGTTATAAAATGCACAGGACCAGAAAAGAAACTCCCTGCATCCTATAGTAGTCAAAACACTAAATGTGCAAAGAAGAGACACGGAAAGAGAGAAAGATGAAGCTGAACTCAAAGGCAGGCCCATGAGAATAAGAGCAGCTTTCTCGGTGGAGACGATGAAAGCCAGAAGCCCCTGAACCAATGTTCTGTAAACCATGGAAGAGCACAAGGCCAGCAGAGACTGCGATAGCAATAGAAACTACCTCAGGGCCATTAAGAAGGAAAGAAAACTCCCTCCCCTCTTCCCATTCCCACTACACACCCTCCCACCCTACCCCCATCCAATCCTCAGAGAGGGTAAGGCACATTACTTTGGGGAAGGTGCAAGGCCCTCCCTAGTATATCTAGGCTGAGCAAGGCATCATTCAAAGAGAATAGGTTCCCAAAAAGCCAGTAAATGCAGTGTGGATAAGTCCTGGTGCCACTGCCAGTGGCCCCTCAGTCTGCCCCAGCCATGCAACTGTCGACCACATTCAGAGGGACTAGTTTGGTCCTGTGCTGGTTTCTTCCCAGTCTGGTTGGAGCTGGTGAGCTCCCATTAGCTCAGGTAGACTGTTTCAGTGGATGAACCCATCATAGTCTTGACCTTTTTTCTCATATCCTCATTCCTCCCACTATTCAACTGGACTTTAGGAGCTCAGTCCAGTGCTCTGATGCTGGTCTCTGCCTCTGTTTCCATTAGTTGTTGGATGAAGGTTCTATGGTTATATTTAAGATATTCGTCAGTCTGACTACAGGGCAAGTCAAAATCAAACACCCTCTCCTCTATTGCTTAGGGTCTTAGTTGGGATCCTTGTGGATTGCTGGGAATTTCTCTGGAGTCATGTTTCTTGCTAACCCTATAATGGTTCCTTCTGTCAAGATGTCTTTCCTTGCTCTCATCTCTGTCCCTCCTTCTTCTCGACTATCCCATTCCCTTAAGTTCTCCTTACCCCTCCCCTTCACCCCGCTTCTTCCCCTTCCACCCTCCCTTCTCTCCAACCCTCATGCTCCCAATTTTGTCAGGAGATCTTGTCTGTTTCCACTTTCCAGGTGGATCTATATGTTTTTCTTAGGGTTCACCTTATTACTTAGCTTCTCTAGGATCGTGATCTATAGGCTCAATGTCCTTTGTTTATAGCTATTATCCACTTATGAGTGAGTACATACAATATTCATCTTTTGGGGTCTGGGGTACCTCACTTAGGACAGTGTTTTCTAATTCTATCCATTTGCATGCAAAATTCAAGATGTCATTTTTTTTCCCCAGCAGAGTGGTACTTTAATGTGTAAATGTACCACATTTTCTTTATCCATTCTTCGGTTGAGGGGCATCTAGGTTGTTTCCAGGTTCTGGCTATTACAAATAATGCTGCTTGGTATGAAAATCTTACCTCTTTTATTGTATATCTGTGCACCATATAAAAATGCAGTGTCAAGGAAGGCCAGAAGGGGGCATCAGATTCCCTGGAATTGGAAGTAGAGGTACTTGTGAGCTGCCATGTGGTTGCTGGGAATTGAATTTATGTCTTCTGAAAGAGCATCCAGTGCTCTTAACCTCTGAGCCACCTCTCCAGCCCGTCTTCAGGGGTGTTGAGCACAGGCCTTCTGGAGCATAATCGAAGTTTATAAATTCTTTCTATTCTCAAAATTGCTAATCTTGTATTTAACCTTTCAGATATCTATTGTAGATTATATGACTCTGAATTTTATTTTCCATATTTCCAACTTCATTCTTAAGATTCTTATTGTACTTTTTTTGGTTGCTAGAAATGTACTAACTAAAACCTGGGATAAAGATATTCTGTATAGAATTGGTTACTTGTGTACTCAAGAGGAGAGGGTGGTGAGCTAAGGAATTTTCTGAGAAATTCTATTTAAAGTTTAATTTTACAAATCAAACTTTCACCCAACCTATAACCAAGTTACTACTAATGTGCTTTGAGATGATTTATATACTCTCTCTGCTTACATAGTGTGTACTCAAATATGTTTAAGAAAAACAATCTTATTAATCTTACTATGCTTTAAGTCCCTGCAAGTACCACGTGCCCTATATTTCCTGTGTTACCCATTCGTGTCCTTGTCTCAGAACAATATATGTGTGCATAAGATGTGTTGGCTAGACCTGAAACTAGTTGCTGAAAATATCAAGGCACTGAAAACAATGTCCCCATACAAGAAAAATATTGAACTTATCTTGTGTGTATAGACTGATAACATCTGCTTCTGGCTTCGTGGCTTTTCTGAGTAGAGCCCAAACCCAATCTTCTCCCTTTTAAGATTCCTGTAAAAGATTGAGACAAAATTTCCTCATTCTTTTTGATGACATCTTCATTGTGCCTCTCAATAAACAGGATAGCTTTTGTTCAAGAGCCCAGATCAGAGACAAGAGCTCTTCCAGACAAATCAGGCCGACTGTGGGCGAGTGGCAGTAAGGGTCAGCTTCTTTATGTCATGTCAGGAGGAAAGGAAACACAGACTGCACAGGACATAGTAGGCGCTCAGCTGAATGCAGGCCCTTCATGGCCCTCTGAGACATGTCTCCAAATTCTCCTTTTGAATCAAAAGTGTGCAAGCCCTGGTTCCCTTTCCAATGCATTACATCATCCTATTTTTGTATGTTTACGAAGTTTGTGAATCATATCCTCTGGAAACCCCTGTCTTTCCTTTGTATTTTGCCTTTTCCGTGGTGTTGGTTGGACAGTTAGGTTACATTGCCGTCCATTCCTGAGCGCAGAAACACCTGCTAGTTTCCACCAACTCCACTGTAATTGTATTACACAGCCTTTCAATATGTTCTTGTGCTTTCTTCCCCAAGAGCAATTATACCAAGAGCTTAAAGAGTACTAATATTTTTGTGTATATGTGAAATGCATTCTTTATCTAGAATGCTGAAATGTTTTTATTTTTATTTTTCCCCTTTTATTGAAAATATACTTTTCTGACATAACATATCCTGACCACGGTTTCTCCACCGTCTACTCCTTCCCACTTCCTCTCCCGTCTGGATCCACTCCCCTTCTGTTTTCATTAGAAAAGAACAGGCTTTTAAGAGATAATAATAAAATGTAACAAAATAAAATGTAAGATAAAACAATATCGATCACATCAAAATTGGACAAGACAAACCAAAAGAAGGACACGAGCCCAAGAGAAGATACAGGAATCAGAGACCCACTCATTCACACACTCAGGGAGTGTCATAGAAACTCGAAACTGGAAGACGAAATATATGCCCAGAGGTCCTGGTGCAGACCGCACGGGTCCTGTGCCTGCTGCTCTCTCTGACTTCATGTGGAGTTTGCTCATGAGTTTTGTTTTTGATGTCCTTCATCCCCTCTGGCTCTTACTCTCTTCCTACCTCCTCTTCCGCAGAGTTCCCTGAGCTCATACTGGAGGGGTTTTATGGAGACATCCTACTTAGGGCTGAGTGTTCCAAGGTCTCTCTCAGTGTAATGTATGGCTGTGAATCTCTATGTGCTCCCAGCTGCTGCAGAAGGAAGCTTCTCTGATGATGGCTGAAAAAGACACTGATCTTTGATTTAAGGAGAAGTCCAAAACTTACTCATAATTTAAAAGATTCTTTTGACACTTTTTCCATCTTAAATTAGGCTTCAGGAACAGAAAAAAATTAATGGTTTCATACATAGAAAAACGGATAAGGTTTCATTCTCTCTCCTTGTTTTTGGGACAGGATTTCAGTATTTAGCCAAGGTTGGCCTCTTACTCATGGCAATTCTCCTGCCTCAGGCTCTATCGTGCTGGGAATATAGGCATGGCCCCTGTGCCCTGGTTTGTGCTCCTGGGAGACTGAATGTGCTGTAAAGTTTAATGATTTGCGTTTCTATTAACAACATAATCAATACTAAGTGGTTAAGTCCGATTCGGGTTGCAATTGTGGCTTATTTTCTAACTTGCTCTCTGGACTTGAATACGTTACATAACCTCTCTGAAAATCAATTTCCCATTTCCTGGGAGAGTCGTTCTGGAGAAAGAAAACCCTGTAAAACCCTCTGCTTGGCATTTGGTAAGTGTTCAATGAGTGTCTTCTAATGTTCTGCATCCCCGAATTTTTCCCCATTTAACTATAACATCGTCAAGATGTGTATCACCTATCATTGGTCTGAAGTCCAAAGGTAGAAGAACTTAAAGATTAAAAATGGCCATGGCCGTGGAGTGAGCATGACATGAAAAAAAAAAAAAAAAAAAAAACAAACGTTTGGATGAGCACCCAGAAAGCCAGAGTTAACTGAAATGCTGGCGGTTTGGCAAGAATAATTTGGATTGCTAAATGGTGCACAAAGGTAATGATGAAGGCTCTCTTTACACATGTAGGTCTCCACCCCGAGTTCTCCTGAGGCTTCTCTGAATCGAGAAACTAGATACCTTATGATATATATTATAAAATATATGTACATACTACTCACTATATATTGCTGGTTTCTGGAAGAGAAAGGAACAGACTTTTCCAGAGTGAGCTGATTTTCCTTTCATACAAGTATGCTTACTGGGGCATTTCTTCCCTCCTACCTTATGGACCAGTGAAAGTGCCCTGGATATTTAAACTGCTATCTGCAAGAAGCACAGGCAGTTTTCTGGGGCTCTTGGCCTCTACCAGACTTGAACAGCTTTCTTTGAAGATGCCTGTAATGCTAAATGGCTGTCAAAAGCTCTGTCTAATCAGTTCAATTCAGTTCCACAAACATGATCTGAGCACCTGGAGTCTAGCAGAGTGGTATTCATAAACAAAAGAGATTGTCCATTCATGTATTACTTCAAAAGATAACATAGCACATCTACTTAAATAGCTGTTAGGGTTGGCAGATCATTAAATAATTATGACATAATGCACATGCCTGCTTAGGCTCCAAAACCAGCTTACTGCTCACCTGCTTATAAAAGCAACACATTTTAATTTTCACTGATATTTTGATATTCTAAGAAAAAAATGAAGCATTATTATTACAATTTTATAAAAGGTAAGCTCCTTGAATACATGAATTTAGCAGTTGAGATCGTAAATCATTGGTTGTTTATCCAGGAAATATTATTCTATTACATAATTTACTGATATAATTTATGAACTTTTTTGATTTATTAAAGTGAAGGTTTCTGAAACACAGCATCATTTTTTTTTGCATAGTCTTCGGTATGTTTTTCAACCTGCAGTGCTCTCTTTATTGCTTTGTTTCTGAACATACTGCTTTTCTTTGAACTCTGGTTTCCATTTAGCTTATGAAATTCAATTAGGCTTTTTAATATTGTCACTAATAAGACACATTCTATAATTACTGTCTAGTTCTCTTTGGATCATTAGATACAGATTTGAAACCAGTAATGTTAAAATAACATTAGTGATCTCTCTAACTATGCTTACCTGCATTGTCTATGACTCATACATAAGCACACAGAGAGAGAGAGAGAGAGAGAGAGAGAGAGAGAGAGAGAGAGAGAGAGAGAATGATATTCTCTCTATGTTTTGCACATGACAACAAGCTCAAATGATTAGAGTTATCAAATAGTAGAGCATATTAGAGCAAAAGAGGAATTAGAATTCAGGCTCATTTTCCCCCTGTGTTCAACGCCTGTGTAAACTCAGCAGCGTCCTCGGCATTTAAATAGCATCACAGAGAGTCTCTATGTATCCCAGAGTTAAAGAAGACCTTTCTGCATTCTGAAGTGTTTGGTCTCCCCGTCATAATGTATTTGCATCATTTATCTTTGGGAAGTTTTCATGGAGTGTGTTTAATAGAATCAAGATTGCTCTAACTTTGTTATAGGAAGCCATCTGGAAGCCTCAGTATATATACTGTGTAACTGGATAAAGAGCGGAAATAATTTGCAGTTTCACAAAAACACTGGATTAAAAAAAATATCCAAAACCAAAAAATCCAGAAAAATCCAGAGATCACAAAATTTCATCAAGAAATTCCTAAGAATTTGTAGTTTTTCTGTGTTTAAAATATAATTTTCTTCCATAAAAATGAATGAGTAAAAATACCTAGAAATTTTGATGGGGGAAACTTCTACAAATGTATGCCTATGGTTTATGTTTCTCATCCCAAAGTCATGTTTTAGAAACATGATTATATTCACAGTGAATATATAATTTCCATTCTGGCTTTCTTTTATTTACCGTAATAAGAAAATGGGCATTAGACTTTAAAGTGAGATCAAACGGAACAGCTAAATTTCAAATATTGTTTTATTATGAGTCAATAATAAATCTTAGTCATAGAAAGAATGGCAAAGTTTTAAATACAAAACACTTTAGAGTGTAAATTGTCAAATTAAAGTGACAAACATGCAATAGAATTTATTGTGGATTTTTTTAATTTTACTTTTCACCAGTCTGCCTGGAAAGTTTTTTTTAAATGCATTTTTGTCCTTGGGGTTTTTTTCTACTTAGTTTAAGGCTCCTAACTACTATTTAGGTTTTTTTTTTTTTGGCAGAGGGAGGGGTTTCTATGTAGGATTTAGGCAGAAATATATAAAGAGAGGAAAATCAACATTCAAAATTTATCTATTCATTTATTTTGAGACGTGGTTGCGTATCTCCTAGACTGCCTCCAGAGTCCACATGTAGCTGCAGATGACCCTCAAGTGCTGATGCTCTTGCATCTACTTCTCGTGTGCTGGGGGACGGACCTGCATTACAAGGCTCTGTTTACGTGATGCTGGGATCTCTTCTCAGGGCTCTGTGCATGCTAGGCTAGTAATAACCAAGCTAAAATCTTATTGCTGAAAGTGATTTTGAGAGTTAAGCAGAAGGAGAAAGTCTATAGATGAAACAACACAGCAAAATGTTGAGAATTTCTGAATTTGATACATACACTTTTTTTTTTTTAATTTTCGAGAGAGGGTTTCTCTGTATCTTTTGGTTCCTGTCCTGAAACTAGCTCTTGTAGACCAGGCTGGCCTCGAACTCACAGAGATCCGCCTGCCTCTGCCTCCTGAGTGCTGGGATTAAAGGCGTGCGCCACCACCGCCGGGCTGATACATACACTTTATTTCTTGCTCTACTGATGTGTAAATTTGAAAATTCTTCAATAAAAAAGATAGTGGTACCACCAAGAAATTTGTTACCAAAATCTTGAAATCTAGGTTTCATAGATAAGCAACAACCAACAACAACATTTTCTGAATTATGTACCTCCCTTAATTGTATCAAGAAGCAGTCTGTTAAACTTAGATTAATGAGTTTCCTCCTAACTATGAAATTTTACAGCTTTGTGGCTAGACCACGGCACCAGTTGTTCTCAAGAATAAGTTGGCTGGACTTGAAGAAAGAAGAAAGACTGAATCTGCATAGTGTATCCTCAAGAAGCTGAAGGGGAGAGCAAGAGGGCACTTGCTCGCAGTTCTGACCTCCTCATCTAGGCTGAAGTCTTGGGAGAAGTGAGTGACAGGTCAGTTGGAAGCATGGCTCACAAGAACATATTTTAATGTCACCTCAGTAACATGCAAATTTGGTAATCATTCCAATCAAACAAAATGGTTTATCAAAAAGCTTTAGCTATCTGCTGACCTAGAACTCTTGATCCCATCTGGTGAGTGTTCATTTAGGGAGAAGAGTTGGAGGTGAGGGGGCATTGGTGTGTGTGTGTGTGTGTGTATGTACAGGGGTGTGTTGGCACACAGCTCATAGGTGTGGGGGTGTTAACTACTCTATGAAGAGGTCTTGCTCTGGCATGGAGCAGAATGGGTGGCGTCATTCGGATGGGCGGAGACATTTGTACTCCTAACCATCCTTCTCCAGGAGAATTGGGAACAGATGGCAAACTATCAACCATGGCTCTTCACCAGCTGAAACTGAACTTCTGGAAGTAAGCCTTGGTGTTGTCCTCCCAGTTCCCCTAAGAGTCCGAGAGCACGAGTCCCCCCCACATTGCTTCATAGGGAGAGTTACTGCAGCGGGGGCCAGTGGAGGGAGTTAAAGAGAGCAAAACACGCAGAAACAGGCTGAGTTCTCAAACAGGCTTCCAAGGAGGAGAATGGAAAAATTAATTCATATCCTGTTCTTTACCACTCAGAGGGGAGAAGAAGTGTGACTGGCTACAAGAAAAACAGACTATTTTTAACCATGTATTGGTTGAAGTGAGAATACATTTTTAATGCTACTCTATTAATATGTATATCTAGTAATTTGTACAGACAGCAAATCAGCAAAACACTCTGTAACTGGTACCTATTGAGTTGTATCCTACCTCCCCAGAGACTATTATTTCTCATCTTGAAAAACCCAACACTCTATGTTCTTTTTTTTTTCTTTTTTCTTTTGCTGGGCACACAGTCAATAACTGCATTCTCAACCCCTTTTTTGGGATTAAATTTCCCTATAAGATGACTTTTTTTGATAGTGGTATGGATAAAAATAATGACGCGTTCCTTCTCTGGGTTAATTCTTTAAAATCAAAAAGCCCATTTCCCCTGACTTTTAATGATCTAACTATAGCTCAGCGAATGCATAAAAAAGCATAGCTGTTTAGTGTCCTTATTCAGTTTTGGATGTTGGTTCAGTTTCGTATATTGACCCCGACTTATGTGCTGTACTTTAAACGTTATTTGGTATTATTGTGTGTCTATATTTGTATACGATGTGTGTGATTACTTGTGCCACATGTGTGGAGGTCAGAGGACAACTTTGTGGATTTATCTCTCTCTTTTTGGTGTTATACGAATTAACGGAATTGAATTCTATAACATTGGGGCAAACATCTTCAGCCTATAGGCCTAGAATATCTGACAGACTTTTCTGTGAAGCAGGAATTTTGTAGGACTTTTCTACCCTTTCTTGTAGAAGTTTGGCTAATACCTTCTTTTGTGTCCTGCTTGTCCAGTTTTGACAGCTTTCTATCAGCAGTAGAAACAAGGGCAGATTCTTGCTCAGATGACTAGCTTTGTCACAAAGAAAGCAAATTTCTTATGGAGGTTCTTTGCGCCCATCATCCTTTATTGAAATAAATGGGTGCTCCCAGGAGCATACATGTTTCACTGCTATAAAAAGCCCTATGTTATTGAAACATTTTAAATGCCTTGTTTTCTAGGTTTTCAAAAATGTTTGAAGACCATCTATCTATTTAAAATACATCTTTGTTTAACCTTGAAAATATATCTAACATGACTACAAGTTTGCTTGTTATAGATAATTAACTACTAACCTGCATTTTTATTATCCTAATAGTTTTTTTGATTTATTTATTTATTAAAGATTTCTGTCTCTTCCCCACCGCCGCCTCCCCTTTCCCTCCCCCTCTCCCAATCAAGTCCCCCTCCCTCGTCAGCCCAAAGAGCAATCAGGGTTCCCTGCCCTGTGGGAAGTCCAAGGACCACCCACCTCCATCCAGGTCTAGTAAGGTGAGCATCCACGAAACTGCCTAGGCTCCCACGAAACCAATAGGTACAGTAGGATCAAAAACCCATTGTCATTGTTCTTGAGGTCTCAGTATCCTAATAGTTTTTAAGGACTAAAGCTTTACATTGCATTTTAAAATGAGCTCCATAGATTCAATACCTTAAACAAGAATAGAAACATATACAGTATAACAAGAATAGCCTTAAATTTTTATCAATATACAAAATATCCTAAATAAGAGTAGCAAAAAATAGAATAGCCTCTAATAAAAATAACTTTACATTTTTATCAATATAAAAAAATCCATACCAATGTAAAATATTTGAGATCAATAGCTGCTTTTTAGTTAAGAGTAGATTTAATAATCTACTCTTTTATCCTATAATTTTTTATCCCCCTTTTTCTTTTCAAAAAGAGATACTTGAATCCAACCTCTCTTGCCTAGTTTCCTTCTCTACCATGACCAGTTAATAACTTGTAACCAACCCCTTAAATAATGACAAACATTCATAACCCACCAAATGGCTAAAGACCTCTTGCCACACCTCTTGGGAATGTGGGCACCATGTTCTCTGGACTGCTTCCTGTTGTCTGGAGGTGACAACATTCTTAGGGGACCCTGAGAAACTGGGATAATGGTTAAGTCTTAGGAGAGCTAGCTGTGTTATTTTTTTGTTTAGTTTCTGTGTGGTGGGAAATTGTAGAGCTTATCTGAAGCCTTGGCTGGGTAGCTGCGAGGCTGGACCATCTCAGCTAGTAGCTTTCAAGTTGTTCCAGATGCAGAATTTTGAGGAAACTGCTATAGGGGCATTCTGAGAGGCTGGGTCACTTGGGCTACTTGCCTTTATTGGTGTCTGGCCATTTTTTGAAAATACATGAACTTTAAAAGATAACATATATATCTTCATTAACACAAACACGGAACATGCAGTGTGCCCAAGTCAGCTAAAGATCATTTTCTTATTCTATGTTTGAACAGGTAAAAGCTATCTGTCAACTTTATAAGTCTGTTAGGACTGCATAACCAAACTGTAATATAAGTCTCTATGCATCCATATGAAAGGATGGCGTGTAATAGGTCATGAGGACTCTGCAGATTTATCACGTCTCCTCCAGCCTCAGAGCTGTTTCCATAGTAGAGGGACCAGCATATACATCACCTGTTCTGTAGTCTTTCTTAGTTTCTTTTTTTTCATATCTGTAGCCAATATTTTCAGGAGGTCTCCCTCAATCAAATCTAATCATTATTAATTTTGTAGAGAACTATAACTTTTCCCCTGTGGAAACAAAGACATAAATCTGTTTTCCTGTGTGCCCTTCTAGACATGGCTTTATCATGAATTAATCAAGAATTTAAATGGGGCTGGAGAGATGATGATTCAATGTCTTGGAGCACTTTTGCTCTTGCAGAGGACCAGGGTTTGATTCCCAGCATCTACATGGTGCCTCACAAGCAACAGTAACTTCAGTTCCAGGCGACTCCATGTCTTCCTTTGATCTCTGCAGGCACTGGGCACGCACATGGTGCACACATGCAGATAAAACACCCACACTACAGAGTAAATTACTAAAACTAAAATAGAAAAAGAGTTTATATACTCCTGTCAATACACACATTTTTTTCTGTTAGCCTAAGTGTTATTAGTGACATAATATATATGTCCTGTTTTTTACTTTACTTTTCTTTTCAATACATTGTGTGCACTAGGCAACTACTCTACTACTGAACTATAACTGCATCCCCAGGGAAATGCTTTAAAATCATTTTTTAATTTTTATTTTAAATTTTTGATAACTACACACACAAATGATCTATTTATGGCGTTCCCTGTACTCTTCATCCCACAACTCCTTTGTCTTCCCTTCACTCCCTATCAAGTTTATGCCTCTTTTTTAAAATTATCATCACATACACATGCTGAATCTATTTAGTGTTGCCCATTTGTGCATGTGTTTGGGGTTGACTGCTTGGGATTGGATAGCCCATCAGGAGGCCAGACACTGCAGGAAACTGAGAGTCCCCATCTCAGCCATTTATTAGTTATAGCTCTTCCTTAGTGTAGGGCCTTAGGAAATGTCCCCCATCCAGTCTGGTGCGTTGACTGGTGTTGTCATTATGCAAGGTCTTGTTTATGTAATGTTTTTTCGGTTTTAGATTTCATGCATACCTAGAAGATACTGTCTCACAGCAGGCATCCTGGTCCTCTGGCTCTCACAACCTTTCTCTGGGTGGGTGGGGTATCCCCTGAGCTTTAGGCATTGGCGCTGCACTGAAGATGTACTTGTTTGAGTTCGGCACTCCACAATCACTTGTTCTTTGCATATTAACCAGACGTTTATCTCTTATACACATCATGGAATAGCCTCCATCTGCTGTGAGTTGAAACTTCTTTAATGAATTGCAAACACTACTTTTATCTGTGGGTATAAAGGTAAGTCTTTGGAATATAGTTAGAAAATATATTAATTTAGGAAAATGGTAGAAGTAGGATCTCCTCTAGTGGCTATAGAGGTCTTATGCATTCATAAGGCATTTTCTTTTTCTCTCTATATAGAGATATTGTTTCTGAGTTGG
This sequence comes from Alexandromys fortis, assembly GCF_014885135.2. NCBI lineage: Eukaryota > Metazoa > Chordata > Mammalia > Rodentia > Cricetidae > Alexandromys > Alexandromys fortis. The sequence goes on from NW_026067949.1 coordinate 42,250,125, forward strand.
CACACTTTTGAGGGCATTTTGACAGTTGGAAGCTCATTATAAAATTAAGTTTAGTAAGCTGAGCCATGTTGGTACACACTTTTAATCCCAGCAATCAGGAGGCAGAGGCAGGCAGATCTCCATGAGTTTCAGGCCTGCCTGGTCTACAGAATGAGTTCCAGGACAGCCAAAGCCACACGGTGAAATCCTGGAATTTTTCTGTGGATTCCACAGAAAAAATTTAATTACAAATAAAATTAAGATTTAATCATTCACAGTGTGGGATGTTCTGAAGAACATGCTTTACTAAAGTTTGCCCTGTTACTCTGCTGGCATCTCGGGATATGTGAGAGGCTAAAACATTTTCCTCCAAGTAATGAAACCAAGAGTGTGCCTGAAGCACATTCGTCAGAGTGACTGCGGAATGGCAAATACTTCTGATAATTCCTCCTTTATATTCTCTCCCGGTAAAGCCAGATAGTTCCAAATTCCACTGGATAGGAAAGTGAGGAGAATGTGGACAATCGAAGACATTCTCTCCCCGAAGAGAAGAGAAGCTGGCGTGTAGATGCCAGAGGCCTTTTTGAAATAAGGGCAGCATGGAAATGTTATTGAAAATGATATGAAAATATTCACAAGAGTGGAAACAAGCAGAAGGAAGGGATGCATCCCCTGTCTGTCTCCTGGGGCAGTGTTGGTGAGCTCTAATTTGGTGTTAAGTGACCTCTAATTCCTGTGGTTAGAGTTTCACTGCCAGAGTCAGCAGATCTGCAGAGAACTGGTTGGGTTTGTAGAGCACACAGTAGACAAACATGCGTGGGTGGGTTCTCCAGGATAAGACAACCTGTGAATGTTCTAGATGAGTGTTCCATTTGACATTGGACTTACTGATAAACTCTTGCCAAAAGGGACTTTTATCTTCTACAATGGTTTGGGCCATTCTGCCTGAGATCCGCTCTGAACACCCTGTTCTTATTTCCAGCCAGTGTTGCCATGAGGACTTCACGATGTGCAGGGTGATGGCACTGGGCAGGACTTCACTTAAAGGATGATTAGGATTTAATTTATCAAATCTGCCAAATACAGAAAGTCCTATACTTCAAAGCTTGAGAGTGCTTTTGTTCTGAAGTACTAAAGCCTTCTCTTTAGTATTCTTGAATATAGTTCCAGTATTCCACAGGAGCCCATTCTATCACAGTCTGTCTATCTATGACTGTGTATTATTCTTTGAGGATATTTGAAAGTCTTTGTTGTTGACAATGCTGTTATTTAGCCTTCTTCACTTAAACCAAAGGTAAAGGTTTGCAGGGACCATATTTGGTTATCTTCACACATCGTAACAGATGAATCAACACCACCAAAGTTGTAAAACTACTACTTCAGACCCATCTTTAGGCCCATGAGCTTAGTGTGCATGCATGCCTCTTAGTCATTCATTTAGGACACAGTTGAACTACTGTGGTTCAATATTGGGATGGGGAGATGACCCCAGTAAAGTGCTTGCTTTTTGCAAGCACGAGAAACTAACTGAATTTGACCCCTAGAACTCATGTTAGAAAAGCTGGTATTGGTGGCTCACACTTGTTATTCTAGCACTGGGGAAGCGGAGCTGCCTAGCCAGCTTAGCTACTTGGTAAGTTCCAGGTTAGTGAGAGACTCTGACTCAAAAGAAAAGGTGGAAAAAATATATGGCACCAAAGGGATGACACTCTGAGTGTCTTCTGGCCTCTGCACGCTCTCTCTGTCTCTCTCTATGTCTCTCACGTGTACCTATTCGCACGCACGCACGCATATGCCGCCCCTTCACCGAGAAGATTCAACGCTATAGCATTGCAAACAAGAGGGAGTGACTGATTTAAAGGGCACGTGGGCTAAATGAAGGGAAAGGAGTAAACATCAAGAGACTGCTGAAGCAGTGCCAGCTTCTCAACACCATAAGATCGTGGTCGTTTCAGTTATACAAGGGTCTCTCGAGTCTGGCCGAGATGGGAGTGTTTTCAGAGAGTTCCAAGTGAGACACCGTGAGAAGTGCTTTTGGCTTTCTCTTCAGTCTGTCTGAATCCTCATCATCTTGCTTTCTCTTTAGCCGCTGATCGGTCTGAGAGACATTAAGCGCACATTCATGCTCTCATTCCTCATGCCTGTCTGCTCTCCCACTCTTGGAAATGCTTTCTATTTTTTTTCCAAGCGGAATGTAATGCCCCTTATTTATTGTCAGAATTTCCAAATCTAAGGATTGGAAAAGAAAGACAAAGGCAGTATAGATTGAGGCTATTCCAGTTTTGCTTCCAGTAGGCAGACGAGTGAGCTGAAACAGCAAACTCTTTTCTAGTCAAAACTGTCAAAATCACTGTCACTTGGAAACTCTGTAATGATGATTACATTTCTGTCTTTTTTGCATCCTTTCTATAAAAATTTAAAATATTGCCAGGCAGTGGTTGGCACACACCTTTAATCCCAGCACTCAGGAGGCAGAGGCAGGCAGATCTCTGTGAGTTCGAGGCCAGCCTGGTCTACAAGAGTTAGCTCCAGGACAGGCACCAAAGCTACAGAGAAACCCTGGCTCGAAAAAACAAACAAACAAAATCCTTAAAACATTGAATAAGGAGATGGCAATGTGAAGAAATTCAAAAAGAAAAACTTCAAGCATGTCCTTGTTAAATGTGTGTGTTCTTTTTGATGCCTATGTCTAGTTTATTTGCTCTTCTTCCCCTTCCTGCTTTCAGAAGGTTGACTGGATCCTGGCACACTGCTGCAGAAATCCACCTGCTCTCTGTATGTGTCCTTGTCTCCCTTCCTCTAGTGGAGATCCTTGCAGATCATATATTATCCTCACCAGTCACCTGCTGTCTAGTTCTTCAGCTACCTCGTAAAACCTCTAAATCAACCATTTCCTCTGTTTGCCAGTGCATGGCTGGCCTTCAGCCTTTCTAGGTCACACCAAGCCTTCTTCCTGTTCCTGTTCCTCCTTCTCTTCCTGCTTCTGCTCTTCCCTTCCCTCTGCTCCTTCTTTTTTATGTATCTCCTTGCTCTAATAAAAACCTGGCTCTCTTGGTCATTGATGAACATTATCAAACACCAATTATACAAAACCTCCTCCCTTTAACATTCTGTGTTCCACTATTTTTTGGCTTTTCACTGATTTAGAAAAGTTCTCCTTTATCATCCCCAAACTGATGAACGATTCTGATTTTGAGTGCTGTTATTTCTTTGGCTACTTCCCTTTCAGAATTGAAGACACAGCCTAGTATATTAGAAGAGCTTAGCATTTATTTTTACAGTAAAAAGTGTATGATTATTTGAAAAATGATGTTGCTATACAGTCCTGCCTGGCCTGGAACTTGCAGTGTGGACCGGACTGCAGACTGGTCTTGGACTTCTTGCAATCTTTCTGACATTATAAATTTTTGAGTGGAGGGAAAGTAACAAAACAAGACAAAAGGTTTATAAAAAAAATACCCCTGAGTTTACTTTGCCTTGGCAACTGATATTCATTGGCAAAAAAAAAAAAAAAAAAAAAAAAAGTGAGTTTTCGCCAATGGAGTCTCGCTGGGTATATTAGCCACACTTCAGGGCAGTTCCCATGGCCAGGAGTAGTTGTCTAAAGCAAAACAAACTCAATGGTATTTTTGTAGACTTTTGGTCTCATTTTTCTTTGAGCATATTTTGTCTTAGTAGTCTTTTGATTGTTTATTTTGATTTCTGTTTTTTATGCTTTGTGTGTTCCTTGGCTTTGTTTTGTTATTTTGTTTTAAAAAGAGAGAGAGAAAAATACATAAAGTTGGGTAGGAAGGGAGTAGGGAAGTAGAGAAGATCTGAGAGGAATTGGGGTAGGGAAAACATACAAAATGTATTATATATAATTTTTTTTTAATAAAAAGGTTGTCTTCAAGTAAGAAAGTAAGCAATTGATTCATGAAGATGATGGGCAGCAAGCATAATATAATTTTATTGAGGTCAACATGGGAGAGGCCAATCACTTGTCACTGACTGTGTCCTTTCATATGCCTGTAAAATGTAGCAAATTCTATTTTGTTGGGGCCGAATACAGAGATTTGAAATGGGGGCTTTTTAGCAATGGTAGGGCTAGTACTTAGATGAGGCAGTTGAAGAAAACATGGACAGTTGTGCCTGCTGGACTCAAGGGTCTAGTGGACTTTTAGTTGATGTGGGAGTCCCCTCTGTGTGCTGTGATTACCATTAATAAATAAAGAAACTGCTTTGGACCTATAGCAAGGCAGAACTTAGGTAGGCAGGAAAAGCTGGACTAAATACTGGGAGAAAGAAGGACAGAGTCAGGGAGATGCCATGGAGACGCCAGCAGAGTCAGACATGCTGGAAACTTTAGCCAGTAAGCCACTGCCACGTGGCAATACAAAGAATAATAGAAATGGGTTAACTTAACATGTAAGAGCCAATAAGAAGCCAGGGCTAATGGGCCAAGCAGTTATTTAATTAATATGGTTTCTATGTGATTATTTCGGTTCTGGGTGGCTGGGACGAACAAGCAGCTCCTCCTATATTTAGTTAAGAAGGAACTCTAGATGAGCTAAAAGTCTTGTTTAGAACCTTGCAAGCTTTAGTTGATTCTCTTGTGCTTTGCAGGAAAAGGAAGGCCTCAGGACCTCATCTCTCAGTATTGTGCTCCTCTCTTGAGGGGCTTTCTCAGTTGGCATTCTCAACTCCATTGCCAGAACTGAGGTTTGACCTCCAGAATTTATGACATTCTCCTGAATGACTGTGACTGTTTCCCACTTTCCCTTCATTATCCTGATAAAAAGATTTCCCTGAAGCTGCCATTGCTCTCTTAGGTTCTATGTCAGTTTAACATAGAAATTAGAAACTCAGTAGTCGGACAGAGGAGAGTGAGGTTCTGTAGTGACCTGGATGGTGCATGAATGAATGATCTACTGAATGGTAGGCAGACTAGAATTCCTCCCTCTTATCCTCTTTTCCTCTTGCTCTTCCTCCTCCTCCTTTGTTCTTCCTCTTTTCTCCTCCCCTTCTTCTTTTGTATATAGGGTCTCACTATAGCCCTGGCTAGCCTGGAACTCACAGAGCTCCACCTGCCTCTGATTCCTGGATGCTGGGATTAAGGGTGTATGTGTGTGTGTGTGTGTGTGTGTGTGTGTGTGTGTGTGTGTGAGAGACAGAGAGAGAGAGAGAGAGAGAGAGAGAGAGAGAGACCTAGCACAACCTCAGATTAAAATTCATTTAAAACATTTTGATGACTACATATACTATTGGACACTGTGTTTCAATACTGACATTAAATAGGGAGTTACCATAAGGGGCCTCCTGAATGTCCTCTTTCCTTGTCTTAACTTGCATCATATATCTTGGCCTATGTCCGACGCATTGGTGGGGTAGACCTGATATTTTATGTCACATCTGTTCATGATTTAGGAGACTGAAAAGTATCAATATGAGTTCACCTGAATTGTCACTATTATGACAATGGCTGGTATGCTGTTACCTAGTACTTTTGCAAACGGCTATTTTTTCATGGTTACTATTATTTTATTATAAGCTCTCCTGAGTGGTAACCTAGTCTAAAGCCGGAAAAAACAGCCTAGGACACAAAGTCAAAGCAGTGCATTTCAATGTTCCCTAGAGGAGGAAGTCACCAAACACTGTGAGAATTTAATACAGCTGCTTATTTCCTCTTGAACCTATTGATATTTTAATATTCATCAGCAATATTTATGGATAACTAATTTAATTTATTCATTGAAGTGATTTAAGCTTTCTCTACTATAGATTTGTGTCATCTTAACTCATAAAGAAACTGTATTTTTGCTGGACACAATGGGACACAGCTTCAATCCTGGCACTCAGGAAGCAGAGGTAGGAGGAGTCCAGAGAGTTTGAAAGTCTGTATAGGGAGTTAAAGGCCAGCCAGGGTTTCCTGGCCATGAAGACCTGTCTCAAAGAAACAAGTTATATTTTTAAAAATGAAAATAAACCTATGGTATGTTAATTTAATTCAGTAGAAAACAAAATTATGCAATGAGAAAATAGCTTAGGAACATATCTGCTGTATTTTAATAAGGGTCTTGTCAAATAAAGAAACAGATTATTTAATTTTACATATTAGCAATAATTTTTAAAAAGTTGTAACTCATGATCTTATAGGAGCATTGAAGGTTAAAATAGTAGACATGCCTTTTGTATGAAATATATATGACAGAGAAGATTGGAGATTCAGAATCTTTGCAACGTGGGGGGTCTTAGGTGTGGTGTGTAATTCTTCCCTTCAGTCCCTCGCTCGTGAAGCCTTCCATTTTAGAACACAGCGTCCATTACACAGCAGATGTGTACGTGCAAGGGTTTGTTTAACTTAAAGAGATATAACATCTTACAAGTTCTCCAAACAAAGATGGCTGGTTCAAAGTTCCCTGGCCCGTGGTATGTACACTGAAGCAATCAGCACGGGTCTGGTGATGCCCTGTTAAAGTGTCACTATGCGTGGGCTTCAGGGTTTGCTTAGAGAAGCAGTGATAACCTTGACTCTCTTTCACAGGATTCCAGGTGGATTAGTCTGAGACCCACATTCTTACGTTTTTTTTCAGCTGCAATGTTTGCCTGGAGGTAATGCAATTCGACTTCAGGTTACTTTGGTTCATACTGCTGGTTTCTTTGTTGGATGATCTTGTGTGTGCTTTTCTTGATGCTCCATTAACTTCTTTTCTTCTTAGACCTCAGTTTTATTCAGTGTATTCAACTTGATTTAAGATAGCCTAAGACAATTGGTAGGGAGCATTGTAAACAGCAGGTTTAGGTCTGTGATTCGATGAGGTTCGGCTTCTTCTTAGGTGACTTCTTAGTTGCTGAAATAGAAATAGATCTTGATTTTCTTATGTGAACCAGATGTTTTGTTATTAATTAGTCACCAAAGAATTGTGTTCCCAAGAAAGCGTTCAAGACAGTTGAGGCTGAACCCATCACATCCCACTCAATGGGTGCCTCATGGGCAAGAACATCTTCAAAAAGTGCTTTCAGGCCTCCCCCATGGTGAGTCCTCAGCTTTCTTCTGTGGCTGCTGAAAGATCGATTTACATTCCCACTTTATAGTGTATAACCAAATTCCAATCATTGTCATCTCCTATTTTACCCCTCCTTCCACATATCATAAAAATAAACTCTTATTTGGCATCTGTGTTTAGCCTATGCATTTTTGGGAAGTATGGGCAGTAGTTGGCGAATCGTCATGCTTGTCCATGGATCTAAATATTTTATTTTTAAAACTATATTTTTTCACAATTTCCCATACGTTGATTATATTCCCTTTGCATTATCCTTTCTATTCCTTTCTCCCTCCCATCATATCCCTTATTATTAAGTTTTATAAATGAATACAAGGATAGCGGATATGCAATCCCTAAAGGGGTCGCAACCCACAGGTTGAGAATGATTGCTCTAAGTCATCTTCCCACATACTTTGTATATAAACCAAATGAAATCATTGGTTTGCCTTTTTTAAAAAAAAATTTCATTCTTGTCCAATATCACTTTAAACAATCCTGAATTGAGCAGGCAAATGTAATCTAGCTTAATATTATTGATTATGTGGGCTTTCTGGATTGTTTGAGCTGCACTAGATTCAGTGCAAAATATACCAAGACGAACGGGGATCCAACAGCTGTGACTTAATCAAGCTCCAGCTGAGGATAAGAAAAACCATGCAAAAGCAAAGCTCAATGAGGTAAGCCAGACCCCAAAAGAGGAACATGGGATGTTCTCACTCATATTTGATTTCTAGCCATAAATAAAGGACATTGAGCCTATAATTCGCGATCCTAGAGAAGCTAAATAAGAAGGAGAACCCAAAAAAAAAAAACATATAGGCATCCTCCTGAATATTAACCTTCATCAAGCAATGAAAGGAGACAGAGACAGAGACCCACATTGGAGCACCGGACTGAAATCTCAAGTTCCAAATCAGGAGCAGAAGGAGAGAGAGCACAAGCAAGGAACTCAGGAACGCGAGGGGTGCACCCACACACTGAGACAATGGGGATGTTCTATCGGGAATTCACCAAGGCCAGCTGGCCTGGGTCTGAAAAAGCATGGGATAAAACCGGAATTGTTGAACATAGTGGACAATCAGGACTACTGAGAACTCAAGAACAATGGCAATGGGTTTTTGA